>NC_088653.1:25552357-25673707 GCF_964019385.1 Sycon ciliatum | reverse complement strand
GACGTCAGTAAGGCCAATGCGATTACTGACGCATCAAGAAAAGGGATCACCTGCGTGTAGTGTGTGCTCCGTCTCTACCCGTAACCGATTCAGTAGCCTCGCTGTGGAGGATGTTGACGATAATGCTGAATGCTCCGAAACCAATTTCAAGCGAGATGTCACACCAACTATTGAGGCCCAGGTTACCAGCGTCAATGTGGAAACGGAACATGAGCTCCTGCGTGTAGAAGGCAAAATCAATGGTCGTCGCGCGTTTATGTTAATAGATTCGAGCTCGACCCATGATTTCATTGCCGAACAGTTTGCCAGGAGAGTTAACCTGCCAACCGAAATTGGCTCGGAAAACCTGAATGTCACGCTGGCTGATGGAGCATCAAGCTCGTTTCCCATGGAGACGACCCATGAACTGAAGGTTATCGTAGGCGAGTTCAGCGATAACCAAACCTTCACGGTGTTCCCCCTTCATCGCTATGGCGCTATATTGGGGAAACCTTGGTTAACGCGTAACAATCCAGACATAAACTTCCGGACGAATGAGTCAGGTTGAACTCGAATGGTTTGCCTTGTGCGTCGCCCAGTCAAAGCGAACCGACCGCTCCTGTGGAGGCGATGTTCATATCTGGTCGTCAGGCTAGGCATGCTCTTAGGAGTGGAGACGAAGGTGTTCTGGCGTGGGTCAGCGTAGAAGACGGCATTGACAAGGAACCTCCCGACAAATCCACTCAGAACGAGCACCCAGATCTCAAGGCCATGTTCCGTGACTATGACGATCTTTTCCCGGATGATCTGCCAGCTAGACTCCCACCAGAGAGGTCTGTAGACCACGAAATCCGCCTGGAGGAAGGCTCATCACCCCCATCGCGACCTGCCTATCGCCTGCCCAGGCCAGAAATGGAGGAATTGAAGAAACAGCTCACAGAACTCTTGAAAAAGGGTTTCGTAGAATCAAGTCCCCCTTTGGTGTACCGGTGTTTTTTGTCAAGAAAGCTGATGGTTCGTTACGCATGGTCTGAGATTGGAGGGAGCTAAACAAGATAACTGTCAAGAACAAGGCGTGCTTGCCCAATGTGGATGATTTATTCGATACCGTACAGGGCGCTAGGTACTTCACGAAACTAGACCTCCGATCAGGGTATAATCAGATTCGCATTCAAGCTGAGGACGTGCCCAAAACCGCGATTAACACTCCCTTTGGGCATTACCAATTTAGGGTCATGGGATTTGGTCTCACCAATGCACCGGCAACATTTCAATCCATGATGAATACGATTCTTCAACCATATCTGAGGGAGTTCGTAGTCGTGTTCCTAGATGACATACTCATCTTCAGCAAAACGTGGTCGGAGCATATGCAGCATGTCCGGTCGGTATTGAGCGTGCTCCGGGACAACCAGTTATTTTGCCAACGGTCAAAATGTGAATTTGGCGTGGAGAGTGTGCGGTTCCTGGGACATTGCATCGATGGACTGCACATCGCCCCTGACCCAGACAAGATTCCCGCAGTAAAGGTCTGGCTCGCTCTGACTTCCGTTACAGAGGTGAGGCAATTTCTTGGATTTACGAATTATTTTAGGCGATTCATAGATCAATACTCATCGCTCTCTAAGAACTTAGAGGAGATAACGGGAAAACATGCACGATTCGAGTGGAACAGCTCTCGGCAACATGCCTTTGAATCGCTAAAGCATGCCTTGTTGAATGCGCCCCTATTGCGGCTGGCTGATGTGAACCGACCATTCAGAGTGGTAACAGATGCAAGCGATTTCGCCTTGGGATGTGTTCTTCTCCAAGAACTAGAGGAAGATGCCTGGCATCCAGTGGCTTATGCTAGCTGAAAATTGTCTGCTACTGAACAGAATTATACAGCTACAGAAAGAGAAACATTGGCCGTAGTGTTTGCGCTAAAGACCTGGCGCATCTACCTCTTTCAACACCTTGAGGTCATTACAGACAACATGGCGGTAGTTTATCTGAAAACAAAACCAAGCATTACAAAGAGAGAGGCGCGATGGGTTGAATTCCTAGCTGACTATGACTACACAGTCCGTCACAGACCCGGCAGAGAGAACCCTGCAGATCCCCTTTCGCGTCGCCCAGATCTCCAAGAGAGTAACCTCGTGGAGAATGCAGTAGTAGTAGTAGTAGTAGTATTTTATTATTTGACTAGGGGTACCACGTTTGAATGCTATTGAGTATGATTTAGCAATGAATGATGACGTGTCCAATACAATATCAGATGCGTACCAGAGAGACAAAGAGCTAACTCCCATCATAGAAAGATTGAAGCATTCTCTCCGAGATAATTTGCATGATCGCTATTATTGGGACGAATCCACTGATCGCTTGTACTCAAGGCATCCCCCAATAACCGGTTGTGCATACCACAGTGCGGTGTCCGGTTAAAGATCATTCAAGATCACCATGAGTGTGCAACGGCTGGCCACCCGGGTCGTGATCGAACGTACTTCCGCCTAGCACGTTTTTTCTACTGGCCCCGAATGGGTCTCGATATCAAGAGATTTGTCAAAACCTGTGATCTCTGCCAGCGAACGAAGGGAGGTCAGCCACGAACAGGGCTTCTCCAGTCACTTCCAATACCTAATAGTCCTTGGCAGGATATCTCAATGGATTTTATTGTTGGATTGCCCCTTACTTCTCGTGGCTTCGACGCAATTTACACCTTTGTGGACCGACTTACGAAATGCGTACATCTTGTTCCAACAAACTCGAAGATTGATGCTAAGGGCAGCGCTCAACTGTACATTCAAAACGTGTTTCGTCTGCACGGGCTGAGCTCGACCATTGTTTCCGATCGCGATCCACGATTCACTGCAGCTTTTTTCAAAGAAGTATTCTCTCAGCTAGGAACTAAATTGGCATTCAGCACTGCTAACCACCCTCAAAGGGATTGTTTGACAGAGAGAGTTAACCGGCAAGTGGGAGATGTTCTAAGAGCATTTGTGAACTTGAGACAGGACAATTGGGATTCGCTTCTACCACTCTGCGAGTTTGCAATAAAGAGTTCACAACAGTCATCTGTAGCTAATACATCGTTCTATCTGAACTATGGGTTTGACCCTAAGTCCCCGCCCGAATTCATTCTTACGGGAGGGGAAAGGAGTGATTCGGTCGATTGGCTTCATGAGCAGGAAGCCGCACTAAGGATAGCTCGAGATGCAATGCTCGACGCCCAGGCAAGGCAAGCTCTATACGCAGACCAGACGAGAACGCCCAGTGATTTGAAGGTTGGTGATAGCGTTCTTGTCTACAGAGACTTTCTACTGACCCCGGAAGCTCGTGGCCAGACCTCTCGGAAGTTGCAACCCAAGTGGTAAGGTCCGTATCGTATCCAGGCTAAGATTGGAGCGAATGCTTTTCGCTTGGAACTACCCCGTGAACTTCGCTGCCATCCCGTGTTTAATGTCACTGCTCTTAAACGCTACGAAGAGAACACGATTCCTGGAAGACACCAACCCCCACCTCCGCCCTTCACAGATCTAGATGGACACACACGCTTTGTTGTCGAAGCCGTTTTGAATCACGGACACCGCAGTGGTGAGCAACACTTCCTGGTGCATTGGAAGAGTTACCCCAGCAGCAAAGCTACGTGGGAGCCCGCTGGCAACCTATGTGATGAGTCTGGTCGGAATATTAAACCGCTGCAGAACTATCTAGCCTCACAACGACAGCAGCCTTGATCTAACTGGGCTGAGCTCTATGCATCTCTTACTGAGATAGTTAATAATATGTTATAGACTGACATAGTTTTGCGTCATCTCCTTGTGAGAGTGATGAAGTTGAGTTGGATTACACTTCAATGTGGTTATGCATGTGCATGAGTGATTATTTAATATTCCCCTTTCCACAATTGCATCTCCGAACGGGATTGTGTTATCTAATAGAACCTTGGGCTTCCTATGGGGCCGGGAGAGTGTAATAGTTTTACCTTGACACTTCTTGCTTGTCTTATGGTAACACCTTGTGTTCCTACTATTCTCACTCCTGCGGTTCTCGCCTTTCTTTTGCTTTATAACCTCTGGTTTGAACATCATTCGGGGAATTCTCCAATCAATCAAGTCTATACTGTTACACCTGCAACCCAACGCAACTCGTAAAACGCCAAGTTTTGACTAATTTCTGGGCCAGTACCCTGATAACATCTAGCACCAGTTCACGACATGAATTTACATGTTGTAAGACTTGCTGGTGGAACATTATTTTTCAGAAAGTGAAACTTTGAACGGAGCCAGTGCAACGTAACAACGATTCTCTGGCTAGATGTACTAATTAAGCATTATGGTGTAAAGTTTCAATACACTTACTGGCTAAGCAGGCAAACGGAAGCTCCTCCGAATTTGGTTTCACCACTCTGCTATGTAGCTGGTTGCCTTTTACTTGAAAGGCATAATGAGTCTGAAAAGTAATGAGGTTGGATTGCCGAGACCAGAAGTATGGGTCCTTGGAGACATTGACTCCAGGTTTAAGTTTGTGGAGCAAAATAGACATAGTTTCTACTTCAAAGCCATTGTCAAAGTCCAAGAGTCGTGCATCATAACCGTACTTGTCTATGCAGTGTTTTGTCGCGTTGTAATGAGTCATCTTGTGCAACCTGCGACTCAAGGGCTTCACCGGCACAACGACATATACATTATTTGTGTGGTACTGGGATGAGGCTGTAAGTATTCAAATGCACAACGAGATAGAAGTTAGACACATGCAAGCAAACACATGCTGTCACATCCCTCCGCTAGGCATTTCAATCCAAAATTCAAATTGTGCAATTTGCGCTTGGACCATGTTTCTTATACTTCCTCCGGCTCAACAGAAGTGTTCTTTTGGAAGAGGAACACTTCAACACGTTCAATAGACTATCTAGAATATCTACAGGATCGATTAGTGGGAGTAGAGTCTCAGTCTGGGTCACCATCGCTCGAGTCATCACGGCTGAAACCGTTACATGTAGCAGGTCGATCGACGCGATGTCGTATGTCGAGAAGCTTCTCCGCGTTCCTGATCGTCTTCGCTGTTACCTGAATGCCTTCTCCAACATCTCGGCGGAGACCACGGTAGCGCTGCAGCACTGGTACTCATTATCGCCTCCGCTCTCGCTCGAGGACAAACACGGGCAGAGCCAAACATTTCAAATTTCTTCCGAGGGATATCATAGTCCTACCAGCACTTCCCGACTGACCTGATCATATCTCGCCTGTTCTCCTATGGGACCAAGGACACATCGTCGAGGCTGAGGTGACATCATCCAGGTTGAGGTCTGGGTTCTGCAGTGGCTGAACGTTGACTTCTATTTGAACTTGTTCATCTTGCTCTGCTGCGCGAAGTGACGATTATCACATCTCTGCATATTATAGTGGTGACATTGTGCCGACCTGTTTGCATGCCGACAGCCGTTTCGGGGATGGCGAAGATTTCAAAACGCTAGCTGCTATTGCTGTTCATTTTCCACTCTTCTTGCTCCTCGGTGCCATTGTCCTGCTCTGTCAAGCTCTGAAGTAAAACATAGCAGCGACGAGCAGTGAGCGCAATGCTTTTCTTCTCATTGCGCCTGGTGGACGAAAATGAAAAACATTTTCGCTTTGCTTTGATTGCCTTGCTCTGGGACGACTGTCGGCTCTCCAGAATATGAATTATGCTTTCCTACGATTCCGAAATGTCATGTCAGTGTTCCAGGCTGACAGAATCAGAGAGTAAGAGCAAAATAAAAGCAGCAAAAAGTAGTGAAAAAGTCACGAAGTTTTTGTTTCCGGAGGAAGTACCAACTAGTTGATGTTGACCACAAGCAAGAGTTAATAACTTCCAACAGTTTGGTCTCTTGCACTGTAGATTTAATCTCCACGGAACTCCTACATTACGCCATGTTCATGTGCTGTGTGATCATGCATCATCTAATACCTGCTATTTGGGCCTTGGATGAATTTACAACGTCCTCTGTAAACATAATAATACATTGTGACCTTTTTCAACAATGTCTTTTTCAAAAACTGCCATCGACAACCCACATTCATGTCGAGGTTCGTTTGGTTGATCCCGAACAAATTCTCCATGGAAGCCATGCATGTGAGGTTGCTGCCGATAGGAACTCACGAGTCAGGAAGAAAATTGCTTGCACGAATGCTGACACCGTGACGCAGTGGTGCTCGCGCCTGGAAGGTGGAGTCAAGCGCACTGAAGCTTACAGCGCGGTGGCACACAGCATCATACGCAGAATGAGAACATGAACCTGCTCCGCTTGACGAAACATTTCAGTCGTCGTGCAACCAGGGCAAAGTCCTGACCGGAACGTTGACGACCTGGCTTTCTTCGCTTCTATTCAGTCAGATATCTACTTTGTCGCGAAGGGGAAACTCAGGAACCTCCTCGAATCCGCTGTAGAATACTGTGAGGAGTATCCTGCCGAGAAACTGCGACGATTGTAGATGTGCCTGAATGACTCCCGGTATATTGTAAGTTGCTGGTGGAAACGACTGGATCTATGTAGCAGTATTCCACCAGCTCTATATGTGTTCACTCCTCTATATGTCACCACATGTGTACTTCGTGACTATATGGCTTCCCTGCGAGTCTCTCTCCACATAACTCCAGGTCATTCTCTATACAACTCCAGGTCATTCTCTATACAACTCCAGGTCATTCTCGACATAGCTCCAGGTCATTCTCGACATAGCTCCAGGTTATTCTCTACATAACTCCAGGTCTCTCTCTACATAACTCCAGGTCATTCTCTATATAACTCCAGGTCATTCTTTACATAACTCCAGGTCATTCTCTATAACTCCAGGTCATTCTCTATATAACTCCAGGTCATTCCCTATATAACTCCAGGTCATTCTTTACATAACTCCAGGTCATTCTCTATAACTCCAGGTCATTCTCTATAGAACTCCAGGTCATTCCCTATATAACTCCAGGTCATTCTTTACATAACTCCAGGTCATTCTCTATAACTCCAGGTCATTCTCTATATAACTCCAGGTAATTCCCTATATAACTCCAGGTCATTCTTTACATAACTCCAGGTCATTCTCTATAACTCCAGGTCATTCTCTATATAACTCCAGGTCATTCTCTATATAACTCCAGACGCTACTTTCCCTATATACCTCCACTCAGGTTGAGATTTTCTCTATATGACTCCAACTCAGATTGTCAACATCTCCATACAAAACCTGAGTTGGATTCATACAGACAAAGTGACAACCTGAGTCTTGTGGATTGTTTTGTTGTTTCATCTCGTACCGACGCCGGTATCGTAATGGTGAAGCGGAGAGGCTGATTCTCTTCCTCTAGGCTTCGTTAGGTGTAGTGAGCTTCAGATTTTCTTCTTTCAGTTCTGATTTTTGAGGAAAAAGTTCTAAGTCCTCGGGATAAGTGATCACAATACGTGATCTATGTAAGCGGACAATGTATGCTGGTATTTGACTGCTTAGAGAACACAAGTTTCTTTGGCGTCAATAATAAGGGAGTGATAACTTATATTTTAGTCAGCGTCCTATTTCGTCAAATAACAACAACTCGTCTAGTAGCACAACAACTCATCTACAGATATAACAAGCAAATAAAGACAATGCCTTGACGCCAAGCATTACATCAGACCAAGCAGAGTTCCAACAAACACATGCGCCTGAAACGTAAAACCTTCGAAGTACTTTGGAGTGACTTTAGATGAAACGTAACCTCCATGTTAACTTGCAAGTTTGTGTAATAAACAAAGAGAACTGCTAAACGTAACCAGGATTTTAACAGAAACACTCACATATGCATTTTGCGGGTTTCCAGATACCATTCTGTGAACATGTTGCTGACGTTGAGGTATCCGGATACCAGCCTTTTTGGCACAATGTTGCTCCATTTTCACCAATTCCCTCAAATCCTGGCATGTCATGGCCTGGTTGTGGAGCTGTGGAGCACACTGCATCAGGAAGAAAACATTTAAAATTATTAAAAGAGCGAAATGTCCGAGTAAGTGGAGGTGGTGCACTTTTGCTTATGCCATTCAGAATTGATGTCTGAATAATAATACAATACAATACAATGACAGAAATGACGTCAACAAAAGCGGTTACCAACAATACCAATCAAACTATTGAAAAACCTTTAACCCATTCCACGCTGATGACTTCTATAGACGTCATTGAAAATGCCCCCCCCCATGCGCGGATGACGTCTATAGACGTCATGGCATACAATTATAGTGATTTCTGGCACTGTCTGGTGTGTGATTCCAGGACCCTAATCATTTACTTTTGTGATTATTATCAGGCTGTTTTCGGTTTGTTATGATTTCTTGGTTTTCCATATTAGACTGTTTTTCACTAACACGTGATCTCTCTTTTACGTTTACTTTATACCAGGCGTGGGCCATCCCCTCTCCAAAGGTGCCACCATTCTTCTTTGTCTCATTAAAATTTGACTATCATGGAAAAAATAAAAAAATAAAAAAATAAACTGTCTGGTGTGTAAAAGCACTGTTAGTCAGTTGGATCATGATCCTGGCTCTTGTACGATAGGTTGTTCGTACGAATCCCGCTTGGAAACACTACGCGTCTTTTTTCTTCTCTTTTCAACGATGTTTCATCTGCAATTTCACGCATTTGGCGTATTTCACGCAATTTGAGCAAACTTGCGTCCCCTGTTGTGATGCGCTCTTCTTTTTGGACACTATATCGATTCTGTCAACCTGTGGTTGATAGTCTTGGCAATCATTTCCAAAATATTTGAGGACCCCAGTTGCGAGAACCCTGGAGTTTTAGAACTTGCTATTGGCCCTGTTTTTAGTATTTGTAGAAGAGAAAAGGACATATCGATACGAGTTAAGAGTAACTCTCCATCACTGTAACATGATACTATATACAGTCAGAAAGTGCAATAACTAGGCACAAAACTGACAGAGTACTGAAACATTCGACGTCCTGACACCTAGCTTCAACACATCTCCGTAGCGCTAACCGACAGCCTTCCAACTTGGAAGGTTCAAGGTTATGGAAAGACCAAAGAGGGGAAGGCAAGCGCAACGAAAATGAGCAAAAGCTACAGTCCCAACGGAACAAAGAATGTCGATTGTTACTGGACGATGACGAGACCAGTACGATATTTGACAAAGCGGTCTAACTACAATTCGAAGCAGCAAAGCAGCACACCACCCAACTTGGGTGGGTCATAAATATCAAAGATAAATAGAGAAAGGGAAGCTTTGCGAAAACGAATTGTGTCAGGACGTCGAATGTTTCAGTACTCTGTCAGTTTTGTGCCTAGTTATTGCACTTTCTGACTGTATAAAGTATCATGTTACAGTGATGGAGAGTTACTCTTAACTCGTATCGATATGTCCTTTTCTCTTCTACATTTATTTATGGCTCAACATCCGAGTTTCAAATTGCACACCTGATGAGCCGTCACGAACCATACGGCGAAACGTACGTCGTGTGAAACAACTTGTTTTGTAGTCAACTAGTCCATCACAATGTCATGCATGAGGAGTACTGTAGGAGTTTGGCTTTCGGCTTGTACAATTCGTTTTCGCAAAGCTTCCCTTTCTTTATTTATCTTTGATATTTATGACCCACCCAAGTTGGGTGGTGTGCTGCTTTGCTGCTTCGAATTGTAGTTAGACCGCTTTGTCAAATATCGTACTGGTCTCGTCATCGTCCAGTGACAATCGACATTCTTTGTTCCGTTGGGACTGTAGCTTTTGCTCATTTTCGTTGCACTTGCCTTCCCCTCTTTGGTCTTTCCATAACCTTGAACCTTCCAAGTTGGAAGGCTGTCGGTTAGCGCTACGGAGATGTGTTGAAGCTAGGTGTCAGGACGTCGAATGTTTCAGTACTCTGTCAGTTTTGTGCCTAGTTATTGCACTTTCTGACTGTATATAGTATCATGTTACAGTGATGGAGAGTTACTCTTAACTCGTATCGATATGTCCTTTTCTCTTCTACATTTATTTATGGCTCAACATCCGAGTTTTTAGTATTTATTTATTTTTATTTTATTTACTGTCTGCACTTCATGGCACATAATGAAAATAGCCAATACAAGGAAGTGAGGGTGAAACCAACCACGGACTGAGGGCAAAAAGGCAAATAAAAACTGAAATAAAAAAATAAATAAAATAAAAAAATAAAAAATAAAAGAGGTGCGTTACTTACGAAGAGCCTTGTTGAAAGCGGAAAGTGTCAGGCCCATTAGCGCTGAATGGGTTAAAAGAGAGTATGTCTGAGAAAACCAGAACATGTGTGCAAGTCGATCTCTTAGAGTTTGCTCAAATTTTGCAGGTAGGTGTGCTTTGGGGTGTAGATCGACATCCCAAAGCCCGTGCAAAATCTTTTGAAGGGAACCATAACCCTCAATAGCATAGATAGGGATAGACGAGAGCAGCAGCATTACTAGTCGACTGCCCAGAGCCAGTTTCGCAGGTGGCGATAAAAATTTGTTTTTAAAATGTTTGCATTCTCTTGTTGTGGGGGGGGGGGTGGGGCTGGTAGTAGTTAGTGCGGGGCGGGTTGTGGCCCACTTTTTGACCTTTGACCTTTGGGCCAAAAAAGGCACACAGTGTCGGTCGTGCTTGGTCTGGCCCCGGGATTCCCCCTGGGTTTGACCTTTGACCTTTGGGTTAAATAAGGCACACTGTGTCGGGGGCGCTTGGTCTGGCCCCGGAACCCCCAGAGTTTGACCTTTGACCCCTGGCATGCCATAAATGTCATCCTTAAGGTTCTTTTCGCCCTAGGTGGCGACCGTGCACTTGTGGACGTTTGGTGCATTCGCACCAGGGAGTAGTAAAATACGTACTATTCCCTGATTCGCACATCGTAGATGTGCACTGAATGACATATTGCGCATGCGCGCATACGCAGGCGAAGCGTGCGGCCTTCAGTGACCCTGCGTGTGGAAAAGACGCAGTGAAACACAAGCACGGCTGGTTCGCGTGCACCACTTTATAATATGGCGCCCTTTGACGCGGTTTACCTTTCGAATTTATGAACCTGCACGAATTTGGTTAAGTCTGTCAGAATTACGGGAAATGCGTGACGAACCCGGGTATTGTTCGAATTACCATCACTCACGCATTTATTTTTTGAATGCAGAAGGCCCAAAAAGTAGTTACAGTTTTTATAGGTTTGAAAAATAGATCGAGGAAACTATTATTCACAATACTCAATTATTGTCGTTAGTGCGAGCTTAGCTTACCTGGACGCTTGTCACTGGCTTGGCGATTTACGCTTCACAGCCTGAGGACGTAGGTTGCGGGTTTCCATCTCGCAGGAGAGAAGATGCTGGTCAGCGATGGTCTTCAGACGCTGGAGAGGATTAGGTATGTTCTTGAACGATTTATCCAGGTTGTTGAGAGCTGAAAGGATGCTTTCAGCGCCATGTTTTCCTAGCAGACCAATGCCAACGCGGAGTATCCGCATCAGGGTTATGGTGTGCTCCTCAAGGAGGTGCAGCTTGGGTGTAATATTCCCATAGCCCCTGGCGACGATCTCCGTTCTGCACATACACATGAAGTCCTTCACTGCGGCGTCAAGTTTGGACAGATCGTCATCTCCTACTGTGGAGTTTCTGCTGAATATATTACTGCACTCAGCATACTTCTGCAGTAGCTTCGAGTACCTCTCAGCGATAGCAGTTACGTCTGGCAGCAGGTTTGGACACCTCTCTGAGATGATTGGGATTGCTGCATGGGTGATGGCAGTGACCACAGTGGGCCTCAGTGCAACTCGAATGTGATCGCCATTGAAGGCTCCACCGTGGTACACCTGGCGCTGAATGCCATTTTTCTGCAGCACAGGATCGAGGGAAAGCTGGCATGGTCCACAGAACTCCTTTCTGCCACTGACCTTCTTGATTTCCTCTGTCAGTTCGTTCTTCTGTTTTGCCACCTGCGCTTGTTGAGCTGCGACGTTGTGGAATGCAGCTTCGACTTCCTGCACGAGAGGCTGCCAGGCAGCATCATCACCAACGCCAGCCTGTGTTGCAACGAACTGCAGATGGTGCTGAAATGTTGTGTACTGCTGCTCTGCCTCAGTCAACTTCGACTGAACCGTTCTCAGCTCGTCGTGCAACTTCGACAGTCGGGCAAAAACATCTCTGTCTCCATTGCGTGTCGCGCTCTGGCTTGCCAGCTTTGCATCCAGCTTCTGCAGCTCCTTCTCCAGTCGCTCATATAGCCAAACGAAAATGCCAAGGTCAAGGTGAAGACTTGGAACAATAGCGTTCGCCACAGGAATTGGCAGAATCACCGGCCGGATTACGTTGTTGTAGTTCTTGGCCTGGCTTTACTTTGAACCAGCACTCTGGTAGCGCTGCAAATCACTCTCCAGGTTGTCAAGAGTCCTGGGCACAACGTCTCCAGGTGCTCTGCTGCTGCGCTGAACAAGCATGGACTTTTTCAAACAAAGACAGTGCAGACAGGGCCTAGCGCCGCTTGCCCCAGAAAGACCGTAGTTGTGGCACTGAAACTCGTAATCGCCAAAGAGGTACACACGCACTTGTTTATTCTGCCATGTCGTATTGCTCAATTCTCTTATCTGTTCCTTGTACATATCCTGAGCTATGTTGAGATTCCCTGGTGTGTCTTTCTCGCAGAATATGCAGATGGGCACTGTGTTCTTGACTGCGTTGGGGTGATGTGTGTTTGCGATCTGCAGTGCAAAAGAGACGCAATATTACTTTTCCGGGTTAATTTTAACTGCTCCTGTAGTTCTTTATGAAGTTAGCACAACTTGTATGTGGATGATATTTTGAGTGCAGTTGAGGTTTTTGTAGCAGATCGTACATATGTTTACTTCCATATGACTCTCTGTTTAGTAGCAAAATGTTTATACCGGTATTCCTATCCAAACTTCTTGAACCATGTGATATTGTTCGTATTATTCTTTCTCTTTCTCTCCTGCCTACCTCCTGATCTGGCATAGCACTGCAGGTGATGAGTTGCTTTATCTACGTTACAGTGGTTTGTTCTGGAATTCATCTAGATTGTTTTATTTTATTTTTCTCACCTGAAAACAAAGCTTGAATGATCCGCCACCATGGTCACCGCCGATCTTGATCCACACTTTTGACTGTGGTATGCCATTGCTCCAAGTGAGGCAGTTTGCTTCATCCAACTTGTCCAGGAAATAGGTGACAATGTTCACCAGGTCAGGAAAGTAAACTGCCGGCGCCATGCTGATCTCGCCATGCCTATTCATCATGGGCAGTTCTTTGGCCAAGTACTTGGGAATTTGCGTTGCCACAAATTGTCTCATTTTCCTCTCGGACTCGAGCTCGACACCAAGCAACTTGAGCCATCTCCGCAGCAGCCGGAACTTGTTGTATGGCAATGCAAGATCCGCTTTAATAGCCAGTGCTATCCCCGGGGCTGAAGCCTTTGCCTGCAAACCAATATCCTGAAGGATTGTCTGCTGGTCAGCTGTTGATAGCCTCTTCAGGCATGCAACTTCCTGTGCTCTGGCACCAGCTGAACCGCCACATACTTCATGGTTGATTGTGGTCAGTTCAGCTGAACGTCGGCGGATGGTGGACGCTGATGCCTCATTCGATGGCGTGGTGGACAAGGTCACCTTCTGGAACACAAGTGACCTACCTCTGCTCCCTGGCTTTACCTCAAGTCTGCCGCCATCACTCTTGCACTGTATTAGATGGTGCGTTAGTCTGTCTGCGACATTGCCCTGCAGCTTTGACGGGGAGGCTGTGAGGATATCCTCAACTGTTGCCGAGGGATTGACTGTCCAGATTGGTGTTCCTGAACCTGAAGGGTTGAATGTGCAGGTGTCAACATGCAGCTTGAGCCTTTTCAGAGGAACTGTTTGACGGCAACCGACAAGAGCTGGCTTGTGGTAATTACAGAGGATTGTCCAGTTGCTGACAATGTCTCGCAGAACTCGGTTAGGCTGCTGCAGACTGGACGCCAGCAAGTGTTGCTCACAATCGGGGCAAGTGCGGCTGGTTTGCAGCCATTTGCATATACACTTGCTGCAAAAGAGACTTTCGCAGCAAGGCGCATACACAGCACCATCTACTACTAGCTTGCACAATGTGCACACAACAACGGCATTGTTGTCCACGAACCTAGTCCTGTCCAGATTCTGCTTTGCGCTGTATGTCGGTGTTGCGTGCGTGAAAACATTTCCTTCGTCTACATCCATTCCACTAGTACTGTGTGCTGTCTGGGGTCCAGGAGAGTGTGATAGGGGTTTTGCTGTTGTGGATGAATGTTGCGGGACTGTTGTGTCATCCATTTCTTTTTTTCCTTTTTCTACAGCAGAAAGCTTTGAAGCAAGTTGCTTCTGCTTTTTTCGTGGACGTCCACCCTTGTTTGGTGCAGTGTGGCATATGTCGCAGTATGTGCGGTGATGTGGCTTCCACACTTTGCTCACTCCACATCCACCCCCTACAAATGAGTCCAGGCTACCTGTACTCGGACAACGATCCAGCACACGTTTGCATACATGACAAATGTGTGTAGGGTGGATCGCAGGGTCATCCTGAGAAATGTCGACCTCGTACACAGCTTGAATGCTTCTGGCATAGTCCTTCACGTTGTATTTCGTGGACACAGCCATGTTGGCAAACTTTTTGCCACCAATTCTACAGCAGGTAGACAGCAATGCACTGTGTTCATCCATGGTACACACTACTACTAGTACGGGATACGGTAGAGTCGATGGCCACGGAAATCGATCTTGTAGCACGGAAAGACTAACAAATTCAAAATATCGGTAAATGAAATCGCCCAGGCACCAGGAAAACTGACGAAGAAGACGGAAAAACTTGTACAAGAGAAGAAGGTGGCTGTGAAAAGGGCTGATAGAAGTGACGAAGAGCAAGTCGTCAAGGCAAAGGAAACGCACCTCTGAAGGAATCGTTCCTGGAAGAAGACGGCCAAGACGGGTATCAGATGAAAGAGGATCGCGAGAGGAAGTCATGAATCGTGTTTGTACTTTGAACCCCAGTCGATTGGAAGGGGGAAGTGGAGATTTCCTCAAGAGAAAAAGAGCAATTTCGTGCAAATCAATGACAGATCGGTGATGAGATTTTCAAATTTTCAAATTTTTGGACACCATATTTTCTGGCTGAGTACATGACCATCTTGACAGCCGTGCAAGTTCGACTAGTATACGTGTCATTACTAGTGATGAGCACCATCGAACCGCAGCTCATCAACGTACTGAGTGTACCCGGACACACGCTGTGGGTTGTTGTCGATGGGATGCAGCGCTGACAACAACGCCCACATCAAACATCTGTCATCGTTGTTCTTTATGTTAATGATGGCCTTCTTTTTTTTCTAATTTGGGCGGGATATCAGCTGCACCACCTACAGTACATCACAAAAATACAACGAAGGCTTTGCTCAGAGTTACGCCACATCACAACTACACCTTCTCGACAATCACGAAAGACTGTACATCTGGTACAAAACATACATCTACAACTTTCCACAAGAAATTCGACAGGCTTCGAACAAACACTGCCGGATGAACAGAAACTCACCTCGAAGAGGAGTGTACTTTGCTGTCGACACATGCAGCTGCCTCACTCGAGAAACGGTCCAGTCAGATCCGTTCTGCATCCACTTATCAATAAGACCACCAACGTCTTGACTGCACTATCAATGTCCCCTTCGCTGAGGATCCGAGCCGGTCTACTTCTAAAAAACGGGAAGGCATACGTACTACCCGTGGCCGACTCTCGTGTCATCTCCACCCTCAAAACGGAAACCACCTTGAACGGGTGAGACTGAAGCTCCTCGAGGAGAACCTGTCTGAGCTCGTCATGATTGCTGCTGAAAAAGACGAGAGGATCAGTGCCCGAACCTGGCAAAGAAAACTTTTCAAAAAACCACACACGGCACTCGAGGTGGGCTGTCTCGACTGCCTAGATCGTTTTGCACTTGGCTCCGCCATCGTCACGTACGTCACCTCCAGCACTGCCTACAACATACTGAGGAAAAAATCTCTTCCTACAGCGTTTAGGAGGTCGGCTATCACACTAGTATAATGACACGTATACTAGTCCACCTTGTGTTTCACTGCGTCTTTTCCACACGCAGGATCACTGAAGGCCGCACGCTTCGCCTGCGTATTGGCGCATGCGCAATATGTCATTCAGTGCACATCTACGATGTGCGAATCAGGGAATAGTACGTGCACAAGTGCACGATCGCCACCTATGGCGAAAAGAACCTTAAGGATGACATTTATGGCATGCCAGGGGTCAAAGGTCAAACTCTGGGGGTTCCGGGGCCAGACCAAGCGCCCCCGACACAGTGTGCCTTATTTAACCCAAAGGTCAAAGGTCAAACCCTGGGGGAATCCCGGGGCCAGACCAAGCACGACCGACACAGTGTGCCTTATTTGGCCCAAAGGTCAAAGGTCAAAAAGTGGGCCACAACCCGCCCCGCACTAACTACTACCAGCCCCATCCCCCCCCCCCCCACAACAAGAGAATGCAAACATTTTAAAAACAAATTTTTATCGCCACCTGCGAAACTGGCTCTGGGCAGTCGACTAGTAATGCTGCTGCTCTCGTCTATCCCTATCTATGCTATTGAGGGTTAAGGTTCCCTTCAAAAGATTTTGCACGGGCTTTGGGATGTCGATCTACACCCCAAAGCACACCTACCTGCAAAATTTGAGCGAACTCTGAGAGATCGACTTGCACACATGTTCTGGTTTTCTCAGACATACTCTCTTTTAACCCAGTCAGCGCTACTGGGCCTGACACTTTCCGCTTTCAACAAGGCTCTTCGTAAGTAACGCACCTCTTTTATTTTTTATTTTATTTATTTATTTATTTCAGTTTTTATTTGCCTTTTTGCCCTCAGTCCGTGGTTGGTTTCACCCTCACTTCCTTGTATTAGCTATTTTCATTATGTGCCATGAAGTGCAGACAGTAAATAAAATAAAAATAAATAAATACTAAAAACAGGGCCAATAGCAAGTTCTAAAACTCCAGGGTTCTGGCAACTGGGGTCCTCAAATATTTTGGAAATGATTGCCAAGACTATCAACCACAGGTTGACAGAATCGATATAGTGCCCAAAAAGAAGAGCGCATCACACCAGGGGTAAATAACAGTGAGACGCATTTGCGAAACTGAGATCCGAACTCGCGACTGCACCTATCTTGTCGTGACCGAACTGGAACCTCCCTTTTACTTTACAAATGGCTCGATGATGATGGTGTTGAACGACCTATTGCTTTCGCTAGTCATACTGGTTCATTGGGCCCAGAAAGAAATTACAGCACAACTCACCAAAAACTTCTCGCAGTAGTATGGACGGCAGAGCATTTTCGTGTACATCTTTTACATGCACAGTTTCCAATTTAGGGGTGGCACTTGGGATCATGATCGGCTCTCGACATCACGGCCATCTTGCTTTTGACTCCGTGCGTGGCGCGTGCTCTTTTGGATCACTTGTGTGGTAGCTGTGCATACTTAGGCTTGGAATTGTTTGCATACAAAAACTGTTCAAGCACTACAAAGCTACGATCGAGAGCTGACACTGTTCTTGTTTTGACACGGCGATGTTCTCTTTCCCGTTTTCCTTTCAAAATAGGCCAAGCACACGGACATCTATCGAAAGAAATTTTGAAATCGGTCAAGTACAAGCCTTGGACTTCCACTTACCAGTAAGTCTGAAGTTGTGACTTACAACTAAATGGAAGCCGTCAAAACAGAACTGCGATTTTCAACGCCGTAGCTAGATAAAAGGCTGCCAAGGAACCCTTTACAAATCGCCCAAATATTGCAATATTTTGAATTTTCCGTAAATCTGATTGGCGCACGACCCTGACGCGCACCAGCTGCATGCGTGATGAATCAAAAATGGCTGCGATGTCTAAGTACACAAGTGCAACCCCTGAAATTCTTTGTGATCAACGTGTTTCCGTTACCCGATAACGTCTTTTGTCACGGCTGGGAGTGAGTACCGTAAACGTTAGCATTATCATACTTTTGCTAAGGATCGCTATTGAGGTCGAAGAAACATGCAACAACATGCTTCCCAGCATCCCTAGCTGTGGATATCTGGTGGGCGATCCATGCTTGTTGCAGTTCGGTCCCGTTTTGTTTCCTGAAGCCGAATTGGGTGGGAGGTAAACGCGGTGCTATGTGATTGTACAGACGAGAGTGGACTATTTTTTCTTGTATTTTTGAGTATTATACTGAGCAGAGAGATGGGTCAGTAGTTGGTAGGATGGGAGGGGTTGTCCGACTTGGGGATGGGTGTAATAGTTGAGTCTTTCCAATCCTGTGATTTGTCTCCAGATTTAAAGGACATATTGTAGAGACTAGTGCGAGCTGGGGCGATTTCCTTTGCAGTTTCTTTCAGAAGCCGAGTCTGGATTTTGTCAAAGTCTGGGCTCTTGCCTATGTCTAGGCTGCTTGGACCGCTTGTATTTAGGGTGTGAGTTATTATCTGGTTGGTGATGCTGATCTCTAAGTTGGGACTCAGTTTCTTCCTGTGGTAGTTGGAACTTTGGGCACCGCTTCCAAACAGTTGCCAGGATTCCTTGATGACATTGGTATCACCAGCTACTGCCCTGGCTGACTTGCAAAAGAATGCTCTCTTTGGCTCGGCAGCTATCCTGCGTAATGTCCTTCATCTGTAATGCTCTGGGGTGGATGGTGGAGTTCTCTCTGTCTTATTTCCCTTCAAACCCTCTTCTGTTTCCTATGATTGATAATTAGAAAGTGTTGTGTGTTTCTCTCTGTTGTTTACCTATAATTTGGCTGCTGGATGCTAGCCCGGTGGGTGCCAATCTCCGGCCTTCTACCGAGTAAAAAAAGGAGATTATCGTATCCTTTCCCGAAGGGAACTCACGATGGCCGCTAACACCAGGTCAACTGAGTGCTGATGGCGAAAAAGACTATTTTTGCCTCAAATACTCGTTTTCATTGGGTTCTTACCTTTGCATGTATAGTTACTAAGAGCACCAACACATCTAGAGTTGGTGTTGCATGTAGGCTCTCCTTCTGGTGCCCTGGAACAGTTCTGGGAACAAAACGTTGAATTCAGACCTACAAACATAAAAAAATTAGCAAAACTGAGGATTTGTGAACTGGAAGTATTGGAAGCTGCTTTCATTAACAAGCTCAATCATTCAGAAAGAAAACCTTACTTCACCTTTCCATTACATTAAACAAACACCCACACCCACAGATACACACACACACACAGGAACACACATGGTCACACGAACACCCCGGCACATACATATAAATCACACACACGCAAAAGCACACGCACACACAGCAGAAGAACATAAACACATCCACGCTGTCTAATTTACCGGAAGGGACCAGTACATTTCTTGTTTCTCTACTTTATTTTCATGCTTGTGCTACGAGAGAGCTTAAAAGATTAGAGCACTCTGCTTTGCCTTTTTGGCTTAGCTCACTTTATTAGAACTGATCCGCTACATCATTATATTGCAAAAACAAAATATGCAACTATGTTGCCCCTGCGTAGATTATTTGTAGCTAAAGGAGTCGCCTGATGATAGTGACTACGTTAAGCTGGGATTTGAAACACAGCTTTTCCTCTTTCTCTTGTGTGTGTTTTTGTAGATATTTAGTTGAGCGTGTGTGTGTATGTGAGTCGGAAAGCTAGCAGATAGTCCCTTCACTGTCATTGCCATCGACAATGGGCACGTTCAAAGAGAGAGAGAGAGAGAGCGTGTGAGAGTGAGTCCCTGGATTACAATGGTATTATAAGATTACATCAGATGATAATGGCACACTTACTTCCAACGTAATTGGATATTCTGCTGGCCATCGCGATATCCACACCACGAGTTTTTTGAGCAAACAATCCACATAGTCGATGATCCAGAATTAGATTGTTTCCTTGGATTTTCCTGAGAACAACATCAGAGTTAACATTGCTTGTGAGATATGGGTTTGTATGCATTGAAGTGTGGTGAAGTTGAAATATCAAAATTGTTGCTTCAAAAAGTGATGATGTGACTTGGAAGGTTCTAAGCTATAGTGATAACATTCCCTGTGATAACATTCCCGTCTTGCGATTTCACTATAACTTAGAACCTTCCAAGTTGGAAGGCTGTTGGATTGTGCATCCAAGACGTACTACAGCTGATTTGTGGTTAGTTGTAGAACGTCAATACCGTCCTCTGTCAGTACTGTGTCTTGTTGAAGACCAAAGGTTTGAATGCACCTCTCTCAACATACACACCATGCTGCAGATATGCTCTCTTCTTCTGGCTTTCATTCCTAGACATCTGTGCTAGAAGTTGCCCCTACTAACAACACAGATGCTGATGGTTGAGTCAAAAAATGCATCCTGCTGTCGAGACCTGAAACCTTTTGCACAGATGTCCAACCTGGCTTCGTCTCTTCTATTGGCCGAGGATCCGGATAGGGGCTCACCCTCCAGCGGCAGAAGGGGAGGCTCAATCCGGACATCCGGTAGAGCAGCGTCCATGGCATCAGCCAGAAGATCACGCAGCGCGTTGTGCCTCAGGGTGGAATAACCCTTTGTAGGACACGTCGCTGCGTGATCCAAAGACAGTACTGCTCCACACACACACATGTGCTACGCAAGGCCCGCAGGGGTCAGCCATACCAGATCGCCAACCCATCAGCAAAATCCGACTTGTTCAACACAAAATTACCGGTGGAGGGGTAAGCCGTCATCCAGCTATATCAACTAGCAGTTGCTGGGATGGGATGAGGAGTTCCTTTAGCTCCTCATTCCTCTGCCACAGCAATGAGTTAAAGCGAGAATGCTCTGTTTGCATCAGGGACTTGACCCTGTTCAGCATCTGGGAAACGTCACCGACAAACGAGCCAGCAGGTGAATCAGGGACGGACCCTTCAGGCGGAGGGACACTAGAAATTTGACCATTCATATCCACTATGGGTCGAGAGGAAGACACTGCGGTAAGCCGCACACCACCCGCTTCTGATTACCCATTCGCCACAATCATTGCAACAACCGGTGCCGAACGACGACGACTCCCGCTGCCAGGTACTCTCATTAGCGGCCCTTGGGATGGCAATGCCCCCAAACCGCACAGGCATCGCAAGAAGAGAACGCTCGCTGTCACTAAACTGGGGACGAACGGTTAGCGCAGGCAAGAAATCGCGGTCCAAAATACTATCCAAATCCTGATAAATCTGGGGGGAAGTGCCCGGATGGCTGCGCATATGATAATGCCACTTACTCGTTACTCCGCGAATAAATGAGGAGTAGGAGGCATGCAGTTGCGGTTTTCCTCCAGCCTCACCGTCACGGGCATACCAGCATTGTTGCATGTCAGGATGTTGACTCTGCAAATCACAGATCATATGGCGAACTGCAGGCGCATACATAGCCATGGCCCTTCGCTCCTGCTATTGTAGTAGTTGAGCACTCTCATGTGGGGTAGTGCCTTTGCTGTTTGCATTATGCAGAGCTCACTGGCTTGTCAGTTTGAGCACTCTGTCAAGATACGTTCCGGCCTGATTTAAATCTGCCTTTTGGAAATTTTACTTTCAATGCTATCAGGTTCGGCCGAGGAGTTCACAAAGAACGAAACAGCAAGCTGTCCGCAGATGGAGTAGCCATGGCCCTATGCATGCGTCTCACAAGCATGGCAGATACTTCCACCATCTGGCAGAAAAAGCTTGATAGAGGCGTCATCGCAATCTATGTTTTCTTTGAAAGGTATTCCTGACTTTTGTGTCTAGGCTAACCACATCTATGATAGTTTCAATAGTTTGTGTATATGTCAGTTATAGTAGTCCGCAATGCTGCTTTTCTAATTCTCATTATGATTAGCATGCAATGTACTACCCGAAGTACTGAATTTACTTATTCTGTACTCTATATTCTAATGTATCTTCTACCTCTTCTCCCTTACGAACAAACTTTCTCATTTTCCATACTTACTTAGGAGACTCCCTTCGATAGGCATCTATTTGCCTCTGGAGGATCCGTGAAATAAAAATCAATCAAAATCAAAATCCATATGTGTTATTAAGGATAATGGACAATGGCGGACATAACCGATTGATATTGTGCAGTGCAGCTTGGCGATTGACTGCATTGAATGCATTTGATGCATCAATTAACAGTATCACCTCCGTCTCATCTCAATCGTACTGCTGCTGCACTGCCTGCACAGCGGCTTCATGTGCAGCAGGAATACTGACACACACCTGATGTGGGAAAACTGCACTGGCAACATCACAGGAAATGCATGCCAATATTGCTTTCGGAATTATACGACGGTTCACCTCACTCACAGCTATAGGCCTTACACCTGGTCGCTTGTCCAGGGGACCCAACCTTGCTGCGACAAAGTCCGATGAACTGTCACAGCTTATCTTCACGGTGCACAACCTTCTAGCCATTGTAGCCAATGCCGTCGCCAAATTTGACGGAGCGCCCTTAAATGATCACAGCATACGCTGACCCGATGGACCTCCCGAACCCTGCATCCTCCCGGCAGCCTTTTTGATGGACTCTGCTGTGATCGACTCAAACAGTATTGGACTGGCTATTGTTTTATTGCCTTCGTGTTCCTCAAAAGCTATCACAAAAAGGACATAATGTGCTGAAGCCCCAGTTTTACATAACAAGGTTTGAAGCCAGCTTTAAAGCCAAGAGAATTTGTTCCCACGTTGTCACGATGTTTACATGATGCTCAATGTCATGATATTATTTCCTCTGTAGTTTCTCTAGTCTTCAGACTACACGTACTAGCCAATGTACACGTCACAGTTTGTGTTCTCATTCCCGGTTTGTTTCCGTGTTCCCACACCGAAGCTGGGCCTCGAGTTTATTGTTTTTGACTGATGCGGTTTTCTCGTCAGCAGATTTATGCTATGCAGTACTTCCCCGTACATTAGCGTACGGAGTCTGCCTTTGTATCAAAGCTGCTGCTCACGATTCTTTTATAGCCAGTTAGTTAATTTAGTTGCCAGTCAGTTAATTTCGTTGCCAGTACATTTCAATTGCCAGTTACAGTGTGTTCACTGAGACCCTTGTATTTTTGCCTCCGAGAGAGACTGCGGCCCGCTACAAATTGGTGGCAGCGGTAAATTCATTTTGTTTCATTCTATACCTAACTTTGTTACTTTACACGTTTCTCGGACCCCCATGGCTCAACCCGCTACAGTTCCGAGCGACGAATCAAGATGAGAATCATGTTTCTTGCCTTCCTGGGCTTGGCCCTGCTTATTAATATTAGCCTGCAGCACAGTAAGGGTGCTAGCGTGGATCACCCTTCTCTCCGCACGGCACTCACAGGAGACTCCGATGGTGATTCCAAACGACCCGCTACCTACATGTATACTACCAGTGGTGATGGCGAAGCTGATGGGGACGACGACATGCAGGCTGCTGACCAAGACAAGGAGGGTATTCCCCAAGACCAGCAGCGTTTGATTTTCGCCGGCACGCAGTTGGCAGACGGCCGAACCCTGAGTGACTACAACGTTCAGCAGGAGTCCACTATTCACTTGGTACTTCGTCTCCGTGGAGGGATGCAGATTTTCGTCAACACTCTTCCTGGCTAGACCATCACTCTTTACGTCGCGCAAAGCGATGCTATCGACAATGTGAAGACCATGATTCAAGACGAGGAGGGAGGTTATTTGTCTGAAGCCGAGCTAGCCGCTCTGAGTGACCGGCTCAACCAAGATGAAGACAAAACCTGGCTCGCCCTCCGCCATAGCTCCAGCCGCCGCCGTGGTTACTAAATAGCAGCCAGTTGTTGATGTCCAGCTATCACCTCCATGTAGTATTCGAATCACGAGGACGTGATTGTATTTGAGAGGGGAGGTGTACCGTTGGCACGCTGGCGACTCCAAAGCGTATAGCGCTTAGTGTTTAGAGTATAGCATATCCCCGTACTGTATCCCCATGCTTTTACAGCCAGTTAGTTAATTTAGTTGCCAGTCAGTTAATTTCGTTGCCAGTACATTTCAATTGCCAGTTACAGTGTGTTCACTGAGACCCTTATATTTTTGCCTCCGGGAGAGACTGCGGCCCGCTACACAAGGTTGTCAATTTCATAGTACATGTACTAAAAGCTTTTCACCCATTTTCATCAGTAGTTACATGGGAATGAGCAAGAACGAAAACGGAGCCAGAATTTATACGGGGGGGGGGGGGGAAATCCGCCAGAATATTCTTACGCGCCTCAAGTTCACACTACACTACCATAAGAATGTATGGAGCAGTGGAAAAATGCGGGAAACAACACAAGAAGGGAATGCAGTACCAGAACAAACACGTGATAAAGTTGTCAGTCCGGTTGCAGCTTGAACAGCCGTAGCACCTTGATGTGCTTCTTTTGTCGACACAGTTCTGGCCTCAAACTGCGAATGTGCAGCGCCTCAAGTGTGCACACGTCATCGTTTCGGAATGCCCCACACAGAAACAGTACAGAATTATCAAAGTATGCATGGGCATTGAAGGAGGCAGGTGAAGATGTCAACATCTCGTGGAGAATCAGGCAGAGATCCAGCGCCTACAAAAGAACCTCGAAGCGGTGCAATCTATGCCTATCGGAGAAGATCGCCATAATGAAGAGTGACAAGCCATCGCTCCTCAACACCAGATGCAGCCTGGTCACAAAATGTCGCCACAGCACCAAGTACCTCCTCGGAGGTGACCTGAACTGTAGACTGCACTTGCCATCTGTTACACATAACAGAACTCCTGCTATCTAATGTGCATGCATCCTACTGCCACACTTCACTTTCTGCACACCACCACACTTGCCACACTTATCTTCGCCTGTGATTCCCACCTAGACTGGCTAGTGCGGGCGTCGGTTTCGAGGATGTGATACTTCTCGGTAGTGCAGAGGCCACATCTCTTGGACGTGTTATCGAGCGAGGTGGCCCTGTCGCGGATCTTCGCACTAGGCTGAACAAGCGAAATGAGATTGTGTCAAAATGCAGGCACGAAAGCAAGTATGTCTTATCAAATGTTGTGCCCATCACATAAGGACAGTGATTATTCTATGGCCTTGGTAGCGCCTCTATAATTATCTGTTACCTGGCATGGCACCACTCTGCGCTATCACCTTTCCGTAGGCACTCTGTGCAATGCATCAAGAAAAATGGGCTGGTCACACCCCGCAATATCATCACCCTCATCTAGCACCTAGGCACTCTGTACAATGCATCATGAAAAATGGACTTGTCACATCCTGGATCCGACATAATGATAATTTTCACACTCCATAATGACGGAGTTCACACCTTCTGAGTATATAACCAGTGTATCATACTTTGTTTGATCATCCATCTGATGATCCGTTGCTTGAACGGTGAAACACTGTGTAATGGAATTTGATCTCTGACGGTTTTTCCGCTTGTGTGTGATGAAGCTCTGCCTCGCTTGCATTGAGCCCTCTCCGCAGTTTGAGACCATTCCCTTGTGTTTATTTAATTATATATATAATATATTATAAATAGTGAGGTAGGCGAACAAAATTTATATACACACAACAACAAGGTTGTCAGTTTCATAATACCAAAAGCGAAAATTGCCGTGGAAAGGGCAAAATTGCATTGCCTTCCGCAAAAAGATTAAAGTTGCAATTTTGAACTGCTCTCCTACAGTATCTCCCATTGTAATTTATACAACCAGGCCCGCATTCAGGTCTATCGCGAAGGATGTTTCACCAACTCTTGAAAATAGTAATTTTATTTCTCAGTATGCATGTCGCTGTGAGCGGACGTACGTTTTTTGTTTGTTTTTTTGTTTCTTTTATTTGAATTCGTTTAGAGCACAGGCAATTCTGCCTTCTCACCAGAGGAAAAACCTCCGGTTTCTGCTAAGAACGAATATAATATTATGAGAGAAGGAAATATTAAAAAGAATCATAACATGATAATTCCAAAGCACAAAGTTTGTATATAATTCAAATGGGTGTGTGTATGTGTAAGCATGCAGTGAACAAAACACCGAGAAAACATGCAGTAATGTGTAGGGATGCCGAGCAAGGTGGTTACAAATTAATTCGGTTCAGAGCCAGTTTAAAGGCAACCGCCGCACTGTGGAGGCGAATATCGCTGGGAAGGGCATTCCAAAGAGTGCTTCCCACAAATGTCAATGACTGACGACCGGAAGGTCCAGGAAGGAAAGGCACTTGCAGTAGCCGCTGCTCCTGTCCTCGAGTTATTCGGCGATCATCCCGGGATGCTTGGCCTGTGTTAGCCATCAACTGAAAGAAGGTGCAGAAAAGAGGACTTGCAAGATCATGTAGGCAACGGAAAACAAAAAACAAAACCTTGTAGTTAAAAATGTGAGGGATCGAATAGATAAGCGCACGATGAGGGGGGCTGTGGATGCACGGCTGGAGAGTTGGAAAATTGCACGAATTCCGGATTTGCTGGATTTGATTAAACGACTCTGCAGCTGCTGTGTCAGCGACGGGAAGAATGCATTGGATGCGTACGTTAGTCGTGCTTGCACAATGCCAATGTACCAAAGTCTGCGGGCTCTTATGGGCAGAGATCGCCCATGGCGCCATAGCTGGCTGATGGCGACTGACGCCTTCTGCACAACACTGGAGACATGTGGCTGCCAGGATAGCTGGTCATCAATGGTTACGCCAAGGTATTTGGCAGTGGAGGTAACAGTTAAGGCTTGATCCTTACATTTCACGACTGGTATGTCCCCAGTGAGTCCCCGAGGTTGAATTACCATGACTTGGGTTTTGCCGGTATTCAGCAGAAGCCCAATTTCGGAGAGCCAGTCAGACAGACGTGTCACAGCCGTAGTCAACGTCTTGCAAACAGTGTCCAGATCTGAATCAGAATAATCTAGGATGATGTCGTCCGCAAACTCCTGATGAACAACAATGCAAGGTATAACGTCGGAAATGTCACTCGTGTAAAGGACAAAGAGAAGCGGCCCAAGAACACTGCCTTGGGGCACACCTCTTGAGCATGGGACTGCATCAGAAAGAGCCTCACACACCTTGACACGCTGAGTACGACCAGACAGATAGCTAGCCAACCATAACAATACTCTGCCATTGACTCCCAGGGTGAATAGTTTATCAATCAGACGTTGATGTTGGACACGGTCAAACGCTTTTGACATGTCAACCATCACAATACCTGTGTATTTTCGCTCTTGTTTGGCCAACAGCCAACGGTTGGCGGCTAGAACTAATGCATCTTCGGTAGAGTGCATTTTCCTGTAGGCAAACTGACTGCTAGGTAATATGCTATGTTGCGTGAGGTATGCTGTGAGTTGCTTCTTTACAAAGAACTCCAAAATCCGGGACAGAATAGGGAGCAATGACACTGGTCTATAGTTAGTAGGGGATGTTGCATCGCCACTCTTGAACAGTGGACTAATGTGTGATGTTTTAAAACACACTGGCACAGTACCTGATGTCAAGGATGCATTGACTAGGGTGGTAAATGGAGGTGCCAGGACATCTGAACACTGCTGCAGTACAATTCCAGGAATGTTGTCACTCCCAGATGCTTTGTGAGGACTCACAGTTTGCAAGCATTGTGCAACATCAGACACGCTTACCGGCTGAAATGTTGAGAAGCTAGATGCAGAGGCTGGACCATGTGGTATATGCAGCTCAGGTGGCCGCATAGGGTCATGCACAATGTCTCCAAACAATTTACTGAGTGACTCAAGCGGCGCTTCAGGTTCTTTCCGTGTCTTCTGTCGGCCTGTGACATCGTTCATGACAGCCCAAAGTTGCTGTTGATCTGATGTATCACATCTCTTAGTGAAGTACAAGTTGCGCAGACTCCTGTCCAACTTCCGTGCTTTGGAGCGAGCTGATCGGGGTGCTTCTTGAAGGTTCTGATCGGTTTTGTCTCGGAGCCAGAGACGATGCGCCCGGTTCCGTTCACGAACACTTGCCACTAACTCATCTGTAATCCAGGGGCAAGGACGTCGAGATTTGCGGCGCCGTTCCCGAAGTGGAGCATGTTTGTCTAGAGTGGTCTGGATTCCCGCAGTGAGTGACGACGCAAGCACATCCACACAGACAGAGTCACGGGCAGTTAGCGTCTTCTCCAGGTCACATGTAAACATATTCCAATCCACTTTGTGCAAACAGCGAGTCTTGCGCAGATGCTGTCCCTTCAAGTGGTGACTTGCTGAAATTGGCAGCCTGGCAAGTATTGCAGAGTGGTCACTGATATCCAAATGTATGGTCTTGCAAACACCCTGGATCGGGGTGGTAAACAAGAATAGATCCAGTAGTGTGGCAGTACTGCTGGTTACTCGGGTAGGAGATGTGACGTGGTTGCGAAGGTTAAACTGGTTGAGTACATGATGCAAAGGAGTCACAGCATGGGCATCATTAACGTTTACGTTGAAGTCTCCAACTAGCACAGTTGTGGTCTGCGGTCCACTGCAGGCAGTCTCTAGGTTTGACTCCAGCCCATCCCAGTAGCCCGCAGATTCACTAGGTGGTCGATAGCAGCAGCCCAGTAAGACCGTCTCATTGCCTGGTCGACCTGGGGCTAGAATCTCCAGCCACAGCATCTCCAGCTCACACTCGAGGTCACGTCTTCGACGGACTTGCAAGGACGTATGACAGTAGAAGGCAACACCGCCTCCTTGACTGCCTTCCCGATCTTTGCGGAACACACTGAAATGAGGAATGTTTACTTCTCCGTCTGTTACATCGGCTGACAGCCAAGTTTCCGCAACGCCTAGGATGTGTACTCCACGGGTTGAGATAAAGTCTTCAATTTCTGCTACTTTTCTCCTAAGGCTACAGACATTTAAGAAAGCTACACTGGTCATGATCTAATACGATATGGTGAGTTCGCCAACTGTCATATGCCGGTCGTGGCTCTCGTTGTTACCCATGACCATGTCCTCCTGTTCCATGTCCGAGTCGGTCAGTAGCTCATTTCCTGAAAAGTCAACAAGTTTTTTTGGCACTCTGAAGGTTTTCCGTGCCTTGGCCACCATAAAGCCTTCCTTGTCATCTGGAGGGCAGTGAGCAGTTCCCAGCTCCTTGTTAAACTGGTCTGGTTTGGCTGATTCCTGACTAGGTGAAGAAACTTGAGGTGTCCCAGTTTCAGGTGCTGAAGCTGTACTGCTTGCTGACTGGCTTGTACTCACTGTTGGTTCTGAATTTGCACCCACTGTGTCATCCAGTGTCCCCTGGGCCTGGCCCTGAGTACATGTACCCTTCTGCGCGCTGGCTGCTGCATCAGCGTACGGACTGGGCCTCCTGGCCTGGTGGGTGCAGAGTTTGACGATTTTTTACCAGGCGTGGGCCATCCCCTGATCATAGGTGCCAAACATTTTTAGTATAATTACTCAATCAATAAATTTGTACAAGAGTTTGACGATATGAGTACTGGAGCCAAACTTGTAGCATGTGGGAACTTGACCCCTGTACCAAACGCGCAGTTTCTGACGGGACTCAGACAACATGATGGTGGAGGGTACGATAGTTGTGGGTACTAAGTTTACGAATGTAGTACCAGTTGTGAAGGTGCAGCCTTCCACAGCCTTTGTTTCCCGCTTCGGAACACCAATGACGGATCCAAATTTCTCCATCGCGGACGTAATGGCGGACAGTGGGGTGTCGTCCGCCACACCAAATATATGCACGGACACAACTGCTCCATCACCAACTACTAATACTAGTTGTTTTCCTTCAAATTCTAACCCTCTGGACAACACCTCGTCCCTAACGGCAGTGCAGGAAAACGAAACTCTACAGAATCCGCGCCTTCCACTCAGATCCACCTGCTTGATATCATCAGGTCTTACACCACCTGACAGAAGAAGTCTGATGAAAAAGGCATACGTTGGTGAGACATGTCAGCGATTCTCGGAAAGGATCAAGCAGCATATCCCAGACAACCTGTACAAGAAGCCGCCTGACAAACGTGTGGCAACAAGTGATAGCGCCATCACAAAACATTTGCAGGCGCAATCTGAGTGCATCCCGCAGGAACGCAACAGCAGCTTCAGTGTCATCACACCAGCCCGGAACAGCGCGCACTGATTCACACTGGAGGCGCTGTACATTCGCAGTTTGAGGCCAGAACTGTGTCGACAAAAGAAGCACATCGAGGTGCTGCTGCTGTTCAAGCTGCAACTGGACTGACAACTTTATCACGTGTTTGTTCTGGTAATGCATTCCCTTCGTGTGTTGTTTCCCGCATTTTTCCACTGCTCCATACATTCTTATGGTAGTGTAGTGTGAACTTGAGGCGCGTAAGAATATTCTTGCTGATTCTCTACCCCTAGTATAAATTCTGGCTCCGTTTTCGTTCTTGCTCATTCCCATGTAACTACTGATGAAAATGGGTGAAAAGCTTTTGGTATTATGAAACTGACAACCTTGTTGTTGTGTGTATATATATATATATATTTAAATAGAGAGGTAGGCGAACAAAATTTATATACACACAACAACAAGGTTGTCAGTTTCATTATACTAAAAGCTTTTCACCCATAGTATTATGAAGCTGACAACCTTGTTGTTGTGTGTATATAAATTTTGTTCGCCTACCTCTCTATTTATATATATAAATATACACAAACAAGGCCGGTCCTGGAAGCTCGAGGTAGAGTGCTCAATGTACGAATTTACAGAGCAGTATATACACACAACAGAGGCGAAAGGCTGTGTTAGCTGTAACTTAAAGTTTCACGCATTCATAGCGATCATCAGACAGCAGCATTCACTATCGAATTCTCTACGAGCAGGCCTAGATATTTGATGCTAGTGTGGAAGTTAGTGCATATGTGCGAAGTGAAGACGTGGCATTGGGACAATGGTATTGAGTTGTGGTCTTGCTGTGGTCTTGCGCTACCGTCGCTATCGCCTTTAATGACTCGATAACACTGCCCTGTTATCGCCTCTATTCTCACCTATATCCGTTAACTCTCACAAAACAACTCAATACCATTGTCCCAATGCCACGTCTTCACTTCGCACATATGCACTAACTTCCACACTAGCATCAAATATCTAGGCCTGCTCGTAGAGAATTCGATAGTGAGTGCTGCTGTCTGATGATCGCTCCGATGCGTGAAACTTTAAGTTACAGCTAACACAGCCTTTCGCCTCTGTTGTGTGTATATATAATTATATTATATATATTTAAATAGAGAGGTAGGCGAACAAAATTTATATACACACAACAACAAGGTTGTCAGTTTCATAATACTAAAAGCTTTTCACCCATTTTCATCCGTGGTTACATGGGAATGAGCAAGAACGAAAACGAAGCCAGAATTTATACTGGGGGTAGAGAATCAGCAAGAATATTCTTACGTGCCTCAAGTTCACACTACACTACCATAAGAATGTATGGAGCAGTGGAAAAATGCGGGAAACAACACATGAGGGGAATGCAGTACCAGAACAAACACGTGATAAAGTTGTCAGTCCAGTTGCAGCTTGAACAGCCGTAGCACCTTGATGTGCTTCTTTTGTCGACACATTTCTGGCCTCAAACTGCGAATGTACATCGCCTCCAGTGTGAATCGGTGCGCGCTGTTCTGGGCTGGTGTGATGACACTGAAGCTGCTGTTGCGTTCCTGCGGGATGCATTCAGGTTGCGGTGTGCAGAGGCTTGAAGTTTGGAGTCCCCCCTAGTTCCAGAATGGACAAGGAGATTGTGCAGGCAGAATTCGAACTAACAAATGATCAATTGGAGCGCTGCGTACCAGTGAGTGATGCCAAGAGGGATACGTGTCAAGCAGCGTTGGCGAATCTTGCAGAAGAGTTTAGTAACAGTAAAGCAGATAAAACCGATTATCCCCTCAACGACAAGCATATGGCAGCCATCAGGAAAATAAAGAATGACAAAGATATAATAATTTCTGCAAATTGCCATCATCAGGATACAATATGAAGTGGAAGTCTGCCAAGGAGCAGTTGTATACACTAATTTGGTGTTCTAAGGTGTTGATAATATTTCTATGACTACATAATATGTTACCTCAGTGCTAGAAATATGACATGTGTAAAACTAGTGAAAGATCACAAGTTTTCACTGACTCATATGCTGGGTGTTGGTAATAAGCTAGCACAGCGCAGATGTCACCAGATAACTTGAGAAATGTCTGAACAGGTTTCTCGCAAGCAATTCACGAATGTGACCATGTCAGTGGTTTCCAGTAAATACTGTCACCTAGATAGACATTGTGGTGTGATTGTTTTAGAGTAATGACCATCCAGCACTGGTGTTGATCTCTGGGCCTTCGTTTCTGATCTCCACTGCCTCTCGCAATTTGCGGCTTGCCCTGTCACTGGCTCTTCCAACCACAGACGCTGCCGAGAAGATTCTGTCCCCGACACCTAGGTTGATCCCTGCATGCTTAGCTCGCATGTGGTCACCCCATGGCTTATCCACAGCGCGCCTACGAGCTTCACCGTTGTGTTCCTCCAGTCTTGTCTCCAGTGTGCGACCCGTCTCTCGGATGTAATTTTCCCTGCACAACTTGCATTGCAGCCGGTATATCACATTCTTCTTCAAACATATCTTCACTCCACCCGACTTACAAGTCAGACACGGCCCCAATGGGCGTCCTCTTCTCTTTGTCTTTCTGATGTTGGGCTCCTTAATGCAGCTGGGCGGACTTTGTGCTGAGTGACAGAGCTGACGTTTGAGGCTACCCGCATGCTCGTAAACCACCCGGACTGGTAACTTGTGCTTCCGGATAGCTTTGCTGACGCTGTGATGCACCCTGTCCGACTTGTACGGCAGCTTCAGAAACGCACAACACGGATTACCTCGGCGGCGACGCTTGGGTTTCCTTGCTGCTTCTCGGGCATTGCTGATGAGGCTCTCTGGATAGTGTGCGAAGTCTAGTGTGCGAAGTCAAGGAATTGCTTCAATTTGTTCTCAGTAACAATTTCTTCAGATTCGGTCGACAAATTTACCACCAGCTAGAGGGAGTTGCAATGGGCAATAATCTAGCACCACCATTCGCAATATTGTTCATGCACTCTCTGGAAACGCGCCTTCTTGCCGATTCACCGGTTCTGCCTGTGCTGTACAAACGGTACATTGATGATGTGATCATTCTCTGGACCCACGGTGAGAAACGCCTCTTGAAGCTAATACAGCACTTCAATGCAGGACACGACCGACTCAAGTTCACCTACGAGCTCAGCAGTAGCAAAGGCTGGATTGATTACATGGACGTGACGATTGCCATACAACAGTCGGGCCAGATGACGTACAAGCTCTTCCAAAAGCCATGCAATAGTGGATTGCTGATATACTACGCATCTGCTGTGCCTCATCACATCAAACGTGCCGTTGCCAAGTCTCAATTCTTAAGAGCACAACGTCTGTCTTCCAATGACACCATTTGTAAAGAAAGTGAACAAAAAATTCAAGACCAACTTCAACTCTACCACTAGAGTTGAGAATCAGCAAGAATATTCTTACGCGCCTCAAGTTCACACTACACTACCATAAGAATGTATGGAGCAGTGGAAAAATGCGGGAAACAACACATGAAGGGAATGCAGTACCAGAACAAAAACGTGATAAAGTTGTCAGTCCGGTTGCAGCTTGAACAGCCGCAGCACCTTGATGTGCTTCTTTTGTCGACACAGTTCTGGCCTCAAACTGCGAATGTACAGCGCCTCCAGTGTGAATCCGTGCGCACTTTTCCGGGCTGGCGTGATGACACTGAAGCTGCTGTTGCGCTCCTGCGGGATGCATTCAGGTTGCGCCTGCAAGTGCTTTGCGATGGCGCTATCACTTGTTGCCACACGTTTGTCAGGCGGCTTCTTGTACAGCTTGTCTGGGATATGCTGCTTGATCCTTTCCGAGAATCGCTGACATGTCTCTGATCAAATTAATTTTGTTTCTAGTGTCACAAAACGAGTCCCAGCGGGTGTAAAGACCTGTGAACGTCGGCTTTCTATATACTGCGGTGAGCAATTCTGTGGAAGAATGCTTAATCAATACATCAAGAAATGGCAATTCTCCTTTATTCTCCTCCTCCATTGTAAACTGGAGAGCTGGGTGAAGATTATTTAAACGCTCAGAGAATTCCAATGCCAGTTTCCAGATCATTAACTTTCAGAGCTAAAAACATCTGCTCACCATCACTATTATCAGCTGAAATTGCTAAGCTAGAGTATATTCTGTGTTCTAACGGTTACCCACTCAAAGTACTGAAGCGAGTCATGACAAGCGTTCTTGAACCTAGCCCAGGTATAGCTTCTGCACAACTTGAATCTGCAACGCGTATTATCACAAAATTGCCGTGGAAAGGGCAAAATTGTATTGCCTTCCGCAAAAAGATTAAAGCTGCAATTTTGAACTGCTATCCTACAGTATCCCCCATTGTAATTTATACAACCAGGCCCACTATCAGGTCTATCGCGAAGCATGTTTCACCAACTCTTGAAAATAGTAATTTTATTTATAAGTATGCGTGTCGCTGTGAGCGGACGTATGTTGGTGAGACATGTCAGCGATTCTCGGAAAGGATCAAGAAGCATATCCCAGACAAGCTGTACAAGAAGCCGCCTGACAAACGTGTGGCAACAAGTGATAGCGCCATCACAAAGCACTTGCAGGCGCAACCTGAATGCATCCCGCAGGAGCGCAACAGCAGCTTCAGTGTCATCGCGCCAGCCCCAAACAACGCGCACTGATTCACACTGAAGGCGCTGTACATTCGCAGTTTGAGGCCAGAACTGTGTCGACAAAAGAAGCACATCAAGGTGCTGCGGCTGTTCAAGCTGCAACCAGACTGACAACTTTATCACGTTTTTGTTCTGGTACTGCATTCCCTTCATGTGTTGTTTCCCGCATTTTTCCACTGCTCCATACATTCTTATGGTAGTGTAGTGTGAACTTGAGGCGCGTACGAATATTCTTGCTGATTCTCTACCCCCAGTAGAAATTCTGGCTTTGTTTTCGTTCTCGCTCATTCCCATGTATCTACTGATGAAAATGGGTGAAAAGCTTTTAGTACTATGAAATTGACAACCTTGTTGTTGTGTGTATATAAATATATATCTCCTTTGCACCATGGCAGGTAACTCGGCCTATTTAGCTCGTAGCTGTACTGATGAGGCCTTTATGGCCGAAACAGCTTGCTGTCTACAGCATTGGGTATCACGCTCCTCGGCTTTCGCCTTATTGAGCACTCTCAGTAGGCTGCTCTAGTGCTGCTGCATCGTGCAATGCCCGCTACTTTTTGTAGTTTGAGCACTCTGGCGCTAGAGCGACGAGCTACCTTAATGTCTGTGGTGCCTCCTTTGCACCATGGCTGGTAACTCGGCCTATTTAGCTCGTAGCTGTACTGATGAGGCCTTTATGGCCGAAACAGCTTGCTGTCTACAGCATTGGGTATCACGCTCCTCGGCTTTCGCCTTGTTGAGCACTCTCAGTAAGCTGCTCTAGTGCTGCTGCATCGCGCAATGCCCGCTACTTTTTGTAGTTTGAGCACTCTGGCGCTAGAGCGACGAGCTACTTTAGGCGCCGGTCACACATGCAGGCGGCGACACCGCTTTTGCGGCTGCCTCCAACACGCTGGCAGTGGGCGCTTTTGCGGCTCTTTTATGCCGGCGGTCACACATGCAAAGGCTTTGGTACGCACGCAGCTTCACGGGTCTCCACAGGTGTCGTAAAACCTTTGTCTGAAAAAGACTGAAGCCTCAAAATTCCTTTCCTGCGCTGGTATGGATCGCAGAAACTCCCAGAATCGCCGACTACGTCGTGACCAGCGACTGCGGAGAGCTATGGAGATTGCCTCAATATTCATGTTGTTCAATTTCTCTTCGTTTGAATCTTGCGGAAGCTCCTTGAGCATCGGTGGACGCCTGAGTCGAGTCCCATGTCGGATGGTTCACCTCGAAATAGAGGGAGAGGAGCAGTTGCTCTTGGTCAGCATTCCACTTCATGACGAGAGATGAAAAACTAATTTTTTCCAAGATCCAAGAGATCCAACAACGACAACGCTGCAAAAGTTGCAGTACCGCTTTTGTGTTTCGCCACCAATTTTTTGGTTGTGGCGCTTTTGAGATTGCCGCCGTGGCGCCAGTGGCGCCAGGCGCAGTATCCATGGTGATCCGGGGATATCCCAACTTTTGTGGTGCAGCTTTGGTGGTGTCGCAAAAGCGCCATGCATGTGTGACCGGCGCCTTAATGTCTGTGGTGCCTCCTTTGCACCATGGCTGGTAACTCGGCCTATTTAGCTCGTAGCTGTACTGATGAGGCCTTTATGGCCGAAACAGCTTGCTGTCTACAGCATTGGGTATCACGCTCCTCGGCTTTCGCCTTGTTGAGCACTCTCAGTAGGCTGCCCTAGTGCTGCTGCATCGCGCAATGCCCGCTACTTTTTTTGTAGTTTGAGCACTCTGGCGCTAGAGCGACGAGCTACCATAATGTCTGTGGTGCCTCCTTTGCACCATGGCTGGTAACTCGGCCTATTTAGCTCGTAGCTGTACTGATGAGGCCCTTATGGCCGAAACAGCTTGCTGTCTACAGCATTGGATATCACGCTCCTCGGCTTTCGCCTTGTTGAGCACTCTCAGTAAGCTGCTCTAGTGCTGCTGCATCGCGCAATGCCCGCTACTTTTTGTAGTTTGAGCACTCTGGCGCTAGAGCGACGAGCTACCTTAATGTCTGTGGTGCCTCCTTTGCACCATGGCTGGTAACTCGGCCTATTTAGCTCGTAGCTGTACTGATGAGGCCTTTATGGCCGAAACAGCTTGCTGTCTACAGCATTGGGTATCACGCTCCTCGGCTTTCGCCTTGTTGAGCACTCTCAGTAAGCTGCTCTAGTGCTGCTGCATCGCGCAATGCCCGCTACTTTTTGTAGTTTGAGCACTCTGGCGCTAGAGCGACGAGCTACCTTAATGTCTGTGGTGCCTCCTTTGCACCATGGCTGGTAACTCGGCCTATTTAGCTCGTAGCTGTACTGTGACTGAATCTGAATCTGGTAAGGAAGAGTGACTGAATCTCAGTCACTCTTCCTTACCACCCAGCCACTGTGCTACCGATGCTGAACCTAGTTTAAACAATAATCTTGACTTTCAATGCAGTACAATGCAGTATAGGCTATAATATAATACTAGAATTATTATTATTAAGCTTCCGTGGAGATAAAAATGTAATCAACGCAATAAATCTTCTTTATTTACATGAAAACAAGTTTTGCTTATGGGGTTTGTACTAAGTGCGCAGCTTACTCTATTTATTGCGTTGATTATTATTACGAAGTAGTGGTTGCGACTTCGGCGATGATTTGTAAGAGAGGTTTGCTCCCCACACAGTCAGTCAAGTGTCAAGTAAAGTCGGCGGAATACCGCGCGAGCTCCGGTGTGGGGAGCAAACCTTGATTATTATTATTATTATTAGACACAATCTCATAGCATGTAACAAGCATAGCTAATGCAGGGACAGAATCCCCTGAGACAAGGGCGTTGAGCCAGCCACGGCAATAGTAAGTTAGGAAAACAAAGCAAATATGAATTAAAGCAGAAAATGAATGGAAAATTACAAAGAAAAACGATTAACGGAAGTGAGCACTATCCAAATTCGTGCATCACCCAGGTATTCGAGAATGTTCTTCGATGATAATTATTGCGTCTAATTCATTTGTGATAGTAGATCTTTAAACTGACCAATAGAAGAACAAGTTTTTAGACCGTATGGTAATGATAACCAATGAGAGTAGCCGGAAAACAAAGGGGACTTTAGATACTGGGCTGACTTAACAAGAGGCAGGATGAGCGCGTTACGGGTGGAACTTGTCGAAAACCAATTGTACTTCATCATGTGTGAAGGGGTTTTATGAAGAAATATTTTATGAACCAGTGTACAGAGATGGTGCTTATGACAAACGGAGAGAGGAGAAGTGTGTGCAAGTCGATAAAGGGCATCCGAAGGAAAACATCGATCCTTGTTGTAAAGAATTTTAAGTATAAATCTATGGCGGACTTCTAATTGGTTCAGAGTTGTGTCAGAAAGGCCACACCAAGCGGTATCGCGAGAGTCAAATATAGGGAGAATATAGCACTGATAAAATAATAGTTTACACTGGATGGGCAAATGAGTGCAATGTGGTTGTAGTACCCCTAACGCTGAACTGGTTCGCTTGCATACACAGTTGACATGTGCAGCCCAAGAGAGTTTGCAGTCAAACATCACACCTAGATGTTTGTGCTGAGTAACAACACGGATAGGGATAGTCGAGTCAGGGAAGTTTAATGGTTGATCAGGAGGCGATGAAGAAATATACATGGCTTGTGTCTTGTCTAAATTGGGCTGAAGTTTCCACGTTTGCATCCACATGACAGTGCTGTTGATGCGATGCTGCATGGTAAGGAGTAATTGTGCAGGGGAGGAATCAGAACAGATAAGGCCAGTGTCATCCGCATACAAATTAACATCGGGGACAACTGAAGGTAGGTCACTAACGTAAAGCAAGAATAACAAACGACCCAGAATGGAACCTTAGGGCACTCCAGACGTTACAGGGAGGGGATCAGACAAGAAATAGGACAAGCGAACAGCCTGAGAACGAGCAGACAGATACGATGATATCCTATGCAAGGCAGCATCCTCCACCCGGAAGGTGACCTCCAACTTGGCAAGTAAGCCACGATGCCAAACGGTGTCGAATGCCTTAGCCAAGTCGAAAAACACCATTCCCACGTGCTCCCCACATTTCCTCTTTGTCGCTATGTCTTGGACAAGTCGAGTCACCTGGTATTGAGTTGAGTCATCACGGCAGAATCCCGACTGAGCTGGTGAGAGAGCCGGAGCGATGTGCAGGTAGAAAGAATCGAATACAATACGCTCACAAAGTTTGGAAACTGTGCGCAGCAGAGAGATGGGGCGGTAGTTTGCCGGGCAAGCACGGGATCCTTTATTCTTGTAAAGCTGTGTCACGATGGCGGATTTCCAATCCTGTGGGAATGTACCAGTTCGAAATGACATCTTAAAAATAATGGCGAGAGGATAGGCTATTGATGGTGCAAGAGACTGCAGCACTTCATTCGAGATCCCATCTGAGCCGGGAGACTTTCCACATTTCAGGCGCTTCAGATAATTCCGAACTTGAAACGTAGTGACAGTGATTGTACGGAACGGAGCAGATATGAAAGGCGACTGGGACAAAGGGGGAATGCCCCACGAAGGATCATCAGGTAGCCCAAATGAGGTGAACTGAGTGTTCAGAACATCAGCTATGCTCTTGGGGGACGTGGCGACCGTACCGTCGGATGCTATCATCGTTTGGGGCATGACACGGCCGGAAGTGTGCCGCTGTGCTCGCACAAACTGAAAGAGAGTAGGTCGATTCGGTGACGTTAGTGATGCTTGGATGGAGCGTATATATTGACGATGTGCTTGCCGAGACAGTTGCTTTACAGCATTCCTTTGTCGGTTATAAGCTGCATGATTTACTGCTGTCGGATATTTTTTGTACACACTATATAGATCACGCTTGCGTTTTACAGCAGACCTGAGCTCTGCAGTAACCCATGGTGAAGATTGCATGCGGGGTCGTGGAGATGTCACAGTGTGGGTGGCTCCGAATGAGGTGAGGTGACGACGGAAGGCGGACTGGAGCTCACAATCAAAGTGATGAAGTGCGTCATTAACATCAGTGTACGAGTTCAGAGAGGACCAGTTGTAGCCAGCTAAATCAGCGTTGATTAATTGCCAAAGGTGCGAAGGTACTTGTTTGAAGCGATACAGTGAAGAGGGAGGACCAGTGGAAGAGTTGGGGAAGTAGTTCGAAATAGGGGCGTAACATAAAGTGCAAACAATCTGTATATGGTCAGACATACCCAAGGGAGGTGCTTGATCAATTGAGCGCACGTGGCGTGGTCGGTTGGTGATCACCAAGTCCAGACACGAAACAGAGCCATTAGGCGAGGAATGAGTGGGGAAGTCAACCATCTGGTGGAGCCCAAGAGCAGCAAATACTGTGCTTAGGAGATCACCAGCCTTCGAGGTAGAATCGGTGGGACACCAGCTTGAGTTGTGGGCGTTGAAATCGCCAGTCACTAACAGATCATAGGAATCTAAACAGACTGACTGCAATGCCTCAACAAACATGTCACAAAAGTACGACAATTGCATTGTGCTCTGTGAGGGTGGTCGATACATGCAGCATAGTAAGATGGGATTCTGAGATTGAGTAGAGGGGGAGCCAAGTTCAAGCCACACAGACTCGCATTACAAGGATATGTCGTATATGAAGAGAAACTATTGCGTGGAGAACACGATAAATAGATTATAGACCTCATAGTTGGTCCATACAGGATATACAGACCTCGTAAAAGACCTCGGGGGACTTCGGTCTTTTACTCGATCTATATATCCTGTATAGACCTCCTAACTGGTCTATAATCTATACATGTATGTAGGACTCAGTATAGAGTCCATGCACTATATGATGTCCAGCACCCTATATAGAGTCCATTGGTCCAAAATCCACTATACAGAGTCCAGGAGTCCACTCAGTTTTGATCAGCTTCATCCTGCCGCGCAATCCCCTATAAGGAGTACACTTTTTCTACAAGTCCCCTATTCACGGTCCAGGAGTCCAGTTTATCCAATCACGCCGTCCTGTGTGTTGTGCCCGAAAGAGAAAACACCTTTTCAGTTTTGCTTGCCTCATGGCAGCGCATTCCTTTCTTCACTTCAGCCATGGCTGCCAGTTCTGCTGTGTAGTTGCTGACAGTAATCTGTCTCGAGGTAACCAAGGAGGATAAGGAGACGTTCAAAATCAAATCTGGAATGCGTCTTGTGGTTCTCTGAAGACGTTTCATCTGTGCGCGGGATGAAAGCAGAAATTGCAGAACGAGAAAAGTTCAGCACAGTTCCAAAATCTGACGAGTCAGGTACACTGACAGTTACACTCTCTTTCGTTCGACGCCACAAGGATCCCCTGTTTGGCTGGCCATTAATTGCATTGCTGCCAGGAAGGCGTTTGAACGGTTTCATCAGAGCGAGGGATGAAAGCAGAAAGCGGAGAACGAGAAAAGTTCAGCACAGTTCCAATCTGACGACTCAGATACACTGACACTCTCTTTCGTTCGACGCCACAAGGATACCCTATTTGACTGGACAAGAGCTGCCTGTACCACCGTCCAACTACATGGCAGGACGATGACTGAGGTAAGGAAACTTTTACTCGTTTCGATTGGTCTGCTGTTCTGTCGTTATGCTTGAATTTTTTTCCATTTTCAAGGATCGTATCGCGTTTGATGTTGCTTGAAAGAATGCCCTAAAAGTAATCAACCACTTCGTAATAGTCCTCAAGGACTGCAAGGACTTTGCACCAATCGTATACGATCGTCTAGCTATCATCAATTATTATTATATTTCATGAGAAAAGTATTTTTTATCCCTGTGATAATTATGTGAACTCAACGACACTCTTCCTCTTCTAGGCTCTAGTATGATGTCAAATACAATGGGATCCACAAACGCAGTGCCAGTGTACTAGTAGTAGTAGTAGGAGGATTTCTTGTATGCCGATGACAAGAAAAAGCTTCAAGCTAATACATGTACTCAAATTCCCAGAAGTAACCGTTTTGATGTCACAAATGACATTGTGTCAGTGAAACTGCCTCGTGACAACAAATCATTGCATTTCCATCTTGGGGAAGACTGACTGACTGCAACGCTGTACAGATTGTTTAAATCATCTCATTTCAATTTAGTTAGATGCAGTGAAGTGAAACACTGTACACTACATGTATGGTGGTGTGTCTGTGCGTCTTGAGTGTGCACAAACGATCTTATTCCTCGTATTACTAATAGATTATTGTCCCCACCGTCACCTGTTTACAGGTTTTTGTGTGGATGGATTTTCATTGAGCATCACATTCGTTGAGCACTTGGTAGTTGTGTGCTCCCATGCATCATTACGGTAATAAGCGTATCCTTGTGCTATCTACTTTTTACAGGTGTGCTGATCGTCAGAAGCTTGCGGAACTGAGTGCTGCTGAACATTTGCATGGCCATGAGCAATGGTGAAGCTTGCTATTGCACTCTCAGCATGGGCTAGTACTATGCTGACTACTACACTATGTTACTCTCTTACACTAATAGGTGCGTGCACCCGTCCATGTATGCATTCGTTTCGTATAATTATTTGTTATCCCTCTTGACTTTACGTGTCAATGGGTGGACGTTTGCATGGCTGTTGGAGTTGCGTGTGTATTGTGTCTCTACTCTTTTCTTGGTGTTTTCTTGGGGTTGTATAAGTTTGTGTGTGTGTGTGTGTGTGCGCGCGCGCACAATAATTTGAAAACAAATAATTAATCCTTGGCTCTCCATTATTCTCTTTCGATTCTTGGTTGTTTCTAGGAATTTTCTTGGCGTTGTGTGGGTGTGCATGTGTGTGTGTGTGTGCGTGCACAATATTTGGCAACACTACATGATTGAGATATTGTAATTTGCAGCATCTGCGAAGAGACCACTTGATTTGAGGATGGTGTTTGTAGGGTTTTTCATGTAATGAAGTGGCTACAGGGGCGCCTCAATTATTTTTTATCTTGAAAAGTGAATGATGTAAAGGATTAAAGGGAGAGGCGTTTTCTGGTTAATATTCACTGCTTACAGCAGATCCTATGTCTAATTTCAAACTCTGGATAGGGGATGCCTAGTTGGCTGGACTTTATACAGGGAGTGTTGTCCACATAAAGACTCCTTATACATGTAGTTGATTTCAAAGTTTGGACTCCATACAGTTGATTTTGGACCAATGGAGTCTGTATAGGGGTGAAGCCAATTAGCTGGACTCTATACAGGGAGTGATGTCCATCTAAACTTTGAGCTCACAGTTGATTCCAAGTTTGGACTCTGTACAGTGGACTTTGGACCATTGGACTCTATATAGGGGTTGGACATCATATAGGGGCTGGACGCTCTACTGAGTCCAACATATATACTCAATCTGCGGACAGAACTGTTTCGTCCTTTGTGGAATCGTCAGTGCAGCACAGAGGAAATGAAGCCGAACCTGGTAGCAATGAAAAATAAATTTTCCAAAGCCAGATTTAAACCAGGCCCGAACGTGCCTTGCCAGAGTGCTCAAACTGACAAATCAGTGAGCTCTGCATAACGCAAACAGCAAAGGCACTGCCCCACGCAAGTGTGCTCAACTGCTACAAGAGCTGAAGCGAAATACTCATATATAATTTAGGTCAGTTTTAAGGTGATTCATCAACTACGGTCACTCCTCATTCTATGTTGTAGAGTCCAAACGGATCCACAGAGTTTAGTTTTTTGCATCATCATCTTTTCCTTTACCACATCATTCCGATATCCATGGATTTCATGTAGGAAAAAAGGTGCTCAGTTTATAGTATTTTGACTCGAGAAACTGCAAATTAGACAGGTATAGTAACTGCAGTTATTTGGATCTGCGGAGATTTACTCTACTCAATTCATCCTGATTTGCATGCTCAAGCACCCAAGGAGAACCCTAAATCTTCCTACACTACAGCAACGTAAGGAGCGTTGGCTTAGTTCAAGCGATAAGCTTTGAGTAAACTCCAAGTCTGAGCTTTATAGTTCAACTTACAGGATGCCAAGGTTTGTAAGGTTGCCAAATACATTTGGAGGAAGCCTTACAAGTTCATTATCGCTTAGGGTCTTGCATAGACAGATGAGAAAAGTGTTGAAAGTCGCAAATATATTAGGGTAGAGTCTGGGACACTAGCCTTCCAGCCTATGTGATAATAGAGATAATTGATGTCTTGGAGGATAAATACCAAAGAGGTCAGTTTTAAGGGTATTCAACAACTACGGTCACCCCTCATTCTATGTTGTTGAGTCCAAACGGATCCACAGGGTTGAGTTTTTGCATTATCATCATTTTCCTTCTTCACATCATTCTGATATCCATGGATTTCATGTAGGAAAAAGATGTTCAAACTGAGCTTTATAGTTCAACTTACATTCTTTTAAGCTTTTTAAGGTTGCCAAATACTTTCGGAGGAAGCCGTTCAAGTTTATTATAGTGCAGGTACCTGCATCCACAGATGAGAAAAGTGCAGAAAGTCGAAAATATGTGGAAAGAGTCAGAGACATTAGCCTTCCAGCCTATGTGATAATAGAGATAATAGATGTCTTGGAGGATAAATAACAAAAAGATCCGTTTTAAGGGGATTCATCAACCACGGTCACCCCTCATCCTGTGTTGTAAAGTCCAAACGGATCCACGGGGTTTAGTTTTAGCATTATCATCCTTTTCCTTTTCGTTCGACACATCATTCTGATATCCATGGATTTCATGTAGGAGGAAAGGTGTTCAGTTTATAGTATTTTGACTGGAGAAACTGCAAATTAGACAGGTATAGTAACTGCAGTTATTTGGATCTGTGGAGATTTACTCTCCTCAATTCATCCTGATTTGCATGCTCAAGGACCCAAGGAGAACCATGAATCTTCCTACACTACAGCAACGCCAGGAACGGTGGCTTAGTTCAAGTGATTAGCTTAGAGTAAACTCCAAGTCTGAGATTTATAGTTCAACTTACAGCCCTCTAAGGTTTGTAAGGTTGTCAAATACATTCGTAGGAAGCCATTCAAGTTCATTATTGCTTAGGGACCTGAATAGACGGATGAGAAAAGTGCAGAAAGTCGAAAATATGTGGGTAGAGTCAGGGACAACACTAGTCTTCCAGCATATGTGATAATAGAGATACTAGATGTCTTGGAGGAGAAATACCAAAGAGGTCAGTTCTAAGAGGATTCATCAACTATGGTCACCCCTCATCCTGTGTTGTAGAGTCCAAACGGATCCACAGGGTTTAGTTTCTGCATTATCATCCTTTTTCGTCACATCAGTCTTATATCTATGGACTTCACGTAGGAAAAAAGGTGTTCAGTTTATAGTATTTTGACTGGAGAAACAGGTATACCGTATTATCTCTAATATAAGCACAGTTTTCAATAATAGCACGTCTCCAATGAACACCTTGGGGCAGCATTCAAAAATAAAGTGCCCAGTCTCCATTATAAGCACACTGTGAAGTGCTCTGAAAACCACCCGGGCTTCCAATAAAGGACACAATACGGTAGTGTATGTACGCACATTGCATGTACATGTACATGTTATCATGGTCAGTCGCGTGCGAACAGCCTCTTTTACGGGCAAAAGCAACACAATGATGAGAAACAAGGGTATGATAGGAAGATAATATTAATAATAGCACACAGGTGTGGAAAATATGTCTCCGGAGTGGCGAGAGATTTACACTAAACCACAACTGGTTTTAGATCCGGCTTTCAACCACCGCCAGCTCACTGAGCTCGTTAGCTGGACGATGGTATGCTGACCAAGACCCATGGACACACATGACAGCGGGCCGGAGCAGCGCGAAAGACAGCCTGCAGCGCACATATGCAATATGGTGTGCATAGAGCATTCTGGAATCAGCCCTGGCAATCAAGCCACAGAGCTTAAGGAACCTTTCACATTCAGGGGAGGCAACACCAGAAGTTGACAACACCAGCAGGCTGAATGTGCAACGATCCACATTGAGGATTCAGTCTCCATACTGCAGCTTCTTCTGGCGCTCGTGCTGAAGCAGTAGGGCATCCAGTGGTTGGGCCGAGTAGGACACCGCATCAGGATGGAAGACGCGAACGTCAAAGAAAGCATCCTGTGCTCAGGTCCAGAAGCTACGGGCACGGACATCAGCGCGGGCATCCTCGGCGGTGTTTGCCGATGCAGCAGTAAACACCTCTCCAGAGAGTGGGGCTAGCTGAGGCTTGATGGCCACTGCGTGGCAGACCTCCGTGAGTAGGTCCCCTACCATGTCACGGACTTCGTTATGGCGGATTGTAGGGAAGCCACCTCGGGGGACCTCGGTCTTTTACTCGTTCTATATTTCATATATTGACCTCTTTAATCGTGCAATAATAGATACATATAGCTACAGCATTGGGTATAATAGCTACAGCATTGGGTATATTATTATAATACTCAATCTGCAATACAATAGTCAGAACAACAGATGGCTTGATCAGTCACAACTTAAAGTTTCATGCCATCTCAGGCATTCATCAAGTGATATGAACATCAAGAAAAATAACCCACTATTTAAAGCCCAGTATGGCGGGACAAGGCTAACAGAAAGCGCTAGGGGCGCTATCAACTTACATGTATATCCGATTCAGTGTCATAGCCAGTAAGGATCGCGGTACTAAGAAAGGTGATAAAGGTGATAAAACTGAGCTGGCACAGCTAGTGAGATGCGCAGTGCAAAGATGATGATGGTGACAAGGCGGCAGAGAGCTATCAACTGGCCCTACTGCCTGGAAGCAGGGTGTCCAGAAGATCATGTTATCCGTGTTGATAGGATGAATTTATTTTGATGCCGACATTTAGATATCAACTCCGACCGTTTGTTGAGGTTCGATCTCCTGTCGGCAGTGATTATTCTCGCCTTCTCCTCGAGGCACAGGCTGCATCTTTTCGTTGTGTTGCTGTAGGCCTTGGCCTTCTGAATCACTCGCCACTTGACGTCGTGCGTCTTGCCATTATCTTTTAATTCCCACACATGCTTTGAGAGGCCCATGGATTTGCGGTATCCAGGAAGCTTGATGGATGTCTTGTGGTTCCCGTATCGAAGCTTGAATGGAGGCTCCGTACTGCAAATGTAGGTCTTGGGTCCATCGCTGTGGCCATCACTCAACACCTCCGCAGCGTAGACTATGCCCGATGCTTGGCACGCTCCGTTGAGAGGGCACTGGTCCTCGCGACAGCAGTTGCACGGCTTGTCCGGTTCCTGGATGCACAATTGACGCTTATTGTGGCCACTGATAATGTGGGCCATATTCGGCAAACAGGATAAGCCCACCTTCACGTTGAAGCGGTTGAAGATTTTGTTCATTTTGGACCCCTTAGGAAAATGCTTGTGGATCAGCCGCAGGAAGGTGCCGGCGATGTTGGTCCGAACATTCTTGGAGTGTGGCGGGTTAAACCTTACCACATTCCATTTCCTTTTTCTTTTTTGCTTGCTGCCGTTCATTGCAGCAGGTGGCGTTGGGTCAATGTACTTGATGTTGGCAGGTAATCCGCTGGCCGGTAATACATTGCGATATGTAGGGGCAGCATCGGCGAATACGCCGCTGTTGGCAGATGTGCTTGAGACACGTCGAGCGATCATATCAGGGATGTTCCGTAGTATGAATGGTGGGTGATTGGACATGGCGTTGACGTAGAGAGGTGCATCTCCAGGCTGGAATTTCCCAGTGTCGAGGATGAGCGTGACATCTAGGAAATTCACTGTCGAAAGATTAACGTTGATTGTGATTTTTAGATCTTACTGCTTGATAATCCTGAAATAAAGATTATTAGATTATGAATACTTCGATAATGGACTTCCTCCTGCGGTCGGCAACTGGCCCTGGTGCGTTTTTTCAGCACGGAAAGTCCATCGTCTCTCTAAAGTCCAATTCCGGCCTCATCGACGTACACAGACAACTTGCTCAATAGGAAAGCACCGACGAGCTCACATATCTCTGCTCGATCATACGATCCCATCGCCACGTCGAAGTTGCATTGTGCGTTGTTCTTTAGCCATGGAAGGCCGCCCTGGAATAGAAGTGACCTACGGGGATACATGATGATGTCGATGTCACTTTGAGTCAGTGCGGCAAACTGCTCTGCAAATGCCAGTGCAGACCGGAGGAGAGGCTCCGTGATGGTGGATAAAAGTCAACAACGTCAAAGCAGATGAAGGAGTGGCTCTGCTTATTAGGTACGGCCTGGAATCACTTGAGCACAGCCGCGGTGTTCTTCCAGAGATAGGTATGATATATATCCGAAGGAAAACAATGGTTACCAAGAAAACAACATTTCACTTTTGCTACTCAAGAGTTTCAGGGCCAGAGAAAAGTAATGATAGGGGCCAAGATCAGGGCCAGAGTAAATTAATGATAGGTGCCAAGATTAGGGCCAGTGAAAATTAATGATAGGGGCCAAGATCAGGGCCAGAGAAAATTGAAGATAGGGGCCAAGATCAGGGCCGGAGAAAATTAATGATAGGGGCCAAGATCAGGGCCGGAGAAAATTAATGATAGGGGCCAAGATCAGGGCCAGAGAAAATTAATGATACCGGCCAAGATAAGAGCCAGAGAAAATTAATGATAGGGGCCAAGATCAGGGCCAAAAAAATTAATGATAGGGGCCAAGATCAGGGCCAGAGAAAATTAATGATAGGGGCCAAGATGAGGGCCAGAGAAAATTGATGCTAGGGGCCAAGATCAGGGCCAGAGAAAATTAATTATAGGGGCCAAGATCAGTGCCAGAGAAAATTTATGGTAGGGGCCAAGATCAGGGCAAGAGAAAATTAATGATAGGGGCCAAGTGTAGCGTTGGCACGCTGGGGACTTCAAAGCGTATAGTGATACACAATCTGATAGCATGTGACAAGCATAGCTAATGCAGGGACAGAATCCCCTGAGACAAGGGCGTTGAGCCAGCCACGGCAATAGTAAGCTAGGAAAACAAAGCAAATATGAATTAAAGCAGAAAATGAATGGAAAATTACAAAGAAAAACGATTAACGGAAGTGAGCACTATCAAAATTCGAGCATCACCCACCTGGGTGAGAATGTTCTTCGATGATAATTATTGCGTCTAGTTCAGTTGTGATAGTAGGTCTTTAAACTGACCAATAGAAGAACAAGTTTTCAGACCGTATGGTAATGATAACCAATGAGAGTAGCCGGAAAACAAAGGGGACTTTAGATACTGGGCTGACTTAACAAGAGGCAGGGTGAGCGCGTTACGGGTTGAGCTTGTCGAAAACCAATTGTACTTCATCATGTGTGAAGGGGTTTTATGAAGAAATATCTTATGAACCAGTGTACAGAGATGGTGCTTATGACGAACGGAGAGAGGAGAAGTGTGTGCAAGTCGATAAAGGGCATCCGAAGGAAAACATCGATCCTTGTTGTAAAGAATTTTAAGTATACATCTATGGTGGACTTCTAATTGGCTCAGAGTTGTGTCAGAAAGGCCACACCAAGCGGTATCGCAATAGTCGAATATAGGGAGAATATAGCACTGATAAAATAATAGTTTACACTGGATGGGCAAATGAGTGCAATGTGGTTGTAGTACCCCTAAGGCTGAACTGGTTCGCTTGCATACACACCTAGATGTTTGTGCTGAGTAACAACACGGATAGGCATAGTCGAGTCAGGGAAGAATAATGGTTGATCAGGAGGGGATGAAGAAATATACATGGCTTCTGTCTTGTCTAAATTGGGCTGGAGTTTCCACGTTTGCATCCACATGACAGTGCTGTTGATGCGATGCTGCATGGTAAGGAGTAATTGTGCAGGGGAGGAATCAGAACAGATAAGGCCAGTGTCATCCGCATACAAATTAACATCGGGGACAACTGAAGGTAGGTCATTAATGTAAAGCAAGAATAACAAAGGACCCAGAATGGAACCTTGGGGCACTCCAGACGTTACAGGGAGGGGATCAGACAAGAAATAGAACAAGCGAACAGCCTGAGAACGAGCAGACAGATACGAGGATATCCAACGCAAGGCAGCATCCTCCACCCGGAAGGTGACCTTCACCTTGGCAAGTAAGCCACGATGCCAAACGGTGTCGAATGCCTTAGCCAAGTCGAAAAACACCATTCCCACGTGCTCCCCACATTTCCTCTTTGTCGCTATGTCTTGGACAAGTCGAGTCACCTGGTATTGAGTTGAGTCACCACGGCAGAATCCCGACTGAGCTGGTGAGAGAGCCGCAGATGTGCAGGTAGAGGGAATCGAATACAATACGCTCACAAAGTTTGGAAACTGTGCGCAGCAGAGAGATGGGGCAGTAGTTTGCCGGGCAAGCACGGGAGCCTTTATTCTTGTAAAGCGGTGTCACGATGGCGGATTTCCAATCCTGTGGGAATGTACCAGTTCAAATGACATATTAAAAATAATGGCGAGAGGATAGGCTATTGATGGTGCAAGAGACTGCAGCACTTCATTCGGGATCCCATCTGAGGCGGGAGACTTTCCACATTTCAGGCGCTTCAGATATTTCCGAACTTGAAACGTAGTGACAGTGATTGTACGGAACGGAACAGATATGAAAGGCGACTGGGACAAAGGGGGAATGCGCCACGAAGGATCATCAGGTAGCCCAAATGAGGTGAACTGAGTGTTCAGAACATCAGCTATGCTCTTGGGGGACGTGGCGACCGTACCGTCGGATGCTATCATCGTTTGGGGCATGACACGGCCGGAAGTGTGCCGCTGTGCTCGCACAAACTGAAAGAGTGTAGGTCGATTCGGTGACGTTAGTGATGCTTGGATGGAGCGTATATATTGACGATGTGCTTGCCGAGACAGCTGCTTTACAGCATTCCTTTGTCGGTTATAAGCTGCATGATTTACTGCTGTCGGATATTTTTTGTACACACTATATAGATCACGCTTGCGTTTTACAGCAGACCTGAGCTCAGCAGTAACCCATGGTGGAGATTGCATGCGGGGTCGTGGAGATGTCACAGTGTGGGTGGCTCCGAATGAAGTGAGGTGCGGACGGAAGGCGGACTGGAGCTCACAATCAAAGTGATGAAGTGCGTCATTAACATCAGTGTACGAGTTCAGAGAGGACCAGTTGTAGCCAGCTAAATCAGCGTTGATTAATTGCCAAAGGTGCGAAGGTACTTGTTTGAAGCGATACAGTGAAGAGGGAGGACCAGTGGCAGAGTTTGGGAAGTAGTTCGAAATAGGGGCGTAACATAAAGTGCAAACAATCTGTATATGGTCAGATATACCCAAGGGAGGTGCTTGATCAATTGAGCGCACGAGGCGTGGTCGGTTGGTGATCACCAAGTCCAGACACGAAACAGAGCCATTAGGCGAGGAATGAGTGGGGAAGTCAACCATCTGGTGGAGCCCAAGAGCAGCAAATACTGTGCTAAGGAGATCACCAGCCTTCGAGGTAGAATCGGTGGGACACCAGCTTGAGTTGTGGGCGTTGAAATCGCCAGTCACTAACAGATCATAAGAATCTAAACAGACTGACTGTAATGCCTCAACAAACATGTCACAAAAGTACGACAATTGCATTGTGCTCTGTGAGGGTGGTCGATACATGCAGCATAGTAAGATGGGATTCTGAGATTGAGTAGAGGGGGAGCCAAGTTCAAGCCACACAGACTCGCAGCCAGGGCGTTGAAGGTCGGCACGAGGGGAGACGTACGGAAAGGAGTCCGAACGGACAAGTACGGCAACACCCCCATACCCACGGCTACAATGTGCTGACCGATTGTCTTCCGGAGGTCGATCTCTGCGGATGCAGATATAGCCTGACAGTGAGAGCGGGTTCGAGGGACAGAGCCACGTCTCTGTTAGGCAGATTATGTCAGGCTTAGCACATTCGGCAATAACGCAGAGCTCAGACAACTTGTTGACAACAGAGCGACAATTCAGAGATACTAGGGTTAAATCACGCTGGGATTTAGGGAAAAAAGGGAACGCTGATGGATTTAGCGCTGGACATGCAATGTGTGCGGGTCGGCCAGAGGAGGGCTGAGCGGAGTAGAGCGGGCGGGCTAGTTTCGATCATGGGGTGAATACAGGGGCGTTAGGATTTAGTCGTTGTTGCTGCATCGTTGTGTATGTTGGTTTGTTAGCATGACAGTACATTTCAATTGCCAATTACAGTGTGTTCACTGAGAACCTTGTGCGTTCTTGCCTCCCAGAGACTGCGGCCCGCTACAAATTGGTGGCAGCGGTAAATTCATTTTGCTTCATTCTATAACTAACTTTGTTGCTTTACACGTTTCTCAGATCCCCATGGCTCAACCTGCTGCGGCTCCGTGCGACGAATCAAGATGAGAATCATGTTTTTTGCCTTCCTGGGCTTGGCCCTGCTTATTAGCCTGCAGCACAGTCAGGGTGCTAGCGTGGATCACCCTTCTCTCCGCACGGCACTCACTGGAGACTCCGATGGCGATTCCAAGCGACCCGCTACCTACATGTATACTACCGGTGGTGATGGCGAAGCTGATGAGGACGACGACATGCAGGCTGCTGACCAAGTAAAGGAGGGTATTCCCAAAGACCAGCAGCGTTTGATTTGTGAAGGCACGCAGTTGGCAGACGGCCGAACCCTGAGTGACCACAACGTTCAGCAGGAGTCCACTATTCACTTGGTACTTCTTCTCCGTGGTGGGATGCAGATTTTCGTCACCAATCGTCCTGGCTAGACAATCACTCTTTACGTTTCGCCAAGCGATTCTATCGACAATGTGAAGACCACGATTCAAGACGAGGAGGGAGGTTATTTGTCTGACGCCGAGCTAGCCGCTCTGAGTGACCGGCTCAACGAAGATGAAGATAAAAACTGGCTCGCCCTCCGCTATAGCTCCAGCCGCCACCGTGGTTACTAACGCTGATTCCAGGTATGGCATTTTCTTTTCTGTCTTCCTTCAGTCTCCCTGTCCTCTTCAGTCTTCCTTTACGCGAGTGTGTGAATCCAGTTTATTTTGGTAGGCGTCTGATCATGGTGAGCCACGGTTTACCCAGCTAACGTGGGACAATGTGTGTGACAACGCCCCTTATAGTTATAGTATATTCAGTTCGGTTTTTGAACTGCGATGTTCCTGGCGGGTTGTGCCAGCGTTGTGCAGTAAGAGTGCTGTGGTTTTTCAAGTCCTATTTGGAGGACAGTTCTTTCCCCTTTTGACCCCGTGAGATCGTGTGAACCTGGTGTGCTTCTACTTTATGATTTGTTTATCAGTTCATTCTTCTGTCTATTCCAAACGTTATCATTTCCGATATTATTTGCCATACTCCGGTTGACGCTCTCCCAGTAATTCGCAAACTACTATAATGTTCACGACTCCATACCTACATACGCTCCATACCTGTATTATAATGCAAGACATCCATTCTGCCTATCTTAGATCGTCGAGTTTATTCCGACGTGACCATGCATGCCGCCAGTTTTTTTTTCTTTCGAAATAGCAGCCAGTTGTTGATGTCCAGCTATCACCTACATGTAGTATTCGAATCACGAGGACGTGATTGTCTCTGAGAGGGAAGGTGTAGCGTTGGCACGCTGGGGACTTCAAAGTGTATAGTGATTAGAGTATAGCATATCCCCGTACTGTATCCCCGTACATTAGCGTACGGAGTCTGCCTTTGTATCAAAGCTGCTGCGCACGATTCTTTTATAGTCAGTTAGTTAATTTAGTTGCCAATAAGTTAATTTCGTTGCCAGTACATTTCAATTGCCAATTACAGTGTGTTCACTGAGACCCTTGGGCGTTCTTGCCTCCGAGAGACTGCGGCCCGCTACACCAAGATCAGGGCCAGAGAAAATTAATGATAGGGGCCTAGATCAGAGCCAGAGAAAATTAATGATAGGGGCCAAGATCAGGGCCAGAGAAAATTTATCATAGGGGCCAAGATTAAGGCCAGAGAAAATTAATGATAGGGGCCAAGATCAGGGCCAGGAAAAACTGATGGTAGGGGTCAAGATCAGGGCCAGACAAAATTAATGAGATGGGCCAAGATCAGGGCCTGGAGACAATTTATGATAGGGGCCAAGACCAGGGCCAGAGAAAATTAATGATAGGGGCCAAGATCAGGGCCAGAGAAAATTAATGATAGGGGCCAAGATTAGGGCCAGAGAAAATTAATGATAGGGGCCAAGATAAGGACCAGAGAAAAATAACGATGGGGGCCAAGATCAGGGCCAGAGAAAATAAATGGTATTGGCGAAGATTAGGGGTAGCGAAAAATATTGATTGGGGCCAAGATCAGGGCCAGAGAAAATTAATGATAGGGGCCAAGATCAGGGCCAGAGAAAATTAATGATAGGGTCCAAGATCAGGGCTAGAAAAAATTAATGATAGGTGCCAATATCAGCGCCAGAGAAAATTAATGATAGGGGCCAAGATCAGGGCCAGATAAATTTAATTTAATAACAGGGGCCAAGATCAGGGCCAGAGAAAATTAATGATAGGGGCCAAGATCAGGGCCAGAGAAAATTAATGATAGGGGCCACGATCAGGGCTAGAGAAATTTAATGATATAAAAGCCGCTTTTACGGGAAAACAGAATACCATTGACAGTGGCATGGCGAATGATTAGAACACAACACCAAAAATGAAAATAATTGTGTGTGTGAAAAAAACGCAAAACACAAGAAAAAAACAAAAACAGAAAAACACCAACAAAAACCAGGAAAATACAAGGGCACTGTCCTGCCCACCATCGTCTCCAAAACCTCACAGCCGGCCCTCCGCGATTGCCAACTCTCGCAATGCATTCACAGGACGGTGATATGACGATCTGGCACAGGGGATGCACATGATCGCCGACCGCAACAATGCAAACGCCAGTCGATACCGGACATATGTCATTGTCTCGGCATACTACTTCGTGTCCCCACTCGAAATTAGGCCACACATGCGCTTGACAAATCTGGAGCACTCTGGCGCACAACAACCGGCCGTGGTGAAAACTAGTGGAGTAAATGTCCCACGGTCCACATTGATGATCAGGTCCAGAGAAAATGAATGATAGGCGCCAAGAACAGGGCCAGAGAAAATTAATGATAGGGGCCAAGATCAGGGCCAGAGAAAATTAATGATAGGGGCCAAGATCAGGGCCAGAAAAAATTAATGATAGGGGCCAAGATCAGGGCCAGAGAAAATTAATGATAGGGGCCAAGATGATGGCCAGAGAAAATTAATGATAGGGGCCAAGATCAGGGCCAGAGAAAATTAATGAGAGGGGCCAAGATCAGGGCAAGAGAAAATTAAATCAACCAATAGACGGTAGATAGATAACTACGGAGTCGTTTCTTGGCCTGACCTTCTAGTTTTCATCGCTGCTGGTGTCTCAGGGCGCATCTGCAAGTGCGTCAACCTGCAAAACGGCGACATTTTTTCCATTTCCTCTGAGCTACACTGCGCTTTCTTGATTTTTTCACTCCGTAGGTACGATTTAGATGATCGACTTCGACAAGGAATTGGCTGCCATGAAAGAAGCTGTTGTTGACAACAATTCCCTGAGAATCGAAGTGGCGGCACTCAGGGAGGAAGTTCAGAAATTGCGTACGAGTACATGTACCCCAACAGGCCAGTCCACGTCCTCCGCGGCCACATCAGTGATCAACCCACGCACATCTGACTCAGGGCCTGCTACACGCAACTCGTATTCAAATGCTTGCAGCTCAGGGGTTACAACTGACACGAGTACACCACGCGAACCAACATGTGATCCCGTACCGGTCGAACCTGAGTGGAAGGACGTTGAACGGAGAAAACCGCGAAACCCTGCACGCACGTTGGCAAATAAGACTACCACTGCCAGCCGTGAAATAGCACACAAGCCAGGCCAGTCCTCTGTCACCTCGTATGATCAGCACAAACCTAAAGCTCCTGCAAGTTTTCGTGGAGCCCCTCGGATAAAATGCCGCGCAATTCACCTTGGCAATGTCCACATGGGATGTAGTGCTGATTCCATAGTAGGTTGGTGCGAGAAAAAAGACCTGCCAGTCATGAAGTGCAGTGTGTCAGAATCCCGGTACTTCGGACTGGCGTACGCACATGTCGTGATCCCAGCAGATCAAATCGACAAAGCCCTGCAGGAAGACTTCTGGCCAGCGGAGGTGCGTGCACGAGAGTGGAGATTCGCCTTGGACAAGATAGCTTCAGCTTCAGCCGCATCATGAATGCCGACACCCCACTAACCCCTAATGCAATCCCATTCCATCCTAGACCACACACCCCTAATTTAGCCCCTTTATCAAACAGCAACAACGGCCTTAGTCTTAATCTTAGAGTAGGGTTCTTCAATGTGTGCCACCTTCTTAATAAAAAGCATGAAGTTGAGGATTTCATACGATCTCAAAACATTGACATCATGATACTGGCGGAAACCTTTCTATCTAGTTCTACCGCAGACAGCTTGCTCAGCATACCTAACCATGCACTTTTCCGGAGGGATCGTCCCGGTCATGGAGGTGGCCTAGCAGCCTATGTCCACAATCGCTTTCAAGCACAAGTGGTGGGAGACCACACCAACATAGAACTTTTGCTACTGGAGATCAGAAGTTATCGAAACCGGATTCTCCTAGGAGGAGTGTATCGACCTCCAGGCACGCCAGTACAATTTTGGCAGGACTTGTCCAACGCAGTTGACACAGCAGCGGCGTCAATGCCATCGTCCCCGCTGATTTTAACGGGCGACTTCAATGTCGACCTAAGCCGGCGCCAAGCCCCTCAGCTCGACAATTTACATCGCTTCTGCGACCAGTTCAATATCAGCAACAAGGTGCAGGACACTACCCGCATTGCCCCCCACGGCAGCAGAACAACACTGGATCTCGCCCTAGCTGTGGATGGAGCGATAACCTCCTGCACGGTTCTCCCTTGTACCATCAGCGACCACTTTGCGGTCGTAATTGACCTACCTTTCAAGTGCACTGTGGAACCTCCTGCTGTCAAGTGCGGTCGTAACCTAGCAAGGATCGATATGAACCGATTCGCTCATGACTTGCATCATTGTGACCTGGAGAATTTTTCAACCGCTCAGACTGTGGATGCCATGTGGTATTCTTGGACTGACAATATTGTTTCCGTTTTGGACGAGCACGCTCCTGTCCGAACGTATCGGCCTAAATCTTCCTCCCGCACGCCCTGTCCTTGGAAATTACCTGCCCTCCACGACGCTATTCTACTTCGCAACGCAGCACATCGTCGCTGGCGAGCCTCGCCGACTGACATGGATCTACGAACTGTATTCACATCAGCACGAGCCGAGGCTAAGCGAATGTCCCGACGCCTCAGGGCCCAGTATTACAAGAATCTTCTCACACGGAGTCAGGCAAATGCGCGCCTCACTTGGAAGACAATAAACGAGCTCAGCGGCCGGACCAAAACTCCCACTCCACCCTCTGTCAGTATAGCAGCACTCAGCGAGCAATTCAGTGGAGTAGTCTCCGATCCAAGTAGACCTGTGCAGCTATCCTTACCTTGTGGTCCGTCACCACGGGAACCTTTGCGGGAATTCCAGGCCACTAGTGTTGAGGAGGTATTCACCTTTCTCGTGAGACTCGATGCTCGTAAAGCTGAGGGCAGCGACAGTATTCCGGCATTCATCCTGAAGCATTGTGCAGCAGCCCTCGCCCCGTCGCTATCCATATTAATTAATGCATCCCTTTCGTCTGGCATTGTGCCCGTCTCCCTGAAGATTGCAAATGTTCGACCCCTATTTAAGTCTGGTGACAAGAACGCATCTCGCAATTACCGTCCCATATCTTTACTGCCAATAGCATCGAAGATCTTGGAGAAGATAGTCCACAAACGCCTGTGTGACTTCTTACAAACCCATTCACTTTTGCCCGCCAATCAGTTTGCGTACCGGCCACAACACTCCACGGAAGATGCCTTGACCTTGGCCATGGACCGCTATCTGTCGTCAGCAGACCACCAGCTACATACTGGCGCAGTACTAGTGGACATGAGCAAGGCATTCGATAAAGTACGGCACCAGCTCATGATCCAAGATTTGTTTGCTTTGGGTGTGTCTTCGACTGTTTTGCGTTGGTTTGCGAGCTACTTCACGGACCGTCGACAGAGAGTAGTTCTGGCGAGTGGGCAGTGCTCGGGCCTAACTGCATGCGAGCGTGGAGTCCCTCAGGGTAGTGTACGGTCCTTTGCTGTTTTCACTATATACCATGGACGTCCATAGCGTCACCAGCCCAGCACACTCCCAGCTGTTTGCGGATGACATCCTTCTCGACACCGCAAGCAGATCCGTAGCAACCCTAAATCAAGTCTTATCAGTTGCTGTGTCAAACTTGGCTGACTACCTACACGGGAAAGGCCTGGTTTTAAACCCTGACAAGACGCAGGTCTTAGCCATTGAGGCATCACGCCGTAGTACCCTGGAACTCAACGTTAACTGCAACGGGACGCCTCTCACCCAGACCACCACTGCTCGCTTTCTGGGCCTACAGATTGATTCCTGTCTTCGGTGGGACGCGCAGGTCTCCAGCATAGTACGTAAAACTTCCCAGAAGCTAACCACCCTGAGAACCATCCGCCCGTCGCTATCTGAACGCCAGTCGCTCCTCTTCTATTCTGCCCTTATACTTCCTGACATGCTTTATGGATCAAACGCGTTCTTCTCTGCCCTCACGGCTCAGCAGCGGCACCAGCTCACTGTCCTCGACAAGCGATGTGTTCGCTGCGTAGCCAATCTGCCCTTCCCGTCCCATACCACTCCTATATACACTCGCCTTTCCCTGACCCCTGTAATTGAACGTGCCAAATGCAAACTCCGTTTCCTTATGCACCGTGTCCACACCAGCAGCATCAGCCCTCTTCTGAAAGATAGAGTAGCCCTCCAACCTCCCAGTAACACCCGTGGCAATGACAATTGCAAACACGTTGTTCCGCTAACTCGGCGAACATCTGGCGACAGCCGACCATTGGTTTCCGCCGTGAAGCTTTGGAACACCCTGCCACAGGAACTCACGTCCGCTCGTCGTCCAACCCCGTTTAAAAGATTGCTGAAAGTGTTTTTCTACGGTTAATATGGCCGAATAGCACCTCCCTCTGGCATAGGTCCTCATCTTCCTATTTCTCCCTGATTGTTACTTCGTTCGAACTTGACTTGTAATTACCGGTACAAATACTTCCTTTTGACTGTTTTCTCATTTTCGCAAGTGAAGCTTTATCGAGCTACACTTTTTATTCTATCGCCATCATAATATTGGGCATCAATGCCCGTTTGGTTTGCGATGTAAAATAAAACTTCAAACAAAAAAAACTCCTCCTCGTGCAGTACGACTGCCAGAATGGTGGCTGTAGCCTGTAGGTGTTTTCGCCTGACGCTCCCACGACACCTTCAAACGAGGTGAACAAGTACACCACCACGCGTAAAAAATCACTTCTCATCACCGTGGGCCACACGCGTACTGTCACTACTGAGTCTGATCTGTGTCGACATGTCATGCAGTCAGACCGTGCGTGCTCTTCCCTGCCGGTTTCACGAATCCACTGGCCCCGGAGACTGGCGATCTTGTGACGCATCGCGATCGCGGCTCCGAGGACTCCGCACCGTATCCGCCGGATACATGCTTTCTGCGCTTCAGTTTTCCAGCCAGGTCGTCACCTGAAAGTCGCCTCAAGCGCGGTTATTTATTTCCATCAACTATTACATCTCAAAGATCTCTTCTGTGATCTTGATTCGTCGGCCGCTACATCGTGAACGACTGCGAGAGAGATCAGCAAAGTGAGCGGAGCGATTATGGTGCTTTCTGCACGAGTTTCTGGATGACTCATTTGCTGAAAATCTGCCAAGGAAACAGCGATTGCAGCGATTTCAATCCGACAGGAGGCACTCGAGAACGATCGCCCAGGAGGTTCTGGTACTCAGTGAAAATCCCCCATTGCAGTGGGGTGGTGATTTCAGCACCAGGCCTTCTATGTGTTAGCAACAGGAGTGAACCTCACAAATTGACAACTGAAGGATAGTGTTAGGTAGCTGGAAAGTGTATTCCGTCCTGAGATTATTTGAATTTGTTTGGTTGACGTTCGAAGCGAAACGCACATTTTAATAAGTCGGACCCAGTTAACCCAGTTAGTCGGACCACATTAACAACAGCTTCTCACGATCGCCTTTCCGTGCCAGCATGTCCAACAGAGTCACTGCATATGCCAAGGTCATCTCCAGGGCAACGATGTCGTTTGACGCAAGTAGTATAGGAGGAGGGGGTTCTGGCTCACCTTCCAGGTGAGCCAAAATCGACTTTCTCGATCGGCCCTTCGGGGCCGCTCTCGAAAGTCTCCCCCTCCCCCTATACTAATATACTAAAGGATAGACACCCAAGTACAAATATTACACCTCCAAGTACTAATTTTACACCTCCAAGTACTAATTTTACAACTCCAACCACTGATCCCATGTTGGCTCAACCCAGTTCCAGAAAAGTGAGCCAACTTGCTGTCTCCGAGAAAATCGGAAGTGACCCAACTTCAGCTTTTTCACTTACCCCATCTTGGCTCACTTCGAGGACTGATGTGGGGTCAGTTTCTGAGCCAACTTCAGCTTTTTCACTTACCCCATCTTGGCTCACTTCGAGGACTGATGTGGGGTCGGTTTCTGAGCCAACTTCGGGTGGGTTGATGTTGTCGGTATTCCCGATGTAGTTCCCGATGTTGTCGGTGTTCCCGATGTTGTCGGTGGTGTCGGTGGTGTCGGTGTTCCCGATGTAATTCCCGATGTTCCCGATGTAATTCCCGATGTTGTCGGTGTTCCCGATGTAATTCCCGATGTAATTCCCGATGTTGTCGGTGTTCCCGATGTAATTCCCGATGTTCCCGATGTTCCCGATGTAATTCCCGATGTTGTCGGTGTTCCCGGTGTAATTCCCGATGTAATTCCCGATGTTGTCGGTGTTGTCGGTATTCCCGATGTTGTCGATGTTTGTTCATTTTTTACTCTATCATAAACCGTTTTCCTTTTTCCCATCAGTCCATACCAGTTAACCCTTTGGAGTCCATGGTTCGATTTCGAACCATGGGCATTTTGTATGCATGTGGGTGCAGTCAAACTTTCGGTTCTCGGCCAAATCTAGACCAAATTCAACAATCGAAGGGTCTAGATGGTAGAGAAAACTCAGCTATCGCCTCGAACAAGTCCGAAGTCTCTCCGATGAAGTTGGAGTGAGCGGCGAGCGATCAAACATTTTGCATTTTCTGCGCTGCGTGCTGCGAGTCAGCAGTGCGTGAAAAAAAGGGATGTTCCCAGCTTCATGACAGGTGGCACTTGCCAGGACCGGCGCGGCGCGAAGTCACGGCAAGGTAAGCTTCTACTCGAAAAAATTTGAACAGTTCCGAGCTAGATTCAGTGAAATGGCTACAGGAGACCGATTTCGTCTCAGATCTGGAGCTGGACTCGCGTTTGGGGCGCGTTGTGGCGGACAATGAATAGTGCTCTTGGCGAGTTTGGGCTCATTGTATTTCTCTCATCAAGAGCTTTCCAACGAGCCCAAGATCTTCAAAATCGGTGAAGTAGAACCAAAGTTATGTTGGAAATGGAGTGCGCACTTTCGTGACTGACACAAATTCTGCGGAAGCAAAAAAGTTACGGACTCCAAAGGGTTAAATCATAGGTGGAGGGTAATCTTGGTAGATTGTCCACACCAAGCACATCTGGCAATGATATCGGATCAAAATCTAACCTGGACTGTTGTAAATTTCTTGGATAATTTTCAGGGTCAACACTCATCGAACAGCTGGAACGTTTTATGGCATATACAACAGCACCAACTATAGGAATAATAATCAGAGATAAAAGATAAAGATTGGGGCCTGTCAAATGAGGGTTACCCCCGTTTCCTGGTTTCGTCTGATCGTAAGGGGGTTGTGTAGTGATATGGTCTGTTGGTGGTGATGTTTCACTAGGGATGTCAACCGGAGTTGGTCTTTCACTTTGGATGACAGTAGGAGGTTTCGTTGTCAAGCAGGGTCCATCCTTATCCAACGGATCAAGAATACAACCAAGAGTAAATGGTAGCACGGTCTACAGTATTAACAAATGAGGTATTTCCATTTTGTTATCTACATATAGTTAAGATTTTCAGTACTCATGATAAACCAGCTCCCATTCATCAATGAGATTGTATCCACTCACAGTTGGTAATGTCAATGTGTTGTTGATGAAGGTCAGATATGCCGTTGTTATATCATGTTCAGTAATGTATCGGATTACCGCTTTTTCTCCCAACACATCTCGATATGATACATGAAAACGTCTTCTGCTACCACTTGTTTCTTGACCGACTATGAAGAGATCCTCAATGACAATCAGTTTGTTGGTTGGACTTTTGTAAATAGGAAAAGCATGAAGTGTGGCTTCTGGTGGAGTGGTTGATGAGCTCGGGATGATATTCTTCAATTTTTTGACTTTCACCTCTCCATCATTTCTGTCAACATATTTCTTTGTTGTTGCTGAATCATCCTCTGTTGACTGTCGGAGATTGACGATGTGATTCAATCCCATGTTAAGATTTCCTACCATCTGGTCGAGTCCACTCGTCCAGAGAGTCCGTCTTAGTGCTGTGTTGAGATATTGTGATGTTACCACAGATGTACTTCTTGATGGTTGCTTCACATTTACAATTTCCATTCCACCCATGTCAAGATTTCCTTTCATTTTCAGTGTACCACTCACCATCAGTCGTGTTTCATCATCATCAACATGCTTCCTCAATGAAGTATCCACTTTTCCTATCTCACTTTTGACCCATCCCGTTGGTGCCGCACAAGTGGTACTCACTCCATCATACCCAAGATGACAAATTCTACGATAGTTCATGTCAATATGTCCATTCACATCTCCACCAGCTTTATCCAGCTTTTCTTTACCGATGACAAATATATCCCTTTTTTTGGCATAGGAATCAAGATTGATGGAATTAGCTTCCAAGGCTGTTCCAAATTTAGAACTCATCTTCCTTATCTCTCTATATTTTTTTTTCTTGAGAGTGTTGGAACAATAAAAATGATCCTTTGTAGATACAAACCATGGAAATGATCAACTTTGATGAGCACAAGGAGAAACCAACACAGCATCACTACTTGCTTCCTGATTGTCACTACATGATGATCGGACAAACGGGGTGTGGGAAGACAAACACCCTGTGTAATATGCTTCTACAATCATGGTTGAACTGTGATAAGGTCATTCTTTACACAATAAATCCTCAACAACCAAAATATCAACTTCTTGATGGGTTTTACAATGGAATATCTCCTGGTAAACTTATCTTCGAACAACCAGACAAGGTTTGTCCAGTGGAGGATCTCGATGATCAGGAAAATAAGGTGATAATTTTTGAAGACATCAAGATTGACAAGAAGAAGATGACAAAAGTGATGGAATACTTCAGTCTTTCTCGGAACAAGAAATGTAACTGTATATATCTTTTTCAATCATACTATGATGTACCGAAATATATCCGGAGGAATACGAAGTGATTCCTCCTGTACAAGGGCTTAGACAACAGAGATGTCCAATGTCTAGCACATGATCACTCCAAAAATCTTAAGAAAACCGAGTTTGCGGAGGCCTATGAAATGGCAACAGAGGAACCACATTCATTTTTCATGCTTGATAAAACAGCAACATATCAGCCAGAGATGTACCGATGTGGATTCGATAGGTTCTTGGAGAAGTGAGAAGAAAAAAAGGTATTGGTAGATAAGCATGCCACGTTTTACACAAGTAGAAAATCCTGAACATCGGAAGGAAGTCATTGACACCTATCTCAAAAATCGAGAAATTCTCAAGCAACGTCAACTGGAAAAAAAGGATCGGTAAGCAACAGCAGGAGGAGTTTGTAGAAGAGTTCCAAAAACCTGTTGTTAAAAATGTAACCAAACAAAGTGAGGAATACGATAAACGGCAGGATGCGCTCCTTGGACCACTTCAGACTAACCAAGCAGCAATCACAACAGCCCTCCATCAAATTCCATCGGTTGTGGGTTCATTCATCAAACCCATCGGAGGTAGTACTCCAGAACCGGATGGTGAAACTTCTCGGATCAGAGAAACTGATATCTCATTCAACCAGAAAGATATTGACCTCTTCAATGAGTATATAGGAATTAATGATGAAATACCGAATAAAGAAGAGATCAAAAGTAGTAATAACTTGAAGAAGGTGAAAGACGTGTTGGGGAGAATAAGAGGGGTACAACTGCGCTCTGGTTCAGTAAGTGATAAAGATGGAAACAAGAAACTTGTGATAGATTCCATAGACAAGGTGAGGAAATGGATAGACTTCATGATCAGTGCTAACGGTAGTAGAGTAAAACCAGTACAAGATCAGAAAGCAGATCGAGCAACTCAATCATCACAGTCCACTAAGAAAAAGAAAAGAAACAGAAGGAAAGGTATCAATCCAAAAGGTCCAGAACTCTCAAGTCCAGTTCCGCAAGCAGAACAAGCAACTCAACCTCTAACAATAAGAGTGTCACGAAAAAGAGCATCCACGTTTAGGCCTATTGATTATACTCCACCACGGTCCACTAAGCCAGGGAAAGCATACAGATATGTTGAAGGTAAAAGTCCAGAATTGTTTTGGTTACATCGACAACCACCACCAGAATCAGATTTCTCAGAAGGGGATTCTTCCTCCTTGGAAGGAATTGGAATCAGATTTTACAAATCACCTGGTGAGTTAGTAGACAGACTGGGTTTACTTTGCGCTTCCCGAGAGGCAGGAAATACATCAAAGAAAGTCATTAACGAACTAGGTGAGATCTTGGACCGTTTGTTGAATGAGAAAGTGATAAAAAAGAGTGAATACAAGAAGATTTATAAATCTTATGTATAGATAGGACCATGGAAATCATCCTATTTTTTGACAGTCACAGTTCACAAATCACAGGGACAAGTCTAAACTTTCGAGCATCTTTCAACCCTCCATTACTACTTGATGAAAAGAAGACCTATGAAATTGCTCTGATCAATTCTACCATCTGGTATAGTTGGTTCAACATAAACACCACAAACAACCAAATTCGGATTTTTGATGGGGAAGCCTGGAAAACTCTTGTCATTCCAAGAGGTGCTTACAACTTGACTGACATCAATCGATATATCCAGAGAAAAATCGAACATAAGGACGGGATAACGATTGAGCCAAACTTCAACACTCTACACAGTGAAATTTACCTCAAACATGGATACAAGGTTGACTTTGACATCCCATCATCACTTGCTCCTGTGCTCGGATTTTCCAAGAAACTGATTTATACAACTTCTACATCTGACTTCATTGTGAATATCACTGACACTCACAACATCCTCATTCACTGTAGCTTGGTAAGTGAGGCATATCTCAATGGTAGAACTGGTGATGTCATTTACTCCTTTTCACCGGATAAACCTCCTGGATTCCAACTCAACATCCAACCGAATGAGAAGACGTTTTTACCATTAACGAAAACTGATAGAATATCAGATGTAATAATGAGGATAACTGATCAAGATGGAAAGGAACTGAACCTCAACAATGAAAGAACCACGTTCAGTCTTCATCTCCGAGAAGGAAAATAAGACTAGATAGATGTTTTTGAAACGAAATCAGCTTACAAGACAAAAGGTTATCGGCGGAAGTCCTCTTGGAAATCTGTTCAACAAAGCCAAAGGTGTACTATACAACACCAGCAAAATCTTAGCACCAAAGGTCAAATCCATAGGAAAAATGACAGCTCAGAAAGCTTTGAAGGCAGCAAGAGAACAGATCACTCCAGACATGGTCTTTAATTTGGCAAAATATGTTGCTAAGGGTGATAGAAAATCAGTAAAAATGAAAGTAAAGAAAGAGGCAAAGCAGCTTGCTACTACTATTGGTAAAGACAAAGCTATCAATCCACATGTTAGAGATACCATCAATCAATTATCAAACAACAAGGACATCAAACGAGTTTTGTTGGATAAGAGTAAAGAGCTTCTCCAAGATAATCAGAGAGCCATCCTATCAAACATCATTGCTGGTTCAGGAATGAAGAGGTTGTAAAAAAAGAAAAAGAAAAAATATATAGGTAGAAACCATGGCCTCTTATACAAGTCCACATTTCGATCTTTTCACAGACCCACCAAAGGATGAATCAACAACTGAGTATGAGTACATAGAATATCTTCCCAGGACCAGCAATGACATGAATAAAGACCAGCATATCATAGAAACCAAGGATCTTGATGAGTATCTCCTTCCTCACAAAGCACTGCTTGAGGTTCGTGGACGTCTCGTCAAAGCAGCAGATGGCTCCAATTATGATCCTGATGATATCATCACTCTTTCCAACAACGGATGGTCACTCTTCAAGACTGTTGAGTATCAACTTGACAACAACATGGTAGAGAGAGAGTTGATAGTCATGTACCACAAGCTTCTACCATTCTCAATCTGGTCCAGTTTAGTGATGATTATGGGAGAAGTTCTGCTACCAACATGCTCTGGTACAAGGACACAGGAACAGGAGAAGCATCTCCTAATGAGTTCCATACTACCGGTACTGCTGGTGTGTTGGCAGCAGGCGATGTCCCAAACGAAACACAACTTACTGGAACACTTTTCACACAACATTTTCAGACAGGAGCTCTAAAGAATCCTGCTTAAAATACCGGATTCAGAGTCCGACAACTCATCACGACTGGAAATAAGGATACAACCATGTTGCTTCCTTTATCATCACTGTTGGGGTTTTGTAAAGATGTTGATACAGTATTCATGGGAGTCAAGCATACACTCAATCTTACCAGAGAATCATCAGCCAACTACATTCACAGAGCAAATGGTGTTGATCCAGGAAGGTTTGACATCAAACATCTTTCTTTGTGGATACCAAAGGTGAGACCATCACTCCAACTAGCTAGTAAGATTGAAAGTAAATTGGTTAAGTCCACCCTCCGAGATCTCTACTTCGAGCAAGTCCGGGTTTATAGAAATCAGTATGGATCAACGGAGACAAACCCATCCTGGAGAGTGACCACTCGCAATGAGGAACTCCCAACTCATATCTTCTTTGCCATCCAAGCAGCCAATCGAAGTGGGAATCAAGAACAGAACAACCAGGTTTTTGACAATGCTGACCTCAGAAGCTTGTCTGTGTACATCAACAGCGATAGATTCCCAGAACGTGATTTGGATACGAATTTCAGTCCAGCTACTCGGAATTATACAAGAGCATACATGCTTTTCCATGAAGCCATCCAAAAATATGCTGACACAGACAGTGGAGGTCATGTAAGTGTGGAGGATTTTGCCTCTTTGTACACCATCATTCATGTAGATGTGAGTAAGCATAAGGAGAAGCTGAGGAACAGCTCTGCTGATATCGAACTTCGATGGAGACTCGAAAAACCGTTTGAGTTTCCCACTGGTACAGCTGCTTCTTACCAAACCATCTGTTTGATTCTCTCCGAACGTCATCTCAAACTCAATGGTATGAATGGTAAAATGAGTGTTGTGGTGTAAAAAAAAGATATACTTTAGTAGATAGGAACCATGAATGAGTTGGAAAAGGAAATTGAGATTTTATTAACAAAGGAACTAACACAGAAGAAAGGTGGTAGTATCGGTTCTGTGATCGGAAGATTGGTTGGGAAGATATCTCCACTTGTGATCAAGCATGCTCCCAACATCCTAGGTACACTAGGACTGGCTGGTATTTCTGGTGCTATTTCTGGAAGCACAGACAGAGCCACAGCTGGTCGGGGAATCGGTCAGTATGTAGAATATGGATTGATGCTAACTCCGAACCAAAAGAAGAAACTTGGTAGTGCTCAGCATGGAATCACACTCCGGTTGACAAAAAAATCAGTTATCCGGAAATGATATGCTTTTGCTCACAAGCCGACAGGTTACCAAAATTAAAAAATCCAAGCAAAAAGGAGTAGGAATGGATCTCAAGTTATCCAGTGCTCAACTCAAGAAGCAAGGTGGGTTTCTCGGAGCATTAGCAGCTGGATTATTAGCACCAGCTCTAGGAAAAATGATAGGTTTTGGAAACACTGGTGAAGGATTACAACTTCCCGGAACACGGAGGGGTAGAGTGGTAAAAAAAGACCAAAAAGGAAAAGGGTTACGTCTATCAGGAACGTGTGACCACTGACCAACTTTGACATTGATAAAATGCTGAGATCTATTCCACATTTCAGAGGAACTTTTAGCAAAGATCAGCTTCCACAACCTCTATCATCAAAGGATTGTTTGGTAATCAATCTCCAAGATTTCTTGGATGGTGGTGGTACTCACTGGGTTTGTGTGTTTGGTAATGAATATTTTGACAGCTTTGGCTTATCACCACCAGAGGAGGTAGTCGGGTGGATGAAGAAGCACCATAAAAAATGTTGGTATAACTCATCAAAGATACAGATGAATGATAGTGTCCTGTGTGGATACTACTGTATACATTTCATAGAAGAAAGAAACAAAGGCAGAAGTGCTCTTGATGTCTTGTTGGATTTCACTCAGCACCCCAGTCAAGAAAATGAGCAGTTGGTATTGTAAAAAAAGGGGAAGAAAAGAAGAGATAAAAAAGATAAAAAAGGAAAACACAAAAACCTTTTTTTCTTTCACTAGTTCCTTTTTCTTTTTTTGGTATTCATTGTATAAGCATCATCGTTTTTTCATGATGGGATTTGTGATTTCTTGGATAAGACTTCTCACATTTCTCGCAGACAACTCTTTCATTGGCACATTGTCTGATTTTCTTGTGTTTATCTTGATACCACTCTGATTGGGATCTTCCAGACTTGTTTTTATTCACGGTATCCAGTTTTTCGATCCAGTATCGTTCTCTCCTCTTAAGCTCATCTTCATCAAACATTGACAGAGTCGATCTGGACAATTTCTACATGTCCGAGATCAAGCAGAATGAATGAGGTCATAAAACCCCGTTCACCTTTTTGCTCGGCTTTGTAAGCTGATCGGTGACAGTACATCCGATTTTTCAGTGGTAGACAAGTGGACCCCACATATACCTGATCGGTGTGTTGGCTCACAAGTTTGTAAATCTTACAAGGAGAAGTCATCTTTGCTGATTGAAAATCTTTGGAACTTGTTGGATCTTACCCTATAGTATGTACAGTTTAGATAAAAATAATTGGTGATATGTGTGGAAAGAAAAAAGATAGATAGACAAACATGAAAATGTATCACATAATCTCCCGTGGGACAGTTGGGTTTGGATACTCTCTCTCCAACATTCCACATTCCCGTGAAAATATTCTGGGGGTGAGTTTGGAACTCACGAAAGATGATCAGGAGCATGACACGATCAACATCCACATTTTTACCAATAATCCACAGATTTTTATGTCATTGACCAAAGCAGAGCTTGACAAGATGGATAATGGAAATTTCAGACTTGTTTGTGCTGAAAAGATTGATGAGAACATGGAAGATCACTGTGAAAATATGGGATTGTTGGTACATCTTTGTATCCATGAGAAATAAAAAAGTAGATAGATAGATAAAGATGAATGTTCATTGCCTATCATGTAAGAAAAAGCAACAGATGAGGGGAATACAAGGAGAAGTCACATCAACTGGTCAACCATATGTCAAGGGTAAATGCTCAGTATGTGATCGATCATGTTCACAATTTATCAAGAAATCGGAAATCAAAGAAGGTGGATTCCTGTCCCGTTTGTTCAAGATGATAGGTTTAGGAGTAAAAAAAAGATAGATACGAAATGGACGGACGATCTGGCTGATGAGTTACACAAACCAAAGCGTGTGAATTTCACAAGGAGACAAGTGACTGTGAGTGAGATTGATGAAATCCGGTCGGCCGATCTCGTGGATATGACAGCTTTTCGTAAATACAATGATGAAATCAAATTTCTGCATACTGTCATTGATCTGTTCAGCCGATATGCTTGGGTTGTCCCACTCCAATCCAAGAAAGGTGTTGACATCCAATCAGCATTTCGATCCATCGTGAAAACTAGCAGCAGGAAACCACGAAAGCTGTGGGTTGATCAGGGTACCGAGTTCTATAATCGAACGTTCAAACACTGGCTTGATGAGAATCAGATCACGATGTACAGCACTCACAACGAAGGAAAGGCTGTTGTAGTTGAGCGTTTCAACCGAACTCTGAAAACCAGGATGTGGAAATACTTCAGTACTAACTCCACCAGCAGGTACATCGATGTCCTTCCACATTTGGTAGAGAAGTACAACACGACAAAACACAGAGGTGTTCGGATGACACCAACTGAGGCATCGCGGGAGAAGAACGCCGATCGAATCCGTGACTCACTGGGTGAGGAATCTCCACTATCCAGATCCACAAAATTCCAGATAGATGACCACGTCCGACTGGTGAAGCAGAAACGACATTTCGAGAAAGGATACACTCCGAACTGGACCGAGGAGGTATTCAGGATCACCGATATTCTCCCGACCAGACCTACTACGTACTCTGTCAAGGACCTCGATGGTGAACCCGTTGATGGGTCGTTCTATGAACAAGAGCTCCAGAAAACTACTCAAGAAATCTACCGGATCGAGAAAGTGCTCCGAAAGGACAACAAGAAGAAACAAGCCCTTGTGAGGTGGAAAGGCTACTCAGCAAGATTCGACAGCTGGGTCCCGTTTGATCAACTCAGCTGGTTGTGATCACGGATCGACAGAAGATTTGTTTGTAGAAAAAAAGATGAAGAAAAAAAATCAGCTTGATGAGCTTTGTCTGGGCGGATTCCCCTGAAATGCCCAGATTTCCCATTTTTGGGGAATCCGGGCAACCACGTGACACAGACGGGTTGAGCAACTCATTCCTTGCTCAAAGAGTTTACAGTTGACTATGATCACGGACCGCGTGTTCGGGTGGGTGACGTCAGTAGAAACACGCTGAAACCTGAGAAAGGTCAATTCTCACAGTGACGTCAGCTGATGATGACTGTGTCTCCAATCACAAGATCGTGGGTTCGAATCTAGGTTTGGACATCCCGTTCTTTTTTCTTTCTTTCTAGGATGTAGATTAATGTATATTAGAGGGTTGTGATATACAGTAATGCTATCACTGATTGAAAAAATCCTTGTGTAGTGTAAAGATGGAATTTGACCTGAGCAAACCCACTATCACCTATGATGGGAAGAAACTCAAGACTGAGAAACAACTCCAGTGGATTCACAAAAAAATTAGAGCGAAGAAAGAATCGGGAACTTCTCAAGAAACGGATTCGAAGAATCGGAAGAATCGAAAGAGGAAACCGATTGTCACACCACCGTTCACAGTCTCAAAGTCAGTACCCAAAGGGATTCTGAAAGCGTTCATCTATGAACCGAAAGAGAATCATCCAGATCTGTATATATCCTTTGACAGTATCAACATCCCACTGAGAACATTGATACAGAAAGAACTGGAAAATCTCAAGGGTGTAAAAGTCAGTCTGGCATTACAAGTAGAAATGGAGAAAGGAGATGACATAACAACCACAGACACACCATACTTCAGGAGTGGACCAATGACAGTCACAACATCTCATGAGATTGATGACGGTATTCGAACGGCACACACACAAATTCATAGAAATATTGATAAGTGGATACAGAATGGATCAAACTGGCACATCAATCATATCGTCGGATTTTACGTTGATGTAGCAGCATATCAGCCAATGAGAGGTAAATCCTACATTGATTTACCGAACGAGCTCAAGAAAAAGAAGGCAATCATCAATGTCAAGAATAAGGATAATAAATGTCTGATGTGGGCACTGCTCTCAGCTCTGTATCCAGCAAAGAAAAATAGTGACAGGGTAACTCAGTATACAGACTATAGCAACAAACTTGATCTGTTCGGAATCGATTTTCCAACACCACTGAGTCAAATTTCCAAAGTCGAGACGCAAAACAACCTAGCTATCAATGTCTTTGGGTATGAGGATAACGTGATCTATCCGCTACTACTGACAAAGAAAAGAGGTGAGAAAGTGATCAATCTTCTACTATACCAAAAAGAAGATCAGAATCACTACTGTTGGATCAAAGATTTCAGCAGATTGTGCTACGATCACTCAAAGCATAAAGCCAGGAAATTCTTCTGTACAAGATGTCTCCAACCACACAACACAGAGAAATCCCTGAGCAATCATCAGGCGTATTGTTGTTGTTGACTTTGTTGTTGACTTTTATTTTACTTCACCAATTGCACAGGCATGATTGCCATCTTACCGGCCTATAGGTCCGGTTCTCACAGAAAGATGAAGAAAATTATATGAGGAAATGTATAGAGATAAAGACATGCAAGCGGTATGATTAGTATTATAGAAATGTTTGTTATGACATTGTGTGTATGCTGACACTCAATTTGTGTGAATTTTTTATAATGTGATAACAAATAAAATGTAGTGGACGCATTTCATGAGAATATATGTTTGAACATTGGCAGACTTTGTTGGATGGGGACACTTTTTAGCAGTCCAGGGAATATGAAGTACGGCGAGGGGTGTTGGACTGTTGGCATGGAGTTTACAAGTTAAGTACGTCAATATCAGATAGGGCTCTCCTGAATTGATCGGCAGCAGTTATCGATCTTACATCAGCCGAGAGGGCGTTCCATGCAATACTGCCGTGAAACATCATACTCGAGCGACCAGCAGGCCCGCGAAGGAAAGGGACTTGGAGCAAGTTGGAAACTTGGCCCCTAGTGATGCGCTGATCGTTTAGCACGGTGTTTGGAGCAGTCGTTGTAAAGAGTTGCTGTAGGAGTGGGCTACAGTATCCATTGATACAGCGGTGTACAAAGATTAGAACTTTCTGAGTGTATGTGTGTGCCAGGCTGGCTATACTAAGAAGTGCCAGAAGCGGTGCGGTGGGGGTGAGAAAGCGCTGTTGCAAGGTTGCACGAATGCCGGCTTTGAAACTCTTCTCCAGACGTTCAAGCAACTGGGCAGAAAGCCCAGGAGCAAAGCTATTCGAACCATAGCATAGCTGAGAGAGGACCATGCTGAGGAACCAAGTGCGTCTGGCGCGCAAACTGAGTCCTTGGCCATGCCTCCAGAGCTGGCCAATGGTCCTAGCAGTCTTGCGGCTCAGGTTTGCAATGTGGGGTTTCCAGGACAGCTCCTCATCGAGTATTACCCCGAGATACTTAGCCGAGGGTGTGATAGCAAGTTTGTCAGCATGGCAGAACACCTCAGGCTGTGTGTCATCTGCGCCACGGGGCTTTATGAAGAGAAGCTGAGTTTTTGCTGCATTCAGCAGCAAACCAATATCTTCTAGCCACGTGGCGAGGCTTGTGATTGCAAGGCTGAGGGTTCGGCATACTTCAGTGGGGTCGGTGTCTGAGCAGTCGAGAGTAATGTCATCCGCAAATTCTTGGTGGTTTACCGCCGGTGGCAGGATCGTGCTCAATGTGCTAGTGTACAAGACAAATAGCAGGGGACCAAGAACGCTGCCCTGTGGGACACCACGAGAACAAGAAACGGCAGGAGAGAGATGTCCTTGAACTCTGATCTGCTGGAAGCGGCCTGAGAGGTAATCAGCAAACCAAGTGAGTGGAGTACCAGATATGCCAAGAGAGAAGAGTTCAGTCAGAAGACGCTCGTGCTGAACGCGATCAAACGCTTTCGACATATCTACGAACACAACTCCGGTGTACTCTCGTCGAGATTTGGCTAGAGACCATCTGTTGACTGCGAGGGCAAGTGCATCCTCTGTGGAGTGTTGTTTACGATGGGTGGGTAGAAGCTGGGCTGATTCGAGATAGGTGGTGAGCTGTTTCTTTACAAATGCTTCCAGAATACGGGAGATGATGGGTAGCAGGGAAACTGGGCGGTAGTTTGTAGGTGAGGTTGGGTCGCCACCCTTAAACAGAGGGGTGACATGTGAGGATTTGAAGGTGGAAGGAAGTTGGCCTGTTCTGAGCGAATAGTTGATAATTTTGGTGAGATTGGGTGCCAATATTGAGGAGAACTTGTGTAGAAGTAGGCCAGGCACACCATCACTGCCAGTCGCCTTACTTGGGTCCACAGAACTCAAGCAGGACTCGACGGCAGAAACTGCGACTGGCTGGAAAGCAGAGAAACCACATTGTTGGGTTGGTCCCAAGGGAGCTTGAAGAGTGGCGGGACGCGCTGGGTCATGTACGACACTACCAAATGTTTCACTGAGATCCTGTAGGGATGCCTGTGGGACCTGGGCTTTCTTTTGACGACCAGTTACAACATTCAACACTCTCCACAGTTTGCGCTGGTCACTCGTTCGGCATTGTTCAATGAAGAACTGGTTGCGCAGCTTCCTGTCGAGTCGACGGGCCATGGCCCGAGCTATGCTGATCACGCAATTGTACATTCGCTTGATCTCTCATGAGGAGCCGGTGTAAATGATTACGTTTACGAACTCCACCCACAAGCTCATCAGTGAGCCAGGGGCACGGGCGGCGTGCGCGTTTACGCTGGGGTACCAATGGTGCATACTGGTCTAGTGTGGACATGATAGAAGAGGTGAAAGAATGAACCATATCATGGATATTGCTGTGGGCATCACAGTCTTGCTGCACAGTCTTTCCTCTGGAGGTCGATACTGAAACTGTCCCAGTTTACTCGATGGAGACGTCTGGTGGTTTTCACTGACGATGACACGTGCTGGTGTGTGTGAATGTTCAGCCGGGCCAGCACAGCAAAGTGATCACTTATGTCTAAGTGTATTGCTTCACAGGTACCATCCAATGGGGAGGTTGAAAGGAACAAATCTAGCATCGTGGATGATGTTGCCGTGACCCGTGTTGGAGATGTAACATAATTGCAGAGATTGTAGTGGGAAAGAATGTTGTACAAAGGGGATGCAGATGGAGAAGTTGGATTGCTAAAATCAACATTGAAGTCGCCAAGTAGCACAGTGGATTGCTGACATCCCTGAACAGCTTGCTCAATGTTCTGATCCAGTGCGGTCCAGTAGGCAGCAGAACTATTTGGCGGCCGATAACAACAGCCCAGGAGCGTTCCATGTCGACCCGGGGCTAGAATCTCCAGCCACAGCATCTCTAGCTCGCACTCTAAATCGGCCCGTTGTCGAACAGCCAGTGACTCATGACAGTACACAGCAACTCCGCCACCTCGCTGATCAGGTCTGTCTCTTCTGTATAGCTTGAAGTGCGGGATGGACAACTCCTGATCGGACACATCCGGAGTCAACCATGTCTCGGCTATTGCGAGAACGTGAATGCCTCGTGTTGAGATGAACGTTTGAACTTCTGCTACCTTCCGCCGAACACTACACACATTCAGAAATCCCACACTGAGTGACTGGGTCGAGGAGGTAGGTGGTGCTGTGGGTGTTACATTATAGTTATAGTTCTGCATTTTTTTTTTTCAAGTCACGATTAGACTCTGGCAAGCGGACTAAATCGTGAGCCTGGTGCTAGATTTGGTGGTTTCCGGGAATCCTTCTTCTTCACCCCAGTTGCCAACTCTGGTGAGGACTCAGTGCTGGCATTCCTGCCTCGACGTTCAGGCGTGAACCAAGTGTGGATCGCTTCGGTGTTGATGTTTGATGCCACTTCTGATAGGAGTCGCTCTGTCCGTTCTAGATCTCGCTCTGCAATGTCTACTTCGACGTCCGCGAGGGGAGTTCTGGGGTGTTCTGTCATGCTTGACAGCGATCCCTGTGCGGACGACATGTCTGGCTCAGTATCTGTCAGGTTTTTCAACGCTGAAGTAACCTCAGTAGGCCCCTCATCGACTTTCGTAGTTTTCAAATTCAAATCCGTTTCGAACACTTCAGTGCTGACTGCGGGTTCTCCAACATTTGACCCCACAGGAGTTGCACTCGTACTACATCCAATACTCGAGAGAGTACTCGGGCTGGTGCTGGGCCTGCTGGCAGTGCTGCTGCTGGAGCGTGCAGAGTCTGGCGACTCGTTTTGGACTCCGGTCTGTACGGTAAGTTCACCAGGTTGCACTCCGACAGTTGCAGTTGCGCTTGTTCTGGTGTGCGCGGTTCGCTTCGCGTATGTAGTTCCTGTGGCGAGTTTGCGGCGATGTGTCCCGGTTGGGAGCATTTACGACAGGTTGCAGGCTGGCCTTCGTAGCGTACACGAAACAAGTTGTTCGTAGATGTTTTCACATACGACGGAATCTGCATGTTGGGGCGAAGAGAGATTAAGGCGAAGCGGACACCAGTGGCAATGGCGAGCCCTGACTTCGTCTTGACAAATCCATGGCGAAGAGGCCCAACGGCCGATCCAAAGACACCCAGGCTTTCGATAATAACGTCGTCTTGGACCCAGATGGGCACATCGTGGATTTGGATTTCCACGGAATCAGGCACCAGTTGAGTGACGCGCACTTCCACTGACATGAGATGGAAACCGTTTCGGCAAAGTCGTGTCTCGGGAATGAAACGTGGCCTTGCAGCTCAAGTTACTAGTCAGCTGCACGGATATCCCGCCGGAGTGGAGCCCTTCGGAGACGTAGTGTAGAATCGTAGCTTAGTGTAGAGTAGGTGATATTTTGAGTAGCTGTCACACCCTGACCTACTCTCCGCCATGGACGAGCTGGCAGGTGAACCCCTGAGACTTCTGTGCAGTCTCCCAGGCATCGAAGCCAATGTCATCAGCTTGATCCAGCAATTGTCGTCGTATGTTAGTGAGTCTAGAGATAGAGAGGAGCGCGTGAAACGGCGTGTGGATGAGCTATGTGCACACGTTTCGGAGTTACGAGGCGAACTGAGCTCCTTGAGGCAGTCCGCCATTGCCCCCATGCATGTCGACCAACAGCAACAAAAAGGCGAGGAGGTCAAGGAGAGTGCAGCTAGTAGTACGAATAGTACCCGTACGCTAACTGGAAAGTCTAAGCCGCGCGCAAATAGTAGGGAGGTTCTGCTATACGTGAAACGTAGAGAAATCACGTAGAGAGCAGGTGCCTGGGTTAGAGTCTACGGCTTCGCGTGTTTTGGCTCCAGATTTCTACGCGGAGATGGGGTTCTCTACGTTGTGGCACACGCAGAGAAAATGTGTACGGATTTGCTGGGTATCGATCAACTGCATGCAGAAAACTGCCAAATATGGAAGGGAAATTCCCAGTACACATTCCACGTGACTTCTCTAGGTGAAACGTAGAGCAGAACAGCATTTCTTTACGTTACGGGAACGCGAAGAAAGTTCGCGTGATTCTTTGCGTCGCGTTCCCAAAACGTAGAGCAGAACCTCCCTAGTGAAAAAAAGTCAAAGCAGCAGGCAGAACACGTGGGAACGCACACTGAACCCCGTACCCGTAGCGCTGCCACACATTGGCACGCAGGCAAGACGGTGCCCTCAGTGGACACGGAAACGGAGTACAAGGATAAAGCAAACCCGGTATGTACTACAAACCACAGTCCAAAGGTCGCAGACACACAGACAAACACTGTGGGTTCGCAGCACGTTCCACCACTACGTAGAGGATATAACCCGAGTCAGAGGGTTATACCGGCTGAATATAAATCCCGACTGCGATAGCAGGAGGGATTTATATGAGGGTACGGTATAACCCGACTACGAGGGTCATATCCTACTTATGCCAGGTACCCCTACGCATTTCCAGAACAACGAACCTATTTGGAGATCTCCTACATCATGCAGTACATGAACATCTTCTGCTGGTTATCAGTTGTCAATTGAAAGAATAGTCGAGCAAGGTCAGAAGGAGATTCCTCCGTGGATGTTTGGCATAAGATTTCCTTTCAGTTCCAGTGCATATTGTAGCATCTTCATGATCTTGTCTTTGAGTCGTGAGCGGTGCGGAAGTCGACTGAATTGCTGCGGTGCTGGAGTTTGTCGTTGAATCAAACTACCGTCACTAGTTAGATTACAGCTTGGACTCTTTGGGAGTAAGTGTTACTATAATTATGGTACAGTGCTGATTTTCACATGCGGCATCTCATAATCAGTTTTGCTTGCAAGTAGATGCATTTGCATACACTGTTTTGTATCACATTTCAATCCAATCTATTGTAGCCTTTTCCAATCGGGTTGAAGTACATGTACACTGGTATTATAAACTTATTTACGAAGGAGACAGTCCGTTGATGATCTTCAACTCTTCGAAGTACAATGTACATTGCTGACCCATTCGGGATACTTCGTGGTTATTCGACGTTCTTTATCCTCAGATTCAGTATAACAGAATACTCTGTAGACGAATTCCAGGTCATTCTTCTTTTCTATTGTGTACTGTTCCTCGTCAGTGTGCCGTTCTGTGTGGAGTGTACACGCGCATGTGGTGTCCGTTGTGTCTGTTTATGTATGGTCCGTGCGCTGGAGTACTGCCGCCGTACAAGTTCACTTGTACGGTGGCAGTGCCCTAGCGTACGTACCGTGCACCGGGATTTATATTCTATATAAATCCCGCGCGGGATTTATACTGGCCAATATAACCATGGCTATACGAGCGCTGATTGGCTGAAAACAGGCCCTCCGTACCGTACCATGGTATAACTGTGGATGATGACTCATGGCAACTAGTCTCTTCTGTCTCCCCTCGCCTTACCGTCAGGCATGGGGTCATTTGGATTGGAAACCTGCGCCCAGCTATTAGCATTGAGCAATTGGAATCCTTTATCCAACAACGTGCCCTGACAGCCAATCAGCAGCTCACGATATTTAGTAGCAAACTGATCAGCAAGGCTGATGGCAAGGTCGGTGCTCGTGTGACGATCAGCCGAGCCTCAGTTGAAGCCCTCACACAGCCAAACTTCTGGCCCAGGCCTGTTTATGCACGCCCATGGGTTTTTCGTGATGACCAGAGAAACGCAGCAGACAAGCAACAACAGGAGCAACAGCAGAAGACACAGGAAAATCAGCACCAGGAATCTACCCTAAGTCTTGAACAGAGAAACACAGCAGACCAGCAGCAGCAGAAGAAACGGCAGGAGGAGCACCAGAAGACACAGGAAAATCAGCATCAGGAATCTACACCTGAAGAGCACCAGCATTTACAGACAGAACAGCAGAACCTGCATACTGCATCTAGTGACAGCCAATGCCCTGCATCCAGTGACAGCCAATGCCCTGCGTCTAATGACAGCCAATGCCCTGCGTCCAGTGACAGCCAATGCCCTGCGCCTAATGACAGCCAAAGCCCTGCATCTAATGATGTCCAGCAGGACAGTGGCCAGCACCAGCCCAAGCTTCAAGATACGTCAACTGCGTCTGCTCCAGCCAAAGCCACGCCACCTCGCCCTGGAAAGCGTCATGCAGAAGATTCCCCTGGATCCATGTCGGGAATACCATGCAAAATGCAACCTTCATCTAGCTCTCAATGAGTAAGCTAAATCCAGTTGCGCGGGAGTTCTACCCTCAGGCTGCTACCGTATCTATTAACAGACTGCCACAATCTCATTCAACACATACCACCATTGGATTCCTTAACATCTGCAGCCTGCGCTACAAGATAGACACGCTGTCCGCTCTGATTAGGGAAAGGACATGGGATGTTGTTGGGATTGCGGAGACATGGCTGGTCGCGTCTATAGCTGATGGAGAACTGAACATTGAAGGATACAGTTTGGTGAGAAATGACCGAAAGGGGAGAAAAGGAGGTGGCGTCTGTATTTTTTACCGGTCCTACTTGCCCATCAAACCACGGCCGGATCTCAACCAAGGGGACACGGAAGTAGTGTGGGTTGAGCTAAATGGAAAGGCAGGCAATCACTTAATTGCCTGCATATACCGACCACCAGATGCGCCAGTCTCCTACTGGTCCACCCTTGAGGCATCGCTGCATCAAGCTGCTATGGTTACCTCAGCCGTCACATTGATGGGTGACTTCAATGTCAATATCTCGCATTCCCAGCCACAGCATGCCCAGCCACTTCTGGATCTCTGTGGTGCATATGGCCTCACTAATATCGTCCACTCCGTTACGCGAGTCTCACCTCGGTGTCTAGCTGGCACTACTATTGACTTGATACTGACAACAGAGGATAAGGATTTGTATGATTGCCGAGTCCTGCCGCTTACAACCGGGAGCGACGGCATCCCAGGCTTACTTCTAAAGTACTGTGCCGACCTGCTAGCACCATCAGTTGCAGCACTTTTCAATGCGTCCCTGACCTCCGGCACTGTACCCGCTGGCTTTAAGCATGCGTATGTGACCCCATTGCACAAGGCTGGCGATCCATCTGTCGCCAACAATTTCCGTCCTGTGTCCCTGCTCCCAATTCTCTCGAAGCTGCTAGAGAAGGTGGTGCAGAAGGCACTTGTCACCTTTCTGGATATGGCTGGTTCTCTGCCCAGCACACAGTTTGCATTCCGGACAGGACATTCCACGGAGGATGCCCTTGTGTTGATGGTCAACAGGATCCTCGCTTCAAGAGACCGCCGCATGTTCACGGGTGTGGTCCTCCTGGATATGTCGAAGGCGTTCGACAAGGTTCGCCACCAGCAACTAGTCGAAGATCTCTTCTGTGTGGGCGTCACTGGAACAGCGCTCCAGTGGCTCATGTCATACTTGTCTGATCGCTGCCAGATTGTCCAGCTGGGATCCCAGCTTAGCACAGTGGCAGCCTGCTCCTGTGGAGTATCACAGGGGTCGGTATTAGGTCCACTGCTGTTCAGCCTTTACACCCGGGACATACCATCTGTTGCCCAGCAAGCTGAGTCCATCCAGTTCGCAGATGACATCGCACTGACCTGCAGTCGCCCAACACAACAGGAACTGACCGCCACTCTCTCCAGAGTAGTGACATGCATTGCTGACTGGCTGAAGCAGCGAGGTTTGATCCTTAATGCATCAAAAAGTCAGGCATTAGTAGTACCGGCTGGGAAGCTAGACGCGCAAACTGAACTGGACGTATGGTGTCATGCGACTAAGCTGCCATCTGTCTCTTCTGCTCGCTACCTCGGAGTTCACATTGACAGCGCCATGTCTTGGAACACCCAGATGGATAGGTGCGTTGCCCGCCTCAACAAGAAAGTCGGTCACGGCTGTTATGCATGCATGATCCAGCGACATTATGTACGGTACGACATTTGCCGGTCACCACAGTGATTTTTGATGCTGTCGTACGCGACCTTGCTGTCATTTTCAAATCCCTGGAAATATTTGGCAAGGTTTCGCTTAGATTTCTATCGATTACAGCCGTCTTGTGGGCCCGATTTCTAAACTCTAAGCGAATTCGCATGGGCAATTAGAAACTGCGCACGCAGATATTTCGATCGTCAGAATGCGAAATGGGAAAGTGAAGTTACGATCTTTTTCGTTTCCTTCTTCCTCGTGGTGCCAGCCATTGGCGATTATCAGAAGTGGCTGACTTTCGAGGCTTCCTCGCAGGAGGTTCAGAATTTTTGGCAGCCCCCACGTCAATTTTCATTGACAGGTCTGTCCTTTTCCTTTGTCGTAGTGTAATTTTCATTGCGGCCCAGATTATTGTTTTCGTGCCCAAATCGATTTGCATGGCGTCCTTGGACGTACATGTCAAGCGTCTACTTGATGTTTGCAGGATAGGTGGAGCAAAGTTCTCCAGCCTAAAACGTCAAAGGAAGACCCTTGTTGCGTCTGCCATAGGTGAGATCCATGCATGCTTTGGTCTGGATGTCAGTAAGGACAAACCAGACGTGCATCCTCTGAATATCTGTAATTCATGCAATCAAATTGTATGTAGATATAGGAAATCTGATAAAGATTTCACTGTTAGAGATGGAGGGTGTGGATCACCTGTAGAGTGGACACCTCACAAACGGTCGTCTTGTTCTTTTTGTGCTGAGTTCAGCCAAGTTGGCAGACCCAAAAAGAAAGACAAAAGAAATCCACTTACTGTGAGTGTAAATACAAATGCCCCAAACTCCATTTTAGATAGTAGGTGTGAAGCATCCAGATCGTCTGGCCTGGACTTACAAGATGTGAGTAAATTGCAAGGCCTAGCAACACCCTGCTTCAAGGCAGATGTAGAGCTTGATGCAAGCCGCTTTACACATGACGTGCAACACGCATGCTGTTCAATTTGTACCCTGGTGTTCAACCAAGCCGTGGAGGCCCCATGTTGCAATAATTCTTTTTGCTCTACATGCATTTGGCACTGGCTTTCTGGGGCAGACACATGTCCCTTCTGTAGGACCCCTCTTCAGGCTTCTCAGTTGACTGCACCACACCCATTTACCACAAAAGCTCTAGCGGCAAGCACTGTGCATTGTGATTTCTACCTTTCTAAGTATGACGGGTGCTCTGCAACAGTGAAGTTAGATGGTCTGCAGGCGCATGTAAAGGAGTGCCCATTTAATCCCACGACCCCTTATGTTCCTTTGCCTCCTACCGTCAGTCCATCATTCACTGTCCAGGATGTTCTGGATGCTCCAGCATCTCACATTCGAGGAGATTGTAGTGGCAAACTGTTGAACAAGCTTGTGCAAAACATGGCCGAAGATGGTGTACTAGAAGTGAGATCAAATTCTAGTGGGAGATCTCAGACCTGGATGCGAGCAGCAAGTGGCACTAAGTCTACTGAAGAAGTCAGTACTAGGACTGTACAGAGACGTAACAGTTTGATGTCTCGCGTAGCCACTAAGGTGTGTAGCTCGAAAGAAAGTGCTGCAGCCCAGACAGCTGCATCCATTAAAGTGCTACCTAAGTCTGAACGAAATGCCTTACTTGCAGATGCAGGGATGCTCCCCAAAGGCTCACAGAATGCGGCTGGTCTAGCACTAAAAGCCGACATGCACATGTCATGGTTTGCAATACGGAAAATGAGAGTGTGGCTGCGGGAGTTTGGTGTATTCTTGGAATCAGAGCGTTGCATGCGGGAGCAGCTCAAAGAGGACATGCCATTTAACCTTACAGCAGAGAAAGTGCCCATGACAGATAAACATGGAAATGTGCAGTTGGCACCAATGGTTGCAGTCATTGATCTTGTTGGTATGGTTCTGCACTACCTTGAACAACATATGGAGGCATCCAACTTAGTTTGGCATGATGCAATTCCTTCAAACACCATAGTTGTCAAGATTGGTGGTGATCATGGTGGAAGATGGGGTACTTTCAAACTGAGCTTTCAAATTGCCAATGTTAAGGCACCCAACTCCCTGAAAAACACAATACCATTTGTATTATTTGCTGCTAAGGATTCTCCAGCAAATCTTGCAACAGCATTGGCTGTATTTTCAGCACAGATCACGCAGCTGAATGTTACGAAGTGGAGGTCTCACAGCATACAGGTAGTGTTGTTTGGTGATTATGAATTTCAGACGCACAACTATGGGCTGTCGGGTAGCAGTGGCGTATACCCTTGTTTGCATTGCCAGACAGCAAAGAGAGATTTTCAATTGCCACTGTCTGATAGGACCACCCCCCAACAGCCTAGAACATTGCAGACTCTCAATGCTAATCACACTGCGTTCATGGACAGTGGTGGAAACTTGAGCAATGCGAAGAAACATTTCAACGCAATCCGTGCAGTTATCCTACCTGTCCCTATTGAAGATGCATGCCTCCCTGCCCTTCACTTGGATTTAGGCATCTTTCCCTATCTATATGAGGCCTTGCTAGCAGATGCACAGGCATTAGATTTGAAACTTGCAGCACACACTAATATCACTGCAGATTCAGGGCATAAGTCTTTCGACGATCTTGCTGAAAAGCACACACTGTTGCGTCAGAAAAGACAATGCCATACTGAAACCGAGCAACGACGAACAGCAACCATGCAGCAGCTTACTTATCTTGCACTTCATCTGCAACAAGCAGAGCATGGCAATGCAGTTCAACAGCTACAAGCACTGATAGGTGTCCATCAATTGCAATACAGAGAATTAGATGACAGCTGCAAGAAACTAGAGACAGAAATTCTGCAAATTGAGACAAGTATTGATGGCATAGCACCTACGAGTCTATCCGGTCCATGCGCGGCGAGTTTAGACGATGTACTTCAGAAATACTTCATTTGCCGCCAACAATACCACGGTGGAAGCTTTGTGGGGAACCACATCCACCGTGCGCTGAAGCCCAATGTTATCTCTGCACTGGTACAGGCACCCCTAAGTGTCCTTGAGACAAAGCAAGTAGATGGGGAATTGGCAGATGAAGCAAGAAGCGTATTGGCTCGCTATAACAACTTGCTCACACAGTTCGCAACATGCCGCGAATTGTATTCTGGTGCTTCGCGCATCACTGCAGGCCAGCTGGTTGACTTGGAAGCATCCATTGCTACTTTCATGAGCACAGTCCGCACCGAAATTGTTGCACGCAAGAGAGGTAATATCACTCCTAAGCTGCATCTATTGGAGGAACACGTTGTGCCCCAAATGAAACATTTCGGTGTGGGGCTGGGTTTGTATGGAGAGCAGGGTGGTGAAGGGATACACGCTGAATTCAATCACCTTGCAGATAGGCACGGTGGTGTTGCATGTCCAGTGCAGAAGTTGCTGTCCATTACTAAACAGCATCTCATTTCAACCAATCCCAAACTTCTCACTTTGACTCCCAGAGTGAAGTCCAGAAAGCGCACGCATGAGGAGACGTAGCTGCTATGCCGTCAACATTGCACTGGAGAAGTAGTAGATCGACTTCCATCCCTCTCCTTCTCCAATATGAATTGCACCTCTAACAATTCATCTGTGCTCTTTCTTGTGCATGCAGATCTGGTTGTCCTCATGGGAGGACAATGCTCTGGAAAGAGAGCGGGCTTGGGGTTCTGTCTTTTGCACGTTATGATGGAAGTGGGCAAACAAACGTGCCTTTTTTATTATTTCGAACACAACTATGTCAACACAACTGCTGCAACAGCACTCCATTGCTACACTACAATCGTTTTCAAAACAATACCTGTACTGACTCCTGGACATACTCAGTTCGGTAGTTCACAGAAGGGGGCTTCCAGGTCTTCGTAGACTTCTTCTCCTCGAGAACACCCTCTGACGACCTCTCCAAGACACAAATCCATCGCCAGAAAAACAAAAACTTTCTTCGATAGATTTGAAAAAAGTGCAAAAACACGGCACGCGTCAGTACGCTGTGTGTACGCGTCCCTAAATGAGCTGTTGCGAGGCGGGTTGCTACGGTACGCCGCCATATTGATAAATGTCGCACTCGAAACAGCCGTGCGGTGTGCTGTGGCGGATGCGCCGCTGCCTCAGCATGCAAAGCCGCATCCAGTACTTCAAGTCTGTGATAATGCCTGATTTCTCATATGGCTCCAATGCCTTCTCAGCATCGCTGGCGGGTAAGCACCTGGACCGCCTCCAAGTTCTGCAGAATCGTGCGGCTCGAGCTGTGTACGGATGCTCGCCGCGCACCTCTGCCAGAAACCTGCTAGTCCAACTCAGCGCCTACCGTGTCCGGGAGATCTTCATCCAGAAGCTCATCTACCTGGTTTGGCGCTGCCGCTACTCCCGTGCTAGCCCCACACTGCAAGTGCTGTTGCTACCAACCAGTGGCGCTCCTACTCAGCTGCAATTATCTATGGGTCTACCTAAGACCACCGCCAACCCGCACTGAGCTGGGTAAGGGTTGTCTCGCGTTCCAAGGAGCTAGGCTCTGGAATGCGTTGCCCAGCGAGGTGCGGGCCATACCGCACCCGGCCCAATTTCGCACTGCTGCTGTTCCACACAGCATGAACCCTTGAGGTCAGACGGATCACTATCGCCATATTTTCATTATATGCCTGCCTGCTGGCCTGCCTGCCCGTCTCTCTCCCTGTTCTCTGACAACTTCCTTGTTAATTCGTGCGGTTGTTTTCAGACGTAAAGCCCTGTTGTAGAGGCTCAGCCTTCATATGTTAGTCTCTCTGTCTCTCTCTCTGTCTCTCTCTCGCTCTCGGACCTCTCTGTCTCTGTCTCTCTGTCTCTCTCTGTCTCTCTCTGTCTCTCTCTCTCTCTCTCTCTCTCTCGCTCTCTCTGTTTTTGGTGCACAAAAATATCTCTGGCGTTGATTGCTTTCTTGCTTCGACTTCTGCCGCGCCTTTTGTTCTCGTACTCCCCTTTATGTAAAAGTGTTGTGCAGACCCTCCCTTAATATAGTCTGTCTCATTTTGTCCTGAGATGTTTTGATGCATAGTGATTATGACGCTCATCATTCGCTCCCTTGTCACTGGACAGTTCTGTCCGTTTGGTTTTAGCGAATTCAAATACAGAAAACAACAACAACAATATCAGGTCGGTGTAGCCATGTTCAATCAGGGCCTCAGCAACTTCGAGGGTTTTCGTGTGCAGTGGAACGTGGAAAGTACCCGTGTTCCTCTTTAGAACTTTCGGAGAGACCGAATTCCAACTGCGATTTTCACCGGATGTGGGCATTTTGGAACGCTCTAACTATCTACTACCTAATTTTAAACTATCCAGTCCCTACCCTGCTCCAGACCGGCCTGCTGCCGGCTGGCTCCTACAAAACCTGCGAAAAACTACGGAGCTCAAAAAAGGCTAACTGCCCTGTAGCTTTGTCACCACCATTCATATTGTGATAATGTCACTGGATTATCAGCACACATGGTGCTACCAGAACCGGATGACGATGGAAATCTACCAACACTGAAGTTCATTAATCATCACAAAATGCTAAAATGTCCCTATGTAATCTATGCTGACACTGAGGCACTGATCAAGAAAATTGATGGAGTGAAAAGCCAACAAACCAGTCGGGATTCACAAAATGTTCCTTGTGGTTTTGGTTATGTCGTGGTACGTTCTGACGGAGTGATGACAAGTCAGTGTTTCTACCGGAATGCTGATGCCATGGATGTATTCTTTGATAAACTCACAGATGAGGAGAAGAAAATCCAATCAGCACTCAATAATCCAGCACCGATGGATCTCACTAAGGAAGAAGAAGAATTGTTCAGAGAGACAGAAGACTGTTGGATTTGTAAAAAGAAACTTGGTGAGGACAGAGTCCGTGATCACGACCACATCACTGGGGATTTCCGCGGTGCCGCACACAATGACTGTAACTTCAAACTCAGAATTTATCCATACAAGCAGCACATCCCTGTGGTTTTTCACAACCTGAAAGGCTATGACAGTCATCATCTCATCGGAGCAATCGGCAAGACAGATGTTGAGACCGTCACATACACGGATAAGGATGGTGTGTGTAAGAGTAAAACTGTGGGTGAGATATCAGTCATTCCCAACAACATGGAGAAATTCATCTCATTCACATGGAGACAGTTCCGGTTCATCGACAGCTGCCAGTTTCTCAATGCGTCACTCGATAGACTTGTGAAAACGACACCAGATGAGTCATTCACTCACACCAAGACGTTGCCAAACCATCAGCTGTTGATGAGGAAAGGGGTATACCCCTATGAGTACATGAACAGCTTCTCCAGGTTCGATGAGACTCAGCTACCAGCACAGAGTAAGTTCTACTCTTCACTGTCTGATGAAGGGGTGAGTGATGATGACTACAAACATGCTGAGACAATGTGGATGAAATTTGACTGTCAGACTCTTGGTGATTATCACGACTTGTATCTCAAGACCGATGTGTTTCTCTTGGCTGACATCTTTGAGAAATTCAGAGTAGAAGCTGTCAGAACGTATCAGCTGGATCCAGCAAATTACTACACTCTGCCTGGATTTGCCTGGGATGCTCTGTTGATGTACTCAGGTGTGTCCTTGGAATTACTAACAGACTATGATCAGCACTTGTTTGTAGAATCAGGAATGAGAGCTTTGTGTCGATGGTCTCACAACGATATGCTGCTGCTAATAATCACTACCAGGAGAAATATGATGCTGATCAGCCATCGTCATTTATCCAGTACAGGTCTGCTCTCGATATAACAACTCTCACTTGTACATAAACCTCGTTAGTACATAAAAAATCAAATCCCGCGCCGAAACAGCATCACTCCCATACTAAATTTGTTCTACACAACATAATCCTACATAACATAAACCTCGACATAACACACGCTACGGCGGTCCCCGACGTGCGCACTCTCGATACAACATAAATTCACGTGCACGGTATGATCAAGCGGTAACTGTAGCTAGGCAGTTTAGGCCAGTTTAGTCATACATAACGTAAACCTCGGCATAACGCACCCTACGGCGCAGTCCCCGACGTGTACACTCTCGATACAACGTAGATTCACGTGCGCGGTACAATCAAGCTTTTTTTTTTTTTTTTTTTTTTTTTTTTTTTTTTTTTTTTTTACTAAAAAACACAGCCCTACTAATAATCAGGGGAAGAGGACAACTGAAATGACGCTGGACAACAAGACAAAGGGGAGTAGGGGCGATGTGCCGATGTGGTTGGCGAGGCTCATCCGACCGGAGGTCTCGGAATCATAGCCTACGACCAGGCATCGTTAGGAATGCAGCTAGGGAGGGAGGGAGATCAAGTGAGAAAGAGAGAGAGAGAGAGAGAGAGAGAGAGAGAGAGAGAGAGAGAGAGAGAGAGAGAGAGAGAGAGAGAGAGAGAGAGAGGGGGGGAGAGGGAGGGAGAGAGAGAGAAAGAGGGAGAGAGAGAGAGAGAGAGAGAGAGAGAGAGAGAGAGAGAGAGAGAGAGAGAGAGAGAGAGATAGAGAGAGAGAGAGAGAGAGAGAGAGGGCGGGAGAGGGAGGGAGAGAGAGAGAGAGAGAGGGGGGGGGAAGAGGGAGGGAGGGAGAGAGAGAGAGAGAGAGAGAGAGAGAGAGAGAGAGAGAGAGAGAGAGAGAGAGAGAGAGAGAGAGAGAGAGAGAGAGAGAGAGAGAGAGAGAGAGAGAAAGAGAGAGACAGAGAGAGAGAGAGAGAGAGAGAGAGAGAGAGAGAGAGAGAGAGAGAGAGAGAGAGAGAGAGAGAGAGAGAGAGAGAGAGAGAGAGAGAGAGAGAGAGAGAGAGAGAGAGAGAGAGAGAGAGAGAGAGAGAGAGAGAGAGAGAGAGAGAGAGAGAGAGAGAGAGAGAGAGAGAGAGAGAGAGAGAGAGAGAGGGAGAGAGAGGGAGAGAGAGAAATAAATAAATAAAATAAAACAAGAAAGAGATGAGAAGAGAAATAAAACAAGAAAGAGATGAGAAGAGAAATAAAATAAAACAAGAAAGAGATGAGAAGAGAAATAAATATAAAACAAGAAAGAGATGATGGACGAGGGTAGTTGCTCATTGACGGGTGGCATAGCCTCACAGGGAGTCCGTAGCCCAGAGCCAATTCTTTTGACGCAAGTGGCGATGGACCTTCGTCTTGAAGGATTGGAGGGACTTCAACTGGGGCATCGGATCCGGAAACATGTCTTGCGGAAGCCTGTTCCATTCATCCACTACACCATATGGGAACGAACGCTGGAGAAAGTTGGGGGCCGTAGGGAGGAGCACTGCTTGTAGCTGATGCTGGTGGCGGACACGGAGCTGCGACCTTGTCCGCGGGACGAGGCTAGCTTCCTGGCGAGGCGGCACGAGCGCAGAGAGATCTGGATGGTCTTGAAGGCACATTAGCTTGTACATGTACGTGAGAGCGTACACTTGGCGGCGGGCAGCTAGGCTCTGCAGCAAGGCGTCAGGACCAATGATAGCAAGGGCCTTCCGCTGTACTCGGTCGAGACTTTGTAGGTGAGAGTTGGCTGCGCCCATCCATGTCAATGGTGCGTATTCGAGTACAGGGCGTACGAAGCCTCTGTACGTTGTCAAGCGTCCTTCACGACCAAGGAAACTTGATGCTCGACGCAGAAATCCTAGTCGGGCTACGGCACGAAGAGAAACATTGCGGAGGTGGCGTCTGAAGGTGAGTTTGCTGTCGAAGGTCACTCCCAGAAGCTTCAGCTCGTCCCCACAGGGAATATCATGGGCTCCGAACGTTAGGTCTGGGAGTGGCCAGGGGTTGCGGTGGTGGCCAATATGCAGCAGCTGCGACTTTGTCGGCTCAAAGCGAATTTGCCATTGTTCTCCCCAGCTACTCAATCGATCCAGGCTAGATTGCATGTCTGCAATACTGCCAGCAGAGTCATGTCTGGATCGTATGATGGTGTACAGCGTGGTGTCATCTGCGTACACACCCATTCGTGTTGATGGGGAAAGACAGGTCTCAGCATCGTTGACATACATCAAGAATAAGGTGGGTCCCAGGATGCTGCCTTGGGGTACGCCAGCTTTAATCTGGAATTGAGCAGATTCCTGTCCATTGACGATTGCGCTTAGTGTGCGATTCCGCAAATAGTCCCGTAGCCACTGCAGCAGGCTACCGCCAATACCGAGAGTGGCCGCTTTGTGTAGGACGCCGGGGTGCGACACGCGGTCAAACGCACCAGCAATGTCGACAGCCAGGACGTGGGCACAGCCACCAGAACCAGCTGCCAGCGACCAATCATGCCCAAGCACTGCTAGTAGGTCCGCTGTTCCAAGGCCACTGCGAAATCCGTACTGCTTGGTTGACAAGAGATGATGTTTTTCAAGGTGATTCACAATTTGACAGTTCACAATACGCTCCATCACTTTGGAGATGATGGGGAGGAGGGAGACTGGGCGGTAATTCTTAGGGTTGGATAGGCTGCCCTTCTTGTAGACTGGCACAACTCGAGCACTCTTCCAGGCCTCTGGCTGGACCCCCTTACGGAAGCACAGGGCGAAGAGAGACGTGAGAGGCGATGCAAGTTCATGGGAGCACTCTTTGAGCACTCGGGCAGGGATGTTGTCCGGGCCGGACGCCTTGCCAACGTCGAGCTGGTTCAGGAGGCGTTTCACTGTTTGCAGGCGGAAGTGGATTCGGCTAAGTGGGGTGACCCCGGGTTGGCGAACATGAGGGAGATCCCCCGGGCCCAAGTCATCATCTCCAAGGCTACATTTATTGGCGAAGTAGCGACCAAGGCAGTTCGCTTTGGCAGCATTCATACGGAGTTGGTGACCAGCGTCATCTACCAAGCATGGTATAGACGAGCCATGACTGGCGCCAGCAGCAGATTTGAGCACCGACCACCATTGCTTGTCTTTCAGGCCTCCGCGTGACAGTTTCCGACGAACTCTCAGTTCCCAGGATGTGCGAGCTCGCACATTCGCGAGGATAGCATCTTCTACTGAGCGCATGAAGCAAGCCTTGTGGGCTTCGCTGAAAATATTGTGTCTCCAGGCCTTCCATGCCTTGTCTTTAGTGTTCAATGCTGTAGTGCACTCAGGAGTCCACCATTTGGGGTCTGCTGGGCGGGTAACAAGCTGCTTGGCGGGGATAAATTTCTGCATGCCACTGGAGATGACGTCACTCAGCTTCCTGCAGGACTCTTCAGGGTCGTCAGTCACAATGGTGGACCAGTCAGTAGTGCGATAGAAGGCCCGCAGGCGCCCCCAGTCTGCCTGATTGTAGCGCCAGACAGTCCTGGAGGTAGCTTGCTCAGCATCAGGGGTGAGGTAAAAGTCGGCAAGAACAACCCCATGGTCAGAGCGACCAAGTGGCGCTTTGACAGTGGTGTCGATAGGAACGGGCATGTTGGAGAGGATGAGGTCCAGGGTGTTCAGACCCCTAGTCGGCTGCAAGACATGCTGGTGGAGTTGATGCTCAGCACACAATTCTTCTAAGGCCTCTCCAGCTACAGTTGTTTTGCTGCTGCAGAGCCAAGTCTCGTGATGGACATTAAAATCCCCAGCTAGCACTATGTGAGTGCCGTGAGTGCGGGCCACGTCTAGTGCAGGTCCAAGATACTCAATCAGACAGGTGTCGTTGTCCGCACAGGATCCAGGCCGATACAAGGCACCGATAACAACAGATTGTTGCGTGGAAAGACTCACGGCGAGCCAGAGGACTTCGTGGTCATCAGTGGGAATCTGGTCGAGGTGCACTACTGGGAGGCCGGACTTCACCCATACAGCAATGCCGCCACCAAATGCATCCCGGTCACGTCGGATGGGAGGCGAGTATCCTGGAAATATTAGCTCAGAGGCTACGGTCTGGGTCGAGAACTTCGTTTCTGTGATAACCGCTATGTCGACGTTATCGTTGAGCAGTGCATGCTGCAGCTCTCCCAGCTTGTTGGTGAGGCCAAATGCATTGGTCACCAGCCAGCGGAGCGGCGGAGCTCCACTGATCATTGCGGGGTGCCAGCAGATGCCGTGCTGTCGCTGTCAGCGCTGTCAGCACCATCCAGTGTAGGGTCACCTCTCGCAGCGCCGGCAGGGTGTTGTCGATTGGGCTTCGGGCGGTCTCGGTACTCCCATGGCCGGGCGTATAGAGGCCTTGGCCAGAAGTCCGGAGTTGTCACGAGGCTCAGGTCTGTGGCATCTATACAAATCCTAGCTGACACCTTTCCCGTCTGCGTTGTGTGGATGCTGCTGTTGTGAACACTGGCCGTTGATCCCACTGCCTCAGCGCGCCGCTTCACGAAAGTTTTGATGCTCTCTTCAGAGCAGTTTGTACCTAGGTTGCCCACAAAGATTACTGTTTTCTTGGCCCTGGGGGGTTCCTGTGCAACTAATTGCCAGCTGTCGTCAGCAATGATGTCCAGGGTCTGGGGCTCGTTGTCGTCGTCCTCCAGCTCCAAGTTGCGCTGGCCAGCATGCTGCACGTCGCCCTCATCAGTCGTGGCCCGCGTGGCATCCTGGGACTGGTCCCGCGTGGCATCCTGGGCCTGGCCCTTGCGCGTACGGGTACGCCGTCGACTCTGCGGAGTACGAGTTCTCTGGGGTTCGTCAGCTGTGGCAGGCCGAGGAGAAGCAATGGCGGACTCCCTGAGGGCGACAACCTCCTCGTTCAGCCCTGCAATTTGCCTCGATAAGTCGTCAATTCTGTTATTCAGTCGTTCTTCGCGGTCTGCGGACTCCGTTACCAATGCTGCTAACGTCTTCATCACATCTACTACCGACGACTCGATCCCGGGGAGGGAGCACAACAGCTTTACCTCGGAATCCGCCAGTCCACGAACGGCAGATTTAGTTGGAGGCATGGCGGAGGTGACCCAACGCTATCAGATGCCTACCTAGTTTTCTACTACTACTACAAACTAATAAAATCCTAATGTTTGAAACCAGGCCGGCCTGATGCCGGTGTTCCTGGCGAGAAACTGTGGGACCCTCAGAGCGCGAAAACCTGCACCCTGCTCCAAAGTTTGAAAAATCAAGCTGTAGCCGTAGCTAGCCAGTTTATTCCTATTGTGGATATATTCTGCGGCATTGATGGTATCTAATGTCGATGGTGGTAAAGTGTGTATAATTATGTTTGCACGGTTGAACCCGCCTTGTAATACCCTTCATTTTGAGGTGCATCTTTTATTTTACACACGGTTTTCTACATAACATAACTCTCGATATAACATAATGTTTGCGTGGTCCCAGACTTACGTTATATGGAGAGTAGACCTGTATCTCGATGCTAACAATCTCTATGGTTGGGCAATGTCACAGTATCTCCCAGTGTCTGTTTGTAGGTGGGAGAAACTATCAGAGAAACTCCTGAACAAGATACTGAATACTCAAGATGATTCCTCATCGGAGTATATCGTCGAGTGTGATCTGGATTATCCACACGAACTTCATGAGGAGCACAACGATTATCCAGTTGCTCCGGAACGTCTTTCCGTCAATGAGGACATGCTATCTCCATACCAGCAGGAGCTTATTGATAAACTCAATTCTTCCGGAGTAGATGCTCTCAAACTACCAAACTTGTACCAAACTTGAGGGACAAGACAAAGTACGTTCTCCATTACCGAAACTTGAAACTCTACACTCAGCTCGGACTACGTTGTGTCAAAATTCATCGTGCTCTGAAATTTACTCAGATACCGTGGATGAGAAACTGCATCGAGAAAATACAGACCTCCGGAAGAAGGCAAAGGATGATTTCTCTAATGACTTCTATAAACTGATGAACAATGCGGTGTTTGTGAAAACTATAGAGAGCGTTCGGAGGAGAGTCAACATAAAATTGTTGAGAAGTCGTGAGGAGAAAAATATCGAACAGCTTGTTGCCAAACCAACGTACAACCGCCATGTGATCTTCAATGATGACCTGGTCGGAGTACAAAGCAACAGGACAAAGGTCGTCCTCAACAAGCCCATATATGTTGGGATGTCGATTTTGGATCTCTCAAAGACACTCATGTATGACTTTTACTACAATCACCTGAAAGTGATGTATGGATCTGATGTGAGACTCTTGTACACCAATACAGACAGCTTGGTTCTTCATTTCTTTACTGATGATCTGTTTCATGACATGAGTGAGTTTCTTGAGAAGTATGATACAAGCAAGTAAGATCAATCACATCCGTTATATTCCGAGAAAAACAAGAAAGTTGTTGGCCTGTTCAAAGATGAACTCGGTGGGAAACTGATAACTGAGTTTGTGGGACTTCGTTCCAAGATGTACAGTTACTCTGGTGAGGAAAGCGGAAAAAGAGCAAAGGGGGTGAAAAAAGCAGTGCTCAAGAAAACTATCACACATGATGATTTCCGAAATTGTCTCTTGGATCAATCCGTGTTCCATCGAGAAATGACAACACTCCGGAGTCATAGTCACGTTATTTTTGGAGAAACGGTTAATAAGATAGCCTTATCACCATTGGACACAAAACGATACATCATAGAAGATGGATGTAGCACGTTAGCGTTCGGACACCATGAAATACCAAGATATCTGGCTGAGGAGGGGTTTGATAGCAACATTTCATTCATGAGTTATGCTCCGGATATGATGAAGCAGTTCGTCCAGTGATCATGAGAAAGAAAAAAAAGGAAAAAAAGGAAAAGAAAGAAAGACATTTTTTTTACTTTTCTTACACATTCGATTTTCTATAATCCTCCCATATAGCATCAAGTCTTTGTTGTGACTTTTTACACTTTGGAATGAATGGTTTGATCTTGATCACATCATCTTCATCATCAATGAGTTTCGAAAGCAGGAATGGATAACTCACTTTGACTTTTTTCTCTTTATTTGCTACTTCCTTGATCCTCTGAATTTCATCAACAAGATTGTTGAATGAGGTTTTGCTAAGATATTTTGGTAAACCAACCTTGTTCAGGGTTATCTCCAACCTTGTTTCGATTCCTGTTCTGGTTTTGGATTTTTCTATTTCTTCGAAGAAAGATGTGGTATCATACAGATCATTTTTCTTCATCTCATACACCTCAAGATCCTCTGGAGTTACTTCATTTTCCAAAATCATCAATTCTATATCTGTAGGAAACCATTCCTGGTTTCTATAGTCAATGTAGTCCGCTATCATCTTATCTTTCCTGGTAGAGTGTTCATCATCTATCCATGTATCCATCACTTCTTCTTCTTTGTTTGTGGAGTAGTCGTCATCAAACCACGCATCCATGATTTCACTTCTAAAAAATATTTTTTGCTTTTTGTTCTTGTGGATTGTTTGACTATTTTACAAATCGTTTGCTGAGAATTTCACTTCTTCTTTCTGGAAATGCCTTATAGCAACAACAACAAGTTTGAGACTGAGAGTGTCATCAGTCTTGTCTTTGTAAACCCACTTCAGGTGAACGATACCATTGACGGTGTCACCTTGCTTGATCTTGTTGGTTTTTGATGGTTTGTTATCCTCATCAAAGATAGCACAATCAGGAGAAATTTGGAGAAACAGGATTGGGTGATCACATTTTGCTGTGTTAATCCTGCTTCTAACCGTATTTCCTTCGGATTCGATCTTCTTCTCGATACAACGGATGGATTTACAAATGTCACTGTCAGAAGAAAATTTCAGAGAGTCCTCTTGTCCTATCTTCACAACATTCATGATATTTGTCTCATCAGTGAATTTCCTTACCATTGATTGTCAGTGATCCACATTTATTCCCATCCTTGATTGTAATTCGACAATCAATGGAGTCAGTGAGAACATCAGCTGTGGTAAACGGGGTTGGCTTCTTGCTTGTCATCTTGGAAAGTTTGTGTAGAATCGTTGGTTATACCTATGGCAACCGTTCCTCTAATACTGGTATAGAATAATTAGGATCCTCATCCATAGCTGAACCACCCGAAGTTGGCTCAGAAACCGACCCCACATCAGTCCTCGAAGTGAGCCAAGATGGGGTAAGTGAAAAAGCTGAAGTTGGCTCACTTTCGATTTTCTCGGAGACAGCAAGTTGACTCACTTTTCTGGGATGGGGTTGAGCCAACATTGGATCAGTGGTTGGAGTTGTAAAATTAGTACTTGGAGGTGTAAAATTAGTACTTGGAGGTGTAAAATTAGTACTTGGAGGTGTAATATTAGTACTTGGGTGTCTATCCTTTAGTATAGTAGTATAGGGGGAGGGGAGACTTTCGAGAGCGGCCCCGAAGGGCCGATCGAGAAAGTCGATGTGAGCCAGAACCCCCTCCTCCTGTACTACTGACGCATGACTCCACTAACCTTCCATGATGCACCATATGCAACTTTCAAGTCGTTCAGCTTGTTCACGATCGCCAACGCCAACAGTAAAGCTCGCAGCATACCTGAGAATGTTAGGTCTCTTCATAGCAACATTTTTAGCAGATGTCCATGCGTGACACGATGACAAATCTCGAACGAACAAAGGGTCAATGTCAAAGGCATGACGATTCTCCGAGCGTTCACCTTCATACTTTGCGTGTGTCGCAAGAACATGGTCAGCAACTAGTACTAGCAGATGACACACCTGACAGCCATGAGTTTAGTGATCAGCCGATCCATTAAACCTTTGCACGCTCCAGATGTACCCTGGATGGCCAGCGACGAGTTTACGCGACGCGCCCAAAGTGTGCAGTGTACACTACACATCACGGCTATAGACGAGTGTTCAAACTTTCGGAACTCACTCAAACAGCAAGGGATTCTCACGAATGATGCATCATTGGAAAGGTACTGGACTCACCTTTCCACTAACGCAACGATCTTCGCGATAGGCCAATGTATCGCTGAGCGCCGACGTTGTGAACAGCTGGAAATTTCAAATTTTATCTGCCGGCTATCGACTTAGGCTGCGTTTACACGACAACACGCGGGCAGTTTTCCGCTTTCAGTCCCGCATTTTTCCATTTTCGTATGTTTACACGATCAAAGCCGATCCGAGGTGGTCTCCGTTTGTATCAAGCGTCTACACGAGAGCAAAGGATCAGCCAAAGTTTGTCATGTGCCAAGTGTTGCCGTGGAAGCACCAATCACACTCAAGTAATGGTTGAAAACAGGCAAACGACAACACACGTCACATGACGAAAATTGTAAAAACAAATTTTTGGATTGTCGGATCCGTGTAAACGGCCGAATACGAAACAAACGTGCCGGAAACGAGGCTGGCACACTGTTTCGACTGTTCACACACCCAAATTTATCCGGCAGAACATTTCCGTTTTCAAATTCTTTCACCTTGGCCAGCGTTTTTTGTTTTCTTCCGTTTTGGTGCACAACTTTTACGTTTTGCTCCGCATACCATGTAAATGAACTATGGATTCGAAAGGATTTCATTGCGTTTTCGCCCCCAGCGTTGTCGTGTAAACGCAGCCTCAGACCTCTTGCTCGTCACTTCGCGCATGTTCAAACTTTGGTAACTCACTCAAACGGCAAGGGATTCTCACAAATGATGTATCATCGGAAAGGTATTGGACTCAGCTTTCCACTAAGACCCTTATCACACTGCATTGAAAAGTCGCGTTTGCGTCTGTGTTTTCTTCGGTTTTTGACGGTCGACTAGGAAATGTCATCACCTGACTTTATCGCGAGAGCGTTGGTTTCCAGACGCACAGCCGCAGCCGCAGACGCAAACCAGAGGGGGGGGGGAGGGGGGGTGGTCAAAACCGAAACGCGTAAACGCAGATAGGACTTTCTTGATCGCAGCACTTCCTGCTTTGTATTTAATTAAGACAGTGTTTTCAAGTGATTCACATGTGTGCTTTTCAATTCTTCGTTTCCATCTCGTTGTTGAGGCCGGCTAGGGTACTTCTGCTACAGTAATGTACTCCTGGCGCACCTCGATGGCTGCCACGTTGACGATCAACATCGCTTGTTTGAAGTAGCGTTTCTCCTTCGGGAGAGTGAACCGTTTTCATCAAATTTAGTGAAAGAGGGAATGGGGCGAGGGATGAGAGAGCACGGACGGCCAGTTTTGAGTCGTGACTAGCAGCTGTTCAGCTGCTAGTCACAATTCAACACTCGGAGCTCCGTCAACGCGGGCTTAGAGCTGTTATGTGGGCACTGGCGGAGGTTGCGCTGACTAGTTGGCGGTGGCTAGCCTAGCTGGACGATTTGCCTCGACAATGGAACTGCCACCCCAACACAGGCAACGCAACGGAACGGCTGCAGTCTTCCTATCGACTCTAATTCTCCCAGCACCACTGACAAAGGACATAGGAGCAGGAACGGAACACTTCTCGATCTCAGGAAAATAAATTCAACATCCACGGCCACCTGTACCTGGATCGAGGAGTGGAGATCGATTCCGGTAATTCCCCACATTTTTGTATTTCCAGCGCCTACAGTTTTGACGCAAACGCTGAAAATCACATGTATGTATTATGTTATCGCATGGTTGCAAGGGCCTTATGGCATATTATTGCCCCTAGGGCTAACCTCGAGGGGCAATAAATATGCCATAAAGCACGTAGCAACCATGCGATAACAAATTTATCACATGGCCCACAGAGCACACCATTGGGCTGCTGTTGAAATTAGCCCAAATGCCAACACATTATGACCACAATGTATATTGATGTGCTATCATTATCAAAACAGGCAAAATGAACATATTTCTCCTACACCCTAACAAAAAGTCCGCTACAGGCCATCAGAGAGTATGCAGTACTGAAAGACGGAGAGAGAAAAAAGTGCCGGCTCGGCATCGTCATAGCAATAGACATGGCAACCACAATAAAACACAGCAGAATCATAATTTCAGTTAAAAAATTAAGAGTGCTACCACAAAGAGTCTCTCCATTTTGACATGTGTATCAGGAAGTTGTCAAATACAGTACTGCAAGTATTTGACGACTCCCTGGCCTGGTGTGTAATTCTGAGGACGTTTCTTCTTTTTTTCAGCTCCAGATAGCTGTATTTTTCATTGAAAAACATTCCTGAATTGTTGTGTTTGTTGTTCAAGCAAAGGTGAAGGCAGAGGACAGATGAGCCTGGTAAGAGTTCTGCGTGGCACATAAAGACCACACACAAGCAGTGACTTTGCGAGGATCTGAAACGCTCGATGCTGAGTTGAATTTGTGGTATTTCAAATAATTGTTTGTGATCACAGTACCACATCGAGCAGAACTGAATCTTATCCACAAGCTTACCGACGGTCAGGCTGCCAACATGACTGAACAAATGATCCCTGCAAGCACCACACGGCAGACGTCCGACGCCATGTCCATTGCCGGGACGTCCATCTCCAAAAAGAATTCCATCTTCGTCTCAATGCTACACTGCGACTCGTCGTAGAGTCGTACAATCTACATAGTCGTCGTATATACGCGTAGTCACGCGTACGCGATCACTGAAATAAACCAATTTTTCCGTGCAAATAAACTATTTTTTTGCGGGCAATATCGCATATTGTTGCCCACGGCCCAAGGTGCTTATTCGCCGGAGTATGGGCAACAATCACGTGCCATGTGATAAAGTATGATATCACATCTTGCGTTTTCCAGTCTCAAACGCAAACGCAAACGCGCCTCAAACAAACACAGTGTGATAACGGCCTTATGCAACGATCTTCGTGATAGGCCAATGTATCACTGAGCGCCGACTGTGTGAACAGCTGGAAATTTTAAATTTCACCTGCCGCCGATCGACTCAAAATTTTTGCTTGTCACTTCTGTGCATGCAGGGGATTTTCCTTGAGAGCAACGCATGCGTATTGGGTATCCGTTTTAAGGGGATTCATCAACTACAGTCAACCCTCATTCTTTGTTGTAGAGTCCAAACGGATCCACAGGGTTTAGTTTCTGCATTATTATCTTTTCCTTCGTCACATCATTCCGATATCCATGGATTTCATGTAGGAAAAAGGTTTCGAGTAAACTCAAGTCTGAGCCTTGTAGTTCAACGTACAGGAATTCAAGGTTTGTAAGGTTGCCAAATACATTCGGAGGAAGCCGTTCAATTTCATTATTGTGTAGGTACCTGCATAGACAGATGAGGAAAGTGCAGAAAGTCGAAAATATGTGGGTAGAGTCTGGGACACAATTTATTAAGTAGGACCAAGTACGTTTTTTTTTGTTCCAAACCATAATCTAAGAGCGTCCTAAAAACGACTACTGAATTCCAACTACTAGTGAAAAAAACAGTCATTTTCTCCAAAGGACAAAAATTGCAGAAGGCACCGGCCAGCCAGAAAGGGATACGGGAAAATGTGGAATACTACCGTACTGCGCAGTAGAGCGCAGAAGAACCGCGCGCGCGGGTACGTGACATAAATGAAGCATGAGCAGGACTAAAGTACGATTTTTGCTACAGCTAAAGCTGACGGGCAGCGCTACACCGTAACCGGGTGCCAAGTGAAGCAAACAGAAATCGAGGAGACATGGGATAGCAGACATGAACTCAGGGTCAAACTGATATGCGCGTAACGTAAAGCATGCAGTATATGGAGACAAAAGAAAGTTACAGAGCTCAGTACGTACCGAGTATAAGGGCCGGGTTCCACTGCGGCTCCGCGGCTCCGCTGCTCCGCAGCACTTGGCTGCATGCAGCGGAGTAGCGCGGTTCCACTGACACTCGCCATTTGCGGTACCGCGGTCGTGGTCCACACTTTTTGATGACGTTTCACCGCCCTGCGCGCGCGAAATCCAAAAATCCTCGTGTTCTGGCCTGAGCAACGAATTAAAATTTGAATTCTGGCGTACAAAACAATGCAAAGTACGGGAAACAGGTCGAGCCGCGACCGCGGCTCGCAGTTTTTGGTCAAGAATCGTAGCAAAAGCTCGCGGTGAGCCTAGGTCTTGCTGCTCCAGCTCGAGCCACGGTCACTATGGTAATGATGACGTTTCAAGCCGCGAAAGACGAGCAGCGGAGCAGCGGAGCCGCAGTGGAACCCGGCCCTTACACACTAAACTCGTACACTTGAATGTCACGACAGTTAGCACGAGATTTCCTCATGAAACACATTCATTATAGCAATAAAAACTGCTTTATGGCAGTTTTCTAAACAAGTTATTGTGTTCTAGTCCATGGACCCTGTAGTGTTCACGTGTTCCTACGCGGTGTGGCATTCCTTGGCCACTCCAGACATTCATGATGCATGTAGTAGTAGTAGTACATCGTGATGTTATGCATGTAGCATGTGCCGTTTCCCGGGCTCACGTGAAACGGACTTGGCGGCTTTTAGTTGCTGTGCATGGTTTGACTCTGGACTCTTGTTGTTTTGGACTGACGAAGAAACAATACTACATTGGCGCTGCGAGCTATTTCGTTCCTCCGCGGCGATCATGGGTGACCGACCACCCGCCACTCCGCCCCCTGGACCTTTTCCTATTTATGTCTCCCTCTACGATGCCGCCACGCGCTGGCCCGCCTGGACACGGAGTTTCAAACTTTATCTTGCTGCGTCCAAAATTGGCGATGACGACCAACAGCGTGGGCTACTCCAGTACCTGGGAGGAGACGACATCCAGCAACTCGTGCCCACTCTCAGCAACACAGGGACAACATTCGACGACCTCGCCAAAGCATTGCAGGACGAGTTCGATAAACACCAAAACAAAACGCTCCTCAGGTTCAATTTCCGTCAGCTTCGTCAACAGCCGAACGAGACTATGGAGGGTTTTTGTTGTCGTTTGGGCGACCACGTGAAAGGCAGCGGCTTCCCGGATACGGCCGCGGAGAAATTGGCTGTCTTGGACCAGCTGATTATCGGCTGCAAGTCCGACGCCCTTCGGCGAAAACTGCTGGAGGTCGATGGCCTCGACTCCGACAAAGCTCTGAAAGCAGCCCGCGCGTATGAGGCCAGCATCACCCATGTACTCGCCATCAAGGACGCCTCTCTGGGCTCTTCAGTGGCTTCACAGCAGGACGCCCACGTCGCTTCCCTGGCGTCAGCAGCACCCCAGCCTGCCCATGTGGATGCCCTCTCGGGGTCACAGAGCCACGGCTACGCAGCTGCACGCCAGCCCCAAGCCCAGTATCCACAGCCTACCTCATCCGGTCTGACCTGCTACCGGTGTGGAAAGCCAGGCCATGCCACATGTGACGCTGCCAAGGGCCAGTTCTGTAGCCGCTGTGGCAAGCCAAACCATTTCGCTGCGGCATGCCGCGCCTCGGACTCCGCCATCCAGGCCCGCACGTTCAGGGAACGCCGTCCCCACCAACACTCTGACCAGCACGCTGTCAACAGCGGCTACCATGCCATTCATTCTTTAGAGATCGGCGCAGAGCTGTTTTCTACCGACTCTCCGCCTCGCCCATCTACGGCACCCTGCCGTGAGGATGCCCGGCGCACCGTGCACGTCAACGGCGTACCCCTGACTGTCTTGGTGGATAGTGGTGCCAGTCACAATATCATCAATACTGATGACCTGGCAAAGGTTGCCCCTGGTGCAGCACTTCAGAAAACGGATGTGCAAATCTTTGCTTACGGCTCAACTTCACCTCTTCCTCTTCTGGGTAGCATCACTCTCTGTGTTTCCTCCGCTACCATGAGTTCGACGGCAACATTCCTCGTTGTCGCACACGCACCACGTACCGCTGCTATCGTTGGCCGCGAGACCGCCATGCGTTTTGGCCTCATCCAGCTGGTCCACAGCATCGAAAGTCCGCAACTGCCAGACGACCTTGCTGAGTACCACGACCGCTTCCAGGGCCTCGGCTGCATCAACGACGTAGAAGCCCATATCTACGTAGATGGCAACGCCCGCCCTGTCGCTCACGCACCATCCAAAGTGGCTGTCCACCTCCAGGAGGACGCACTCGCTGAGCTCCATGAGCAGCTCGCATTGGATGTCATCGAGCCTGCCACTGGCCCCACCCCATGGGTTGCCCGAATGGTGGTCGTGCCGAAGCGCAAGGGCAAAGTGCGTCTCACGCAGGATTTCCGTGATGTCAACGCCGTTGCGGCACAGGAACGCCATCCCATCCCCACGCTCGAGGAGATTACTTCCGACATGCCAGGGGCCACCGTGTTCACCGAGTTGGATATGAACAAGGCCTTCCACCAGATCTCACTGGCCGATTCATCCCGTCTTTTCACCGTGTTCCACACGCCCCTCGACCTAATGCGGTGCAAGCGACTCGCCATGGGGTTGGCTTCAGCGTCTGAGATCCTCCAGCGGACCATGGACCGTGTCCTCGCGGGTCTCCCAGGTGTTCGCAGCGTGCACGACAATATATTCATCTACGGCGAGACGGCCCAAGTCAACGATGAGCGCCTGCACGCCTGCCTGCAACGCCTACGTGCCCACAATGTTACCCTCAACCTGGCGAAGTGCCAGTTTCGCCAAACACGCCATCCAGCATTTTGCGGATTGAAGTTTACTCTGTATTATAAACTTAGTTACGAAGGAGACAGTCTGTTGATGATCTTCAACTCTTTGAAGTACAATGTACATTGCCGACCCATTTGGGATATTTCGTGGTTATTCGACGTTCTTTATCCTCAGATTCAGTATAATAGACTACTCTGTAGACGAATTCCAGGTCATTCTTCTTTTCCATTGTGTACTGTTCCTCGTCAGTGTGCCTTTCTGTGTGGAGTACACGTGCATGTGGTGTCTGTTGTGAATGGTTCGCGCGCTGGAGTACTGCCGCCGTACAAGTTCACTGCCTTTCAGACAGTGAACTTGTACGGCGGCAGTGCCCTAACGTAGGTACCGTGCACCGGGATTTATATAACCATGGCTAGATGAGAGCTGATTGGCTGAAAACAGGCCCTCCGTACCGTACCAAGGCATAATCCATGATTATAACCAATGTTACTTTTATGGCACCGTGGAATCGTGTACAGCGTACAATGCCACAGGTCATCCCTGTGCCATTCTTGTTATGCAAATAATCACCAGGGAGTAGTACAAAAGGTGATCATGTCAAACACAAAAGGATAAAGACGAATAGTTTTATGTAGGCGCACGTGCGCGCGTGTGTGGTGTACAAGTACAAGATAGTGTGTGTATGTGTGTGGGTGTAATTGCAATTGGCGTTGGGCAGGCAGACTTCGCAGCCACACCCAAGTCGTCGCTCTTCCTCTTCTGTCCACGAGTTCTGGGAGTTAAAAAAGCAACAATGCAACCAGCCCTGGCCTCATTCAGTGCTGAAAACAAGTGATCTTGAACATTATGTTCAAATCTATACAACTAAATAAGTTTCGAAATTTTCGGAATGAGTTTTCCAAAGTGTTACAGGAGCTAACACGTTGAGATGAAGTAGAATGGTAGACAAATAGGTATAGTTTCGAAATATCCCAACTTGGTGAGGTGTCCGAGTGGGTCCAAATGAGAAATTCAGGTTCGTGTTACACCATGTCAAGATGAGAAAATTCCATCACGTTACTTACCTAGGATGGCTTCCTCCATATTCGTCACTTCCATCCATTCTGGGGAGTCCAGGCTTGGCAGCAGTGTGGACGATGTACCGGAGTAGCTCCCAAAAAAGGCTCGAGCTGAAAAGGACAAGTGGCAGCTTGTCACGAAGGGATACGTCTGGTCTTCTCGTCACTATTTGAAGGTTACTCAGCGCTGTCAAAAGAGCAAAAATTTGAATTTTCGCGCGGTTTGTATTTTTTTGTGAGGCAAAGCTCGTAATCCCGGATGTGTGCTCGTGTCATCTCCCGGTATTGTACTACTCCCTGCTGCTCATGCTTCATTTATGTCACGTACCCGCGCGCGGTTCTTCTGCGCTCTACTGCGCAGTAAGGTAGTATTCCACATTTTTCCCGTATGCCTTTCTGGCTAGCCGGTGCCTTCTGCTATTTTTGTCCTTTGTAGAAAATGACTGTTTTTTCACTGGTAGTTGGAATTCAGTAGCCGTTTTTAGGACGCAGTCCGTGCGCCAGGCCACTGAGTGGGCCGTTTTCATTTTCTTCGGTCCGATCCCGCTGGAAAAAGACTGCACAAAACTGTGTTGGTGAAGATGATGACGACAATGGCAGTTGGCGGTGAAATTTGGCAATTGTTTTGGCCTTTCCCATGGCCTGTCTTCGCTTCTTTGCCTTTGCAGCAATGGAAGATAATGAGTTCAATGTCTTGCTTTGACGCGGAGTAGAAAATTTGAATCGCAAACGCCATCTTGGCCTTTATTTATGGAAGAAACTGCTCTCCCCGATTTGCTCGTTTTGCCGACTGGCATCGAGAAGTAGACGAGCTGCGCTTTTCAAGAGCCGCAGACACTAAGCTCTCATGGCGGATCTTAAGCCTAGTTCACGTTCGACGGGTCACGACGGGACACAACGTAAGGATCGACGGGAAGCGACGGGACGGTCTGACGGCGTCCAATGTGAACACCAGGAACGGGAACGCAACCGTACTACCGTACAGATCGGGAAGCGACGGGAAGAGTTGGATCAATCCAACTTTTCATACCGTAGACGGGCGTAGACGGGGACGCAAGCGTACAAAACGCCTGCAATTCGAGTGTGAACAGGAGACGGCGTCGTGCGCCGAATACTCCCGATTCGTACTTGGATATTTTTAGCATTTCGAACACTGCGCTTTCCATGATAACTCACAGAATTGCAAGCACGACTTGAGTTGAATTTTAGCAACATAAGATCTCATGTCCCTTATTGTATTTAGGGATAGTTCAGAAGCCTGACAGACGAACTATTCTATCATTTCCTGGGGCTATCATTTGAATGCCACAACTTTCAGGGCTAATTTTTTGATCTTCATGAAAAACTGGTATTGTGAACTTGATTCCGCTTCTTTCAAGGAGAAATAATTGAAAAGAAGTCTCGAAAAACGAGAAATTAGGTCCGAAAGTCACCCCGTCACGGACCGTGCCTTATGACTCACGCCGTTCGACGTTGAACGTCGCAAGGACTGCTGTATGTCATGTCGTACGAATCGAACAGGATTTTACAGCTCACCCCAGCCCTCCCGACAAGCCCTTACGTCCCATACCGTCGGCGTTGCGTCGAATGTGAACTAGGCTTTAGTAAGTACATATTGTTGTGTAGTGAAATGATAATGGTTTGAGCATTGCTGCCTGGAATAACCGATGGCACTAAGTGGAATCTCAAAATTGTTTTTTTAGTATTTTTACGAGCCCAAGTGTTGCCTTGTTGAACATAGCACAACAATAAGAAAGAAGCGTCCAAAGGAATACGATGTCCTAAATAAATGTGTTCTCTTCCCGTTTAGTGTGCCTGTGCTTAGGATGGTAGTGTTGAGGAATCCGAAAGTGCGAAATTTGTATTTCTTTATACTCTGTATATTGTAAAATTTGCATGACATTTTAGTGGGTATGGACTTGTAGTTGTATTCTCTTGAGATGTACCCTCGTTGCTGCTGCATGGCTGCGGATGGACATGCCGGCCTTTATTTCCATGAAAGCTTCTCTTGGTGTCATTGTAATAATGTAATAGTATTCTTTGTCGATATTATCAATTGAAACGAACCGAATGCTGTCTCGTTTCATGTACACCGCTGACGCAGCTCCACTGCATTCATATTTTGGTGGCTGAACCAAAAATCCATAACCCCACGAGCATGCAACTTTGCACGAGGGGTCTGAAGGGGCTTGCTGCCCACATTACGTAGCGACAAACTGGGGTACCGGCTGGGGCAGTGCGTCAACGATCTGCTGTGGTTTCTAGATTGAAAGCGCGCTTTTTCTCATAGGAGCCTTATGAAGGCTTGTGTGCATGGTGTATCGCATGCAGACACGGCCTCGTACCTGCTGTGAATCTGTGTGTAACCAATCCACCAGGGGTTAATAATCCGGGTTACGTCCTCTTGGCAGAACTACCGGCAGTGATGCCCAGCCATGCCAACTTTCTAAAGCGCGATGCATGATATCACTTCTGCGACGCGATGCGCGACGATGCGATTGAGAAATTTTTCTGCAAATTGTTGCAGTGAGTGCTGCGTCACTGGAACCAAAATATGGTTCAAGTGAAGCAGCACCCACTGCAATTATCCCGATAGGGACAACCAAATCCACTTCTATGGAATTCAGTGTATTATCTGTATAACATTGGAAAAGTGTAGTATAATAAAGAGCGGAGCACTTTTTCCTTTGAATTACTTTATGTGTTTCATACATTATTCCTACCGTCGTTAAAAACTTAAAATGCTGCCTTATCTTGTGCGATCTGTGTGTCTTCTCAGGTAGATCGTGCTCCAACGCGTCTTGGTATTGTGTGAGAACAGCCCGAAGAGGACCTTGGGTATTGACTCGTCTTGGCATTGTGTGAGAACAGCGCGAAGAAGACCTTGGGTATTGTAGCCTTTCGGCAGAAGGAGAATGACTCGCTTCTTTGTGCTAGTGTGCAAACATCCATGTGTTCTCCCAGTACTGCTGTTAGCTCAGCAAGAGGATTATCGCAGATCTGAGTGTGACAAGCGATCAGCTGTATTAGCTTTGTTGTGAATGATTGCACTGCTGTCAACTATTGTCCATTCTAGCGGTGCCTCGTAGCACTTCAGTTAAGGTATGCTTTGTCGTGATAAATCTATTATTGCTCTCATAATCGGTCAATATATGAGATTTAGACCTCGTAAAAGACCTCGGGGGCCCTCGGTCTTTTACTCATTCTATATTTCATAATTATATTGACCTCTTTAATCGTGCAATAATAGATACATACCTATTGGAAGCGGTCCTCACCAAGAAAACACAATCCGTTGCTATTCCGAGTTTCTTGAGTTTTTCAATCGCCAGGCCACTTTACTAACTAAAGCAGGGCTGTCAGGTCCACTAAAGACATACACAACCACACAGCAAGGCGCACAAAAAGAAAGCGTGAAGAGTGAAGCGTGAAGAGGTGCTGCTAGGTGTAGGCAGTGTAAAAATTTATATCAATTGTCCATTACTGTAACAAGCCCTGAATGGAGTGCGTGAATCTGGAGTTCACTAGCGCATGCCTGGCGTCAGGGGGTGCAAGGCCATTATGGTGCTATATTTGACGTTCATCATTGACACAACAATGGTTGTGTATATCTTTAGTGGACCTGACAGACCTGCTTTAGTTAGTAAAGTTTCCTGACGATTGAAAAACTCAAGAAACTCGGAGTAGCAACGGATTGTGTTTTCTTGGTGAGGACCGCTTCCATTGTGTACTAGCTCCAGTGCACCTCAGCGCTGTTGAGCCCTCTTTGCTGTGGACGGGACCACTTCACCCTACATTTCGTCTACATATATAGACGAATATATATTCGTCATTAGTGGAAGGGGGTCATCTTAAATGACGTTTATGTACGTCATTAGTGGTAAAACTCATCTGCGGCGTTGGAGGGAGTTGGGCATAAGATGTCAGCTCTACATGGACGACGGGTCTGGTGGGCACTCTACTGTCGAAGGGGCAAAGGTGGTGGCAAAACAGATGAAAGCTGACCTCTTGAGAGCTGGGTTTGTGCCCAATGAACAAAAATCCCAGTGGGAGCCATCACAAACGGTCGAAATGCTAGGCATGCGCATTGACCTCAAAGAGGGTCGAATTTTTGCGACAGAGCGCAGAGTGGCGAGGCTTAAAGAGTGCCTAGCACGGCTGAGCGGTCTAGCAGCGCCACCCGCGAGGGAAGTGGCGAGGCTAGCCGGCTTCCTGTTGTCTATGTCGCTTGCGCTCGGGCCAATTTGCCGTCTGCGTACCAGGGCATTCTACAGCATGATATTGTCTAGGAGTTCTTGGTACGCCCCAGTGAAATGGCCGGATGCGGCAAGGTGCGATTTGGAATTTTGGAGCACGGTTTTTGAAGACTGGCACGGCCAACCATTTTGGAAAAACTGCCCAAAGGCAACGGTCCTGACCTGGTCCGATGCGAGCGACTCTGGCTGGGGCGGATTTTTAGTAGACGGCAGTGCAGTCGAGGTAGCCAGAGGAGAGTGGTCCAATGAGATTTTGAATGACCGAAGAAGCTCCACGTGGAGAGAATTGAGAGCAATCGCGTTGGTGCTTGAATCATTAGCACACAAACTAGAAGGAGGTATCTGCATTCACAGAAGCGATAACCAGGCAGCTGTGCACATTATCCAGGTGGGCAGCAGAAGGGAGCATTTGCAAAGGGAGGCCATGCGAATCCTCCAGGTGTGCATGAAACACGGAATCCGCCTGATTGCCGAATGGGTTCCCAGAGAACAAAATGAATTGGCGGACTACTATTCGAAAATAGTTGACACAGATGATTGGCGGCTAAACCCGGCTGTTTTTGAACAAATCGAGCGTTTGTGGGGTCCCCATTCGCTAGATTGCTTTGCGAGTCTGAGGACGAAACAGTTAAAGCGTTTCTGTTCAAGGTGGTGGAATCCGGGATGTTATGCGATCGATGCCTTTACGGTTGATTGGTCAATGGAAACGGTGTGGCTTACACCTCCGTTCCACCTAATACCCAGAGTTTTGAGTATGTTAAAAATGTGCTGCGGCCATGGCACACTGGTTGTGCCTAAGTGGGTGTCAGCGGATTGGTGGCCAAAATTACATGGGAGGCAAAGCTGGAAACCATTTGTAAAAGGAGTTTTGGTGCTACCCCATGATGAAAACACATTTCTGGAAGGTACCTGCCCTTACAACTTGCTGGGGGGCAAGCAATATTATTCAGAAATGCTGGCTTTAAGAGTGTGCATGAAGAATAACTGTTGCTGATTTGCGTACTGACACGATTGCTGTGGTTTTGTGGCGCGAGCACATGTGAGTGCACGGTGCACGAGGCATTGTCCTATGTTGGTGTTCAGGGAACACCATTGCCTGCAGGGCAGGAGGCAGATGCTGCTGACAATGTCATAATCCGCAGGGCGGATGGATGCTGCTGCTGGTGATGCCGATGACGATGTTGTAGCCCACAGGGCTGGCAGACGCTGCTGCTGATGCCGTTGTATAATGCTCTTCAAGTGATGCTGATAGCTGCTGCAGATGCTGAAGCCGACGCTAATGCTGATGACTCTGTTGACAGGCGCCTCGCGTTATGATCTTGTGTTCATGCCTAGAGCTGAGGGCGGTTCAAGTGGAGCCAACCCAGGAGCTCATGAACCTATCCAGGAAGATTCCAGAAGTCATGTTGGCGAGTAGGGCACCGGGAACAGTGACCAAGTATTTGTCGACATTTCAGCGCTGGCAAGAGTGGGCTAGCAGTCAAGAGATCCCGAGCGTACCAGCCGAGTCTTGGCACATATGTTTGTATGTCGTGAAGCTGCTCCAGGAGGCACGGACAGCGTCACCAATAACATCCGCTATTTGCGCGTTGGCCTGGTCGCACAAGGTGCGAGGCCTACCGGACCCCACAGACAACGCACAGGTTCGGAACCTAGTCCAGGCCGCCAAACGACTGCTGGCGGCGCCGAAGAACCGGAAGAGGCCGATGACGAAGCAGATGCTAAACCAAGTTGCTACCAGGCTCTTGCGCAATGAATCACTGCAGAACTTGCAGACAGCGACTCTGATGACCGTTGGCTTCGCAGGGCTCTTGCGGTGGAACGACTTGTCAAATATATACGTCGACGAGATCGAAATCAAGGAAGATTACATGGCACTATTTCTCGAAGTGAGAAAAAATGATCAACTGCGCCAAGGTAACTGGGTGCTGCTGTCAAGATGGCATGGAGCAGTATGCCCAGTGGCTCTAACAGAGCGACTGCTGTCTAGAGGTGGCTACGAAGGCCACCAGAAGTTGTTCGGCTGTATTCGGCAAGGAAACGCTAGTCAAGTTGTCCGGGACCAGATGTCTTACAGCCGTGCCCGAGAGCTGATCCAGGACGCGCTGTGCCAAGCGAACTTCAACCCAAGCGCATTTGGGCTGCATAGCCTGCGTTCTGGGGGAGCATCGGTGGCCGCGGCAGCAGGAGTCCCGGATAGACTGATCCAGCGTCAGGGCGGCTGGAGAAGCGAAACATCCATGCGGATGTACTTCAAGGAGTCACTCTCAGCAATGCTCTCAGTGTCAAGGGCACTGGCCATCCATTAGCTATGCTTTGCTGCTCTTGCTGTTGCTGCTGTCCCCGCAGAGGCTGTTTGTTGTTGCTGTGTGCGTGTGTACGTGGGTGTGCATGTGACTGAGGTGTGTTAGGGGTGGGAGCACGTATGGTGTGGCTGCACACAGGAGTGAGAAAGAGAGTAAAAAAGAAATGCCTCATTTCTCGTTGGCTGACGTAGGAAAGAAACGAGAAATGTAGTTCTTTTTTGTCTTTCTTTTGCATGACGTAACATTTGCTGCTCGCAAATGCGAGATATTAGGAGCATGCGCTCCGGCTGCGGCATTCTTTTTCTTCTTGCTTTGCAAGTGTAGTGCCCATGCCCGCCCGCCCTAGTGAACGGTTATTTTGCTGAGTCGTTTGGATATTTCCGTAGCACACCGCTGGCGGTGTGCTCAGATTGCAGACTGCACTAATTTCGATGATCTAGATGAGTTGCTTTTTTTTTTTTTTTTTTTTTTTTAAAGCTGTTTACTATTGTCGCCGTGAGTTGACAATACACTTGCTTGCTGTTGCTGCTGTCCCCGCAGAGGCTGTTTGTTGTTGCTGTGTGCGTGTGTACGTGGGTGTGCATGTGACTGAGGTGTGTTAGGGGTGGGAGCACGTATGGTGTGGCTGCACACAGGAGTGAGAAAGAGAGTAAAAAAGAAAGAATAATAATAATACTAAGATGCCGGTCCCTTCCTTCTGGACACAGATGCCTCTAACGTGTCCATTGGTGGTGTCCTCAGCCAGGTACAGGACAAGGTGGAACGCCCCATTGCGTTTGGTGGCCGAATAATGACGAAAGCGGAGCGTAACTATGACGCCAGTGATCGCGAAGCGCTGGCCCTTGTCTTCTTTGCTAACCACTTCAGACATTATCTGCTTGGTCGCGAGTTCACTGCGTGGACAGATATTTCTGCGTTAGCTGCGTTGCGCGCAACCAAGGAGAGCTGTGGTCGGAAAGCTCGATGGATAGAGGCCTTGGCGGAGTTCGAGTTGCTGTTGTGCACTGCCCTGGATCCCACAAAAGGAATGCCGATGCCATGTCCCAGGTGGTGACAGATGGGCCGTATCCTCCGCTGAGTCCGCCGCCTGTTGCCCATGATGTTCCCCTGTCAGCTGCTGCCGAAGTGCCACTTGCTGCTGATGTTCCTCCCGCTGCTGGGACTGTTCCTCCGGCCGTTCTTGGTCGTCCTCCTATTGCCTCTGCTGCTGGACCGTCGCCGGATTGTTTCAAACCTCGGAGTCTTCTTGCTCTGTATGCTGATCCTGCTCTGTCTAAGTGTTACATCAGGTATGATGCTGCCAGTGGCAAGTTTGTTCATCCGCCTGAAGCTGTTTCCCGTCCTCCCGACTGTCAACCGCCCGCCGTTACTGCTTCTCGTCCTGACCTGCTGACATAATCTGATGATGATCCGCCGCTCCAGCCGCCTTCTTCTGGTCCAGTTAGTACTTTTTCTCCTTTTCCTCGTCGTTCTGGCCGTGTTCGCACTGCACCTGCTCGACTAGCTGACTATGTTCTGGACTAATTTTATTATTTGGTTTGTGTTCTTTTGTTTGTTTCCTAGGTATTTAGTTCATTCCCGTGGACGTGAATTTTTGCTAGGGGGCACAGTAAAATAGGTGTATTTATGCTAAGACTTGTACATATTCACTATTCGTATTTCCCGCTCGTTCCCCTCGGCAATGAGAGCCACCCATGCATAGAAAAGCGCATGCTCCAGTGGTCCTCTAGTCTCGAGTTGTGTTTATGCTGTCATGTTCTCCTTCGTTCTTGTCTAATCTCTTGTCAAATACTTTTTCCATATTCAACACCCTGTGTTCTGGAAGAGTGAGGGGACTTCGTTTAGCCTGGAGCTAACATAGCAAATGCAGTCAATTGGATCTGCGGAGATTTACTCTTCTCACTTCATCCTGATGTGCATGCTCAAGGACCCAAGGAGAACCCTAAATCTTCCTACACTACAGCAATGCCAGGAGCGGTGGCTTAGTTCAAGTGATGAGTTTCGAGTAAACTCCAAGTCTGAGCTTTATAGTTCAACTTACAGGATTTCAAGGTTTGTAAGGTTGCCAAATACATTTGGAGGAAGCATTACAAGTTCATTACCTTCTAGGTACCTGCATAGACAGATGAGAAAAGTGTAGAAAGTCGCAAATATATTAGGGTAGAGTCTGGGAAACTAGCCTTCCAGCCTATGTGATAAAAGAGATAATAGATGTCTTGGAGGAGAAATAACAAAGAGATCCGTTTTAAGGGAATTCATCAACTACGGTCACCCCTCATCCTGTGTTGTTGAGTCCAAACGGATCCACAGGGTTTAGTTTCTGCATTATTATCTTTTCCTTCGTCACATCATTCCGATATCCATGGATTTCATGTAGGAAAAAGGTTGTCAGTTTATAATTTTTGACTAAAGAAACTGCAAATTAGACAGGTATAGTAACTGCAGTTATTTGGATCTGTGGAGATTTACTCTCCTCAATTCATCCTGATTTGCATGCTCAAGGACCCAAGAAGAACCCTGAATCACCCTACACTACAGCAATGCAAGGAACGGTGGCTTAGTTCAAGTGATCAGCTTCGAGTAAACTCCAAGTCTGAGCTTTATAGTTCAACTTACAGCCATGTAAGGCTTGTAAGGTTGCCAAATACATTCGGAGGAAGCCGTTCAAATGTATTATTGTGTAGGTACCTGCATAGACAGATGAGAAAAGTGTGGAAAGTCACAAATATATTAGGGTAGTGTCTGGGACGCTAGCCTTCAAGCCTAAGTGATAATAGAGATAATAGATGTTTTGGATGAGAAATACCAAAGAGGTAAGTTTTAAGGGGATTCATCAACTACGGTCACCCCTCATCCTGTGTTGTAGAGTCCAAACGGATCCACAGGGTTTAGTTTCTGCATTATTATATTTTCCTTCGTCACATCATTCTGATATCCATGGATTTCATGTGGGAAAAGGTGTTCAGTTTATAGTATTTTGACTCGAGAAACTGCAAATGAGACAAGTATAGTAACTGCAGTTATTTGGATCTGTGGAGATTTACTCTTATCAAAATTATCAAAACAGCAGGGAGAACTGAGGTTGCAGATGGCAGCCGGCAACACTGATCCAGCAATCAAGAAACAGAGAAACCAGTTGATGCACAGAATCTGGGAACTCCAGAGAAAAGACGCCAGTGAAAAGATAGATCACATTGCCGCCGAGGTAGAGAACGCCCCAACTTCCGCTAGGATGTTTGCAGCTGCCACCGGTACTGAAGAAAAGCAAGAAATCCCAGCTAGTAATCCATTCAGAGGACGGTGAAACCCTTTGCAAAGACACGGAAAAGATTCAAGCAGGAGCAATCCATTTTGAGCGCCTGTTTCACAGTCCCACCGCAGTGCCTGTTGATCAAACCAGGCCACACCAACTGCAGAATCCAATCCAATCAGCACAAGTCGTAAAGGCACCCGTCAAATTTCACAACTGTCGTGCATGTGGTCCTGATGGTATCCAGGCAGAGCTGATCAAGTACTCCTGTAGTCAGCTTGCTCCAGTCATATCGGAAATCATCAATTCGTGCATCACGAATGGAGACAATCATATTTCCACTTTAAGCAGTGGCTCGATTGCCCATCTAAACAAACCAAACAAACCGAAGGGACCAACAGCAAACCTACGCCCCATCACCCTCCTCAATACTATCCGCAAAGTCATATCTCTCGTTGTTCTGAACCGAATATCGAAGCAAGTGTCTAGCTTCCTTGGGCCCACTCAATCTGGATTTCGGGCAGGTCGCAGCACTAGTGACGTTGTATGGTGCATCCGATGGCTTGCAGATAAAGCAATTCGATACGACTGGGACTGCCACATACTAGGACTAGATATGTCCCGTGCTTTTGACTCACTTGACCGAGCGGAGGTGGTGGAGGTCATGGCGGGCATTGCGGGTTCAGATGAGGTGTGTATGATTCAACACCTGCTGTATCGTACCTCTGTTACAGTCAAGATCAGCAGGAAGGAATTCAATCACTTCGAAGCCAATATCGGGACTCCGCAGGTAGATAGGCTCAGCCCGATACTGTTCGTTTGTTACCTGGTGGCTGCCCTGCGGGAGTGTCGGGACCATTTCCCTTCAAGGCCAGAGCATGATAACATGATCCCACCAGAGACCGGTTACGCTGATGTTGTTAACTTCCTGTCCCGTAAGTTATCTTGGCTCAAGGAAGTTTTGCCCACTCGGAGTCTGGGTTCTGAAAGTAAACGAGACGAAGGCAGATTGGATCCACTTAACGTCTGAAGGTGAAAGATGGAAGAAATCTAAACAGCTTGCGTCCTACTTGGGCGAGGGTGATGATATTGCTAACCGCATGGAAAAGGCCTCGCAGGTCTTTGGCAGGATGTTCTCCTATGGCTCCGGAAGGAGAAGGTGTCAGAAAAGCGCCCGCTGAGAATATACAATGCCTTCGTGATCTCCACACTCCTCTGCAATTGTGAGACGTGGGGACTCACGGAGAGCAACCTGGCACCCCTGGACGTATTCCACAGGAAACAGCTACGAACGATTCTTGGAATTCGTCACGCAGACCATATAACGAATGATGCGTTGTACAAGAGATGCAGCTCTGAACCGATATCTGCAATTGTAAAGCGCCGCAGAACGCAAATGCTAGGGCACGTCCTTTGGATGGATCCCAATGCACCTGCCTTCAGAGCTATGACCTGCTACCTGAAGGGAGACGCTACCGGCCACTGTTGTAGACTGAAGACAACACTCACCACCACGGTCATCGAGGACCGCCAAGAAAGGAACATCCCGTTGAAGAGTGTGGGGGATTTGGAAGAGGTCCGCGCCACTGCCACTGACAAGAATCAGTGGCGTGCCATATTCCATCAGTAGCTGCTGCCTTTTGTCCGCTCCGTTCAGTGACCCCGTTCTTAACGTTTCAGCAGTAACCGCTGCATTTTGGCCGCTCAGTAACTATTAGTGCTTGCACTCCGTTTCCCACACGCGCACGCACACTTCCCCGCACGCACACTAGCACATACATGCGCGTACTTACATACACCCATCATCATACACACCTCTATCCGGTTGTGCATTTTCACTTTCACTTCTCTCGGGTGTTTTTTTCCACAACCATCACATGTAGCAGAGCTCAAAAGAGACAGAAGCGGAAAGGTTAGCATTTGCTGCCTTGCACGCGAACTGGTCTATTAGTATTATTATTATTATTATTATTATTATTATTATTATTATTATTAGACACAATCTCATAGCATGTGACAAGCATAGCTAATGCAGGGACAGAATCCCCTGAGACAAGGGCGTTGAGCCAGCCACGGCAATAGTAAGCTAGGAAAACAAAGCAAATATGAATTAGAGCAGAAAATGAATGGAAAATTACAAAGAAAAACGATTAACGGAAGTGAGCACTATCAAAATTCGTGCATCACCCAGGTATTCGAGAATGTTCTTCGATGATAATTATTGCGTCTAGTTCAGTTGTGATAGTAGATCTTTAAACTGACCAATAGAAGAACAAGTTTTCAGACCGTATGGTAATGATAACCAATGAGAGTAGCCGGAAAACAAAGGGGACTTTAGATACTGGGCTGACTTAACAAGAGGCAGGATGAGCGCGTTACGGGTTGAGCTTGTCGAAAACCAATTGTACTTCATCATGTGTGAAGGGGTTTTATGAAGAAATATTTTATGAACCAGTGTACAGAGATGGTGCTTATGACGAACGGAGAGAGGAGAAGTGTGTGCAAGTCGATAAAGGGCATCCGAAGGAAAACATCGATCCTTGTTGTAAAGAATTTTAAGTATAAATCTATGGTGGACTTCTAATTGGTTCAGAGTTGTGTCAGAAAGGCCACACCAAGCGGTATCGCAATAGTCGAATATAGGGAGAATATAGCACTGATAAAATAATAGTTTACACTGGATGGGCAAATGAGTGCAATGTGGTTGTAGTACCCCTAATGCTGAACTGGTTCGCTTGCATACACACTTGACATGTGCAGCCCAAGAGAGTTTGCAGTCAAACATCACACCTAGATGTTTGTGCTGAGTAACAACACGGATAGGCATAGTCGAGTCAGGGAAGTATAATGGTTGATCAGGAGGGGATGAAGAAATATACATGGCTTCTGTCTTGTCTAAATTGGGCTGGAGTTTCCACGTTTGCATCCACATGACAGTGCTGTTGATGCGATGCTGCATGGTAAGGAGTAATTGTGCAGGGGAGGAATCAGAACAGATAAGGCCAGTGTCATCCGCATACAAACTAACATCGGGGACAACTGAAGGTAGGTCATTAACGTAAAGCAAGAATAACAAAGGACCCAGAATGGAACCTTGGGGCACTCCAGACGTTACAGGGAGGGGATCAGACAAGAAATAAGACAAGCGAACAGCCTGAGAACGAGCAGACAGATACGAGGATATCCAACGCAAGGCAGCATCCTCCACCCGGAAGGTGACCTCCAACTTGGCAAGTAAGCCACGATGCCAAACGGTGTCGAATGCCTTAGCCAAGTCGAAAAACACCATTCCCACATGCTCCCCACAGTTCATCTTTGTCGCTATGTCTTGGACAAGTCGAGTCACCTGGTATTGAGTTGAGTCACCACGGCAGAATCCCGACTGAGCTGGTGAGAGAGCCGGAGCGATGTGCAGGTAGAGGGAATCGAATACAATACGCTCACAAAGTTTGGAAACTGTGCGCAGCAGAGAGATGGGGCGTAAGTTTGCCGGGCAAGCACGGGAGCCTTTATTCTTGTAAAGCGGTGTCACGATGGCGGATTTCCAATCCTTTGGGAATGTACCAGTTCGAAATGACATATTAAAAATAATGGCGAGAGGATAGGCTATTGATGGTGCAAGAGACTGCAGCACTTCATTCGGGATCCCATCTGAGCCGGGAGACTTTCCACATTTCAGGCGCTTCAGATATTTCCGAACTTGAAACGTAGTGACAGTGATTGTACGGAACGGAACAGATATGAAAGGCGACTGGGACAAAGGGGGAATGCGCCACGAAGGATCATCAGGTAGCCCAAATGAGGTGAACTGAGTGTTCAGAACATCAGCTATGCTCTTGGGGGACGTGGCGACCGTACCGTCGGATGCTATCATCGTTTGGGGCATGACACGGCCGGAAGTGTGCCGCTGTGCTCGCACAAACTGAAAGAGTGTAGGTCGATTCGGTGACGTTAGTGATGCTTGGATGGAGCGTATATATTGACGATGTGCTTGCCGAGACAGGTGCTTTACAGCATTCCTTTGTCGGTTATAAGCTGCATGATTTACTGCTGTCGGATATTTTTTGTACACACTGTATAGATCACGCTTGCGTTTTACAGCAGACCTGAGCTCAGCAGTAACCCATGGTGGAGATTGCATGCGGGGTCGTGGAGATGTCACAGTGTGGGTGGCTCCGAATGAGGTGAGGTGACGACGGAAGGCGGACTGGAGCTCACAATCAAAGTGATGAAGTACGTCATTAACATCAGTGTACGAGTTCAGAGAGGACCAGTTGTAGCCAGCTAAATCAGCGTTAATTAATTGCCAAAGGTGCGAAGGTACTTGTTTGAAGCGTTACAGTCAAGAGGGTGGACCAGTGGAAGAGTTGGGGAAGTAGTTCGAAATAGGGGCGTAACATAAAGTGCAAACAATCTGTATATGGTCAGACATACCCAAGGGAGGTGCTTGATCAATTGAGCGCACGAGGCGTGGTCGGTTGGTGATCACCAAGTCCAGACACGAAACAGAGCCATTAGGCGAGGAATGAGTGGGGAAGTCAACCATCTGGTGGAGCCCAAGAGCAGAAAATACTGTGCTAAGGAGATCACCAGCCTTCGAGGTAGAATCGGTGGGACACCAGCTTGAGTTGTGGGCGTTGAAATCGCCAGTCACTAACAGATCATAAGAATCTAAACAGACTGACTGTAATGCCTCAACAAACATGTCACAAAAGTACGACAATTGCATTGTGCTCTGTGAGGGTGGTCGATACATGCAGCATAGTAAGATGGGATTCTGAGATTGAGTAGAGGGGGAGCCAAGTTCAAGCCACACAGACTCGCAGCCAGGGCGTTGAAGGTCGGCACGAGGGGAGACGTACGGAAAGGAGTCCGAACGGACAAGTACGGCAACACCCCCATACCCACGGCTACAATGCGCTGACCGATTGTCTTCCGGAGGTCGATCTCTGCGGATGCAGATATAGCCTGACAGTGAGAGCGGGTTCGAGGGACAGAGCCACGTCTCTGTTAGGCAGATTATGTCAGGCTTAGCACATTCGGCAATAACGCAGAGCTCAGACAACTTGTTGACAACAGAGCGACAATTCAGAGATACTAGGGTTAAATCACGCTGCGATTTAGGGAAAAAAGAGAACGCTGATGAATTTAGCGCTGGACATGCAATGTGTGCGGGTCGGCCAGAGGAGGGCTGAGCGGGGTAGAGCCGGTGGGCTAGTTTCGATCGTGGGGTGAATACAGGGGCGTTGGGATTTAGTCGTTGTTGCTGCATCGTTGTGTATGTTGGTTTGTTAGCATGACAGTTCAGGATTGATCATCACTGCCTCGCCGCGAAGTAGAAGACGACTTGTTACCTTGGGCATCAGCAAAGCGCCACTTTCGCACTGTGTGCTGGATGGTGGCCGGCCAGAATTTGGAGTCGAGAACTTTGTCCTCGTCCGATGCTGCCACGGTTACGCGAGCATGGCAAGTACCCAGGTACGTGTTTTCTGAAATCGAACAGTTCAGTACGTCAACTTGGCGGGCCTTGCACCACGCTGTTATTGACTCTGCCCTGCAACCCGGACTGACATTTCCAACGTACAGAACAAGCTTCTTTGTACGTTCAGGCCCTGTTAGCACACGCGGGTCGGCTGCCCGGGGCTGAGGTTTCACGTAGCGTGACGTAACCCTACGGCGTGTGACTTCCGACCACTCTGCACCTGCAGCACTCGACCCTGGGTTGGATTGCTCAGGTGGGTGTGGTCTGGCGCAATGCATTGACAAAACAGGCTGCGACAAATGGCTGGAGGTGGTGTGAGCGGGGGTCATATGGTGAGTACAAGAACCCGTACTACCCTGTGTGTACTGCATAGGACCAGAGGAAATATGGGTGCGTGCACGTGGGGGATTCAAGTCTCCTACGGCGGTGCTGTACAACTTCCCGCCGGACATTGCCAAATTTTGCTGTGCTTCCTGTACGAGAGGGTGTACACAGATTTCCGGTTGTTGGAGCCCCTGAACTTCCCGCCTGAGTTGTTGCACTTCTAATTCCAGACTCAGGATTTTGTCGGCTCTATCCTGTCTCAAGGAGACAATTTCCAGTGACATGCAGCTAATTGAGTCAGTAAGGCTTACAATTGCAAGTTGGAGCTCCGATGTGGGTAGCGAACTCTGCGCCAACACGCCCACTCCACGCTTCCTCAGCTCGCTCACCAGATCCGGCCGGGAGAGGCTCGAGGCTTTATCCACAGACATTTGCTCGCCGATCTTGATGAGCTCCTCATAGCCAACCAAAGCCAGGTCCATGCCTTCGTTTGTCGCCATTGGTACTGTTGGTCTCTTCTATTAGTTCTAAGCAATAATGGGGAGGGGTAGTTCTGTAGAGAGACGCACCTCGAGGCTAATCCTCGGAGCACAAAAATGTCAAACCGCACCCTACTTTCACTTCACACACTTCTTTGAGAGCTGTATAGTATATTATTATTATAGATTTACTCTTCTCACTTCAAAAAAGTATTCTTTCTAGACCAAAGAGTGGTATATTTGATAAAATTTAATAACGATAGAAATATTTACGATACTTCTCCAGACGTTTCGTTGTTCTGAACAACATCGTTAGTGAAAGGGGGGGGGGGCGGGGCTTTATCCACTGACGATGTTGTTTAGAAACGTCTGGAGAAGTATCGTAAATATTTCTATCGTTTCTAAATTGTATCAAATATACCACTCTTTGGTCTAGAAAGAATACATTTTTGATATTACAATGAGAGTGAATATTCAACGGCTTGTCCACCAACTCTTCTTCTCACTTCATCCTGATTTTCATGCTCAAGGACCCAAGGAGAACCCTGAATCTTCCTACACTACAACAATGCAAGGAGTGGTGGCTAAGTTCAAGCGATCAGCTTCGAGTAAACTCCAAGTCTGAGCTTTATAGTTCAACTTACAGCCATGTAAGTCTTGTAAGGTTGCCAAATACATTCGGAGGAAGCCGTTCAAATTTATTATTGCCTAGGGACCTGCATAGAGAGATGAGAAAAGTGCAGAAAGTCGAAAATATGTGGGTAGAGTCAGGGACACTAGCCATCCAGCCTAAATGATAATAGAGATAATAGATGTCTTGGAGGAGAAATACCAAAGAGGTCCGTTTTAAGGGGATTCATCAACTACGGTCACCCCTCATCCTTTGTTGAAAAGTCCAAACGGATCCACAGGGTTTAGTTTCTGCATTATCATCCTTTTCCTTCGTCACATCATTCTGATATCCATGGATTTCATGAAGGAAAAAAGGTGTTCAGTTTATACACAAGAGAGAGTTTGGAAGCTTTGTTTCAACTCTAAGTTTCATGTATTAATTACTACTTGTACGATCATCAGGCAACTGATGGACCCAAAACGGGCAGCCAGAACATAAGGGGGAGCAAGGTGGGAAATTCTGAGGAGTGTCATAGGCGACGCATATCATAGCGCAAGAGTAAGGTGCAGGCGTGAAGTTGCCAAGTCTTCAGACTTTGGGCTATGCAGCAGTAGTTCCGGCATGAATGATATAGAATAGAGCTGGGGACAAATGCCAAATCCACACATGACCACACCACTACACAAACATACACCCACACTATCTCCCTTTTCTCACATACACATACACTCACACGCGCGTCCACACACACAATCTCTAAATCTCTCTCTCTCACACACACACACACGCACACACATTCATTCACTATATCTCACACACGCACACACACATTCGTTCTCTATATCACACACACACACACACCACA
>NC_088653.1:25514857-25549857 GCF_964019385.1 Sycon ciliatum | reverse complement strand
CATTTTTCACACGGCAGTTGCAGGTTCTCACATCCTTGGTCTTATTCTGGTGGTCGCTGCGGAGGATACTACTGTTGTGTTGGTTGATGATGGTGGCGACATTTGGCATGCAACTGTAACCGAACTTTAGCGTGTTGCGGTTAAATATCTTGTATAATTTGCATCATTTGGGTAAGTGCTTGCTGACTAGTTGCAGGAATCGCTGACCAATGTTCGTGGACACATTCTTACTGATATTCATGTGATATTCCGGTGTCTCTTCCTTTTCCCACTCTTCCGTTCCTTCAAGAACTGGACTGACCAATGTTCATGGACACATTCTTACTGAACTGTGGGTTAAACCATGTGATATTCCGGTGTCTCTTCCTTTGTCTCTTCCTTTTCTCACTCTTCCGTTCCTCCAAGACCTGGACGGTGTCATTGTACCCGCTGTCTCTGAGCGCATTGTTGTACATTTGAGATGCGTCCTGGAATGTCTCTTGATCCGTTGATATGTTCGTTAGTCGTCGGCTGATGAAAGAGGGCAAATTCTGGATGATGATTGGTGGGTGGTTGGATTTGTGATGGACATTCAGTGGCCGGTCGTTGGGCTTCCAATAAGGACGGGATTTGCCAGTGCGTAGGTCCAGCGTGATGTCTAGGAGGTCGACTGATTTCAGGTTTGCCTGGATGGTAATGTTTAGTCCTAGCCCTTTAAGAGCCACAGGAAAATTTCAAAATTCTGCATTTTTTCGTGTTCCCTGTATCATTGCTTCAGTTCTACTCACTCAATCCTCACAATCTAGGGCTTCCTGGAAAGGTATCCGCGAGAGGAAGATAATGAGGTCAATCATGCAAGCCAGCACACCGTCCATCCAGCGCTAGATCGCAGCGACAGTACGAAAAATGCCCCAAATGCGTCCAATTGCGTCCCGCTCCAGATATTTCATTTTACTCTATCGTGGAGTTCCAATTTTCTCGCTGTGTACTCTTGACAATATAAACAGTGAAACCCGTGCAAATTCGAGTAAACCAGCGTGACGAAAAGTCTCAAAATTCTCAATACTAAAGTCGTACTGCGCGCTTTTGAAATTGCCGCGATCGCGGCTCAACTTACGAGTGATTTGTCTCAGGAACGGCAGCTCGCAGCGCTTCGCGGATAGTTTCTCCCGACGGGTGAGAGTTTTCTCTTCGCCCTGGATATTACGATCACTGGATTTGAGCGAGACTGAGATACGATCTCTTGAAGTTCTGCATTTGAATGCGTCGCTTACGTATCGGATTATTGCTTTTTCTCTTAACACATCTCGATAGGGTACATGGAAACGTCTTCTGGTACCACTTGTTTCTTGAACGACTATGAAGAGATCCTCAATTACAATCAGTTTGTTTGTTGGACTTTTGTGAATAGGGAAAGCATGAAGTGTGGCTTCTGGTGGAGTGGTTGATGAGCTCGGGATGATATTCTTCAATTTTTTGCTTTAACCTTTTCATCCTTTCTGTCAACATACTCCTTTGTTGTTGCTCAGTCATTCTCTATTGACTGTCGGAGATTGACGATGTGATTCAATCCCATGTTAAGATTTCCTACCACCTGGTTGAGTCCACTCGTCCAGAGAGTCCGTCTTTGTGCTGTGTTGAGATATTCTGACGCCACCACAGATGTTGGTGTTGATGATTGCTTCACATTCACAATTTCCATTCCACCCATGTAAAGATTTCCGTTCATTTTCAGTGTACCACTCACCATCAGTCGTGTTTGATCATCATCAACATGCTTCCTCAATGAAGTATCCACTTTTCCTATCTCACTTGTAACCCACCCAGTTGGTACCGCACAAGTGGTACTTATTCCATCATAACCAAGATGACAAATTCGATGATAGTTCATCTCAATATGTCCATTCACATCTCCACCAGCTTTATCCAGCTTTTCTTCACTGATGACAAATAACTCCTTTTTTGGCATAGGAATCAAGATTGATGAAGTTAGCTCCCAAGGCTATTCCAAATTTAGAACTCATCTTCCTTATCTCTCTATATTTTTTTCTTGAGAGCGTTGGAACAATAAAAAATGATCCTTTATAGGTATAAACCATGGAAATGATTAACTTTGATGAGCACAAGGAGAAACCAACAAAGCATCACTACTTGCTTCCTGATTGTCACAACATAATGATTGGACAAACGGGGTGTGGGAAGACAAACACTCTGTGTAATATAGGTCATCCTTTATACAATAAACCCTCAACAACCAAAATATCAACTTCTTGATGAGTTTTACATTGGAATATCTCCTGGTAATCTTATCATTGAACAACCAGACAAGGATTGTCCAGTGGAGGATCTCGAGGATCAGGAAAAAATATAAATTAATTTCACGGTTCGCGTGAGACTCGGTTGGAAGCCCAGTTTTCCGCATCCGCCGTGGGAACGCCACCACCTTCTAGGATCAAAGGCGCAGATGCAGCGCCTAAACGGTGGGAGGTGAGTAGATCAGACCCACCACCAAGTGATCAAAGACCGAAATCCCATTAGCTGCATCCATGTTACCCTCGTGCCAGGCCACGAGTTTCCAATTAACTGTGGGTCGCAGCACGGCTGGAAAAATTCCTTCCGCTTCCAAGCAGGACTTGAACCTGGTACCCTCTGTTTCTCAATCCTAGTCTTAGACCAGCCCACTATGCCTGCCTGTTCATCGATCAGGAAAATAAGGAGATGATTTTTGATGACATCATGATTGATAAAAAGAACATGATAAAACCGATGGAATACTTCAGTCTTTTTCGGAACAAGAAATGTAACTGCATATATCTTTGTCAATCATACTACGATGTACCGAAATATATCCGAAGAAATACCAAGTGCTTCCTGCTGTACAAGGGCTAAGACAACAGAGGTGTCCAATGTCTAGCTCATGATCACTCCAAAAATCTTAAGAAAGCCGAGTTTGCGGAGGCCTATGAAATGGCAACAGAGAAACCACATTCATTTTTCATGCTTGATTAAACAGCAACATATCAGCCAGAGATGTACCGATGTGGATTCGATAGGTTCTTGGAGGTCATCACGACCGTCTTCGTTTCGTTGACGGTTAGGTGCCAGGTGTCAGCACAGAGTAAGTTCTATTCTTCACTGTCTGATGAGGGGGTGAGTGACGATGACTACAAACATGCTGAGACAATCTGGATGAAATTTGACTGTCAGGCTCTTGGTGATTATCCCGACTTGTATCTCAAGACCGATGTGTTTCTCTTGGCCGATGTCCTTGAGAATTTCAGAGTAGAAGCTGTCAGAACGTATCAGCTGGATCCTGCAAATTACTACACTCTGCCTGGAATTGCCTGGGATGCTCTGTTGATGTACTCAGGTGTTTTTGGAACAGACTATGATCAGCACTTGTTTGTAGAATCAGGAATGAGAGGTGGTGTGTCGATGGTCTCACAACGATATGCTGCTGCTAATAATCACTATCAGGAGAAATATGATGCTGATCAGCCATCGTCATTTATCCAGTATCTCAAGGCCAACAATCTCTATTGTTGGGCAATGTCACAGCATCTACCAGTGTCTGATTTTCAGTGGGAGAAACCATCAGAGAAACTCCTGAACAAGATACTGAATACTCAAGACGATTCCTCATCGGGGTATATCGTCGAGTGTGAAATGGAATATCCACACAAACTTCACGAGGAGCACAACGATCATCCAGTTGCTCCGGAACGTCTTTCCATCAAGCGAAGGACTAAAGGGACCCTCACTTAATTTGTTGCCGACTACCCGCCAAAAAATACATTTCAACACGCGTGTGCGCTGGACGTCTGCGACAAGACGTGTGAGCTGGCTGACAAGTGAGAGCCAAGGAGTCGTCAAGTACCGGCATTTGACGACTCCCGGCCTGGTGAGAGCATGCATGCATGCATGCATGCATGCATGTCCAGCTGGCGGGAAAGGGAACCTAAAATTGTAGATCGATGGGTTGAATGTGAAATTGTGGATCTGCACGAGGTTTGTTTTGATGTTCTGATACTTGTTGTAATGGCTAGTGATCTTGCAAACGTTACTGTGACTTTTCCAAGTCCTACTGATACACCTTGTCAAATAAGATGCCCTGTAGTAGTCTTGGTGGAGGCAGACTGGAATGTGTTGAATTCGTAGCTTCTGAAATTGAAATTTATTTTTTCTTGAGTGACACTGACAAGCGATGGCATTGGCGACAGGAGAACTTTGCTTCCTTCCAGGAGAGCTGCATCGCAGTCGGATCCTGTCCATGCACATGCGATCATGCTGTGTTGTAGACAGTGGAGAGCTGATTTTCACCCGAGAAAATAGTTTTGAACATTCATGAAGAGGATATTGTTGCTGTAGCTAGCTGACAGACATAACCTGTGGCAGAGGTGTATGGAATCAGCGTGCAAGGTCTGTAGCAACTTGATCATGGCAGAGAATGAGCTGAAGTGAGATGTGAAGGGTGCCATGCAGCTTACACTTGTGCATGTTCTATGTTACTCTACGGCGAGGAACTACACACGCACTCGCTACTGCTCTCGCAAGGTGATTGGCTTCTCTTCAGTGATTCAGGCCGCCTCAAAGCATGGATCCACTGCTCTTTGTCGCGGAACACATCAACATGCCTGTTGACGTACACTGGAAAAGATACGACTCCACGATGAGGACCTGTGTAGCAACTTGATCATTGCAGAGAAGGAGCTGAAGCAACTTCCATTGGCGCATGTTTTTTAGTTTTAACGGTACTCCACGATGAGGAACAGCACTCGCTACTGCTCTTGCCAGGTGATTTGCTTCTCTCCCGTGATATAGGCTGCCTCAATGCATGACTTATCTGCACATCAATACGCCTGACGTAGATATAACTTGAGAAAAGTGTCACTCCACGATGAGGAGCACACAGCACTCGTGAAGGCTTGTACAGAGTGAGGGGCTTCTCCCCAGTGATGCAGGCTACCTTGAAGCATGATGAGCTACGTGAAATATACCGCGCGGTGTGTTGAAGCGAAGCATGGAGCATGCCATTCAGCTTGCACTGGTGATTGTTTTACTCAACGATGATGAACTGCACGTGGCATTTGATAGGGCTTGTGCAGGGTGAATGTCTTCTCTCCAGTGATGCAGGCCACCTTGAAGCGTGAATCCACTGCATCTCTCTCTCTCTCCAAATTCTTTGGTAATGCAGCTCACATGCAGCTCACACGTCTTGTCGTGCACGCGCAGACGTCCAGCACACAGGCGTGTCGAAATGTGTTTTTTGGCGGGTAGTCGGCAAAAAATTAAGTGAGGATCCCTTTAGTCCTTCGCTTCCGTCAATGAGGACATGCTATCTCCATACCAGCAGGAGCTTGTTGATAAACTCAATTCTTCCGGAGGATATGCTCTCAACCTTTTACCAAACTAGAGAGACAAGACAAAGTACGTTCTCCATTATCGAAACTTGAAACTCTACACTCAGCTTGGACTACGGTGTGTCAAAATCCACCGTGCTCTGAAATTTACTCAGAAACCGTGGATGAGAAGCTACATCGAGAAGAACACAGCCTGGCCTTTCTGTTAGGCAGTACCGTCAACTAGGATGAACTCATCTGCTTCACTACCTCTCTCTCTCTCCCTCTCTCTCTCTCTCTCTCTCTCTCTCTCTCTCTCTCTCTCTCACTCCTTTCTTCCCGGTTGCCGTGCTTGTGACTTTTTTCCCCTGCTGTCGTGCTCATATTAGTTATCTAACCACAGCTGTATCTTCTTCTTGGTTCTGTTTTCCGCTTTAATATTATTATATATTTTTCTTTTCTCTTATTATCAGTGGGACCATTGTCATTAGGTTTAGGCCTGTTTTTGGAACTCCACTTTAAATAAAGCCAAACAACAACAACAACAACAACAACAACCACAACAACAACAACAACAACAACAACAACAACAACAACAACAACAACAACAACAAACAAACCTACAACAGAGTGTCACAGCAGCTGGAGACTGGCTTCAAAGATGGCACCTGCTGGTTAACACAAAGAAACCAGTCATCCTCCCGTTCTACCACAATAACAGCCCCCCTGAACAGCTACCCCAGATCACCCTCAGGAATAGTCCGCTTAACGTAGCACAAAAACACAAACACCTCGGAATAATCTTTCAGCATGACCTCCGTTGGACGGAGCATGTTGAATACATAGTCAAAAAATCACTCAAGTCTTTCAATATTCTTTTTAGACTAAGGTCTACACTCACCAGTGATTCTTTATCTCACATCTATCAGACATACATACTACCTATATTCTCATATGCGAGCAATGCTCTCACACCGTTGTCCCACACTTCCCTTGACAGGCTAGAACGACTCCAGCGGAAAGCCGCCAGAATATGTCTCCACCTTCCCCTTTACACACACTTAGAACACTCCCACCTTTTGCATCGCATCAAATGGCCAACATTATTTTCACGCTTTAAAGTTAAACATATACTCTTCGTGCATTCTCTGCGTCACAATTATGCCCCACCACATATACTCTCGCTGCATACTGCTAGCAACGTGCAACCTTCGTATAATTTACGTCGCTCTCGTACTTGGCACTTGCCAACTCCGCGGACTGACCGCTGTCTCCATTCTCCCCTGTACAAGGCCCTTCATTACTTTAATTGCCTGCCCACCCAGCTTCGCCAAATCTCTTCTCGTACTCCCTTCAAATCCGAGATATCCCTGCTGTTGCACAACTCTGTATGCTCGTGTAGCGACGACCCCTGCCCGTACACTTAAGTACGCAACTCTGTATGCTCGTGTGGCGACCACCCCTGCCCGTACACTTAAGTTGTCATTAACCCCTAGGCCCTGCCCACCCAATTCTTCCTCACTCTTTCTCCTTTCTTACACTATTATCTCTTATTGGCCACTGGCTATCGTGAGAATAAAGATTTGAAACAACAACAACAACAACAACAACAACAACAACGATAGTTGAGTAGGAGTAGGAAGCAGATTTTGGCGCTCCCAGTTTTTCCCTAGATTTCTGCGGATTGAGGCTTACCAGACCCCAACCATGGAGCGCAACATTAGTACTGCTGCCCGAAATGGCGAGCCACGATGGAAATCACTTACCCGAGAAGACATGAAGGCCAACACCGTAGTTTTCACCAGTCACGCCGGTATCAAGACAGTGGATGTAGCCGAGGCCCTTGTTACCCAAGGGTACACGGACGTCGCCTCCGTCCAGATCACCAATTCCAACCTCACAAAGGTAACGTTATTATCTGCTACGCAGACTGACGCACTGCTGGGGCACGGGTTTTTTATCGGCGACAGCCATTTCTCTGTACGCCCTGCATTCACCAAACAACTACAACTCCATATCTTTGATGTCCCGATCTGGATTGAGAATACCGTTATCTGCAGTGCTTTGGCTGCATTTGGCCAGATCCAGGGAGACATCCGCCATGGTCAAATTCAAACCCCGTCGGGGATTACTGTAGGGACAGGTATGCGATTCGCCACCATCGAGCTGAAGGAGGGATGTCGGCAAGTTCCGTCTTTTGTCCGCACAGCCGACCAGCACCAGTTTCATGTCCGTCACGAGGACCAGAGGGCCACCTGCAGGATTTGCATGGGGGAGCACTTTGCTCGATCGTGTCCGAGCAAGCGGCCCACGAACAAACCACCCACAAATATACAGAGCACCAATTCGGCTGCACTCCCTGGATCACAACTGAGCTCGGGTACAAGTGCGCCCGATGCAGGAGGTAGTGAGGCTGTTGTGAGTGCTAGTTCAGGTAGTAGCTGTACAAACACGGACCCCAGCGCGGAGCCAGAGAGCTCAAATCAATCCACCAGCTCAGCACGCACGCGCACAGAGCCCAAGGGTTCACACTCGTACGCCAGCGCAGCTCAACAGGGAGCCCGCGCACAGTTCAACTGTACGCACGGGGCGGCCGAACAGGTGAGCACTGCACCCGACGGATCCCCTACTAGTAGTACTAGTAGCAAGGATGCAACACAGAAAACCGCTGAAATGAACAGCGCCAGTGCGTCTGAGAACACAACCAGCGACGGGGAATCCAAGGAAATACAGAGCAATACTCCATCCTCTGCCGACCAAACTGAGGTAGCTGAGAGTTCCAGCTTGCAGGTAATCGCTCCCAGTACACCCCCAATGTCCGGCACCCCTCCGCCTACAGGCACTGGGGCAGGCCACGACGACGGGGTCACCAAGGTTGCCTCTGACGATGCGGATTGGATACCCAGCGGTCCTCGTCGTCGCCGACACAGCCACGGCCATTCGACCATGGAGGAGAAAGCCAAGGCCGATGGGACATGGCCCTCCCCTCAGAGGAAACACCCGAAATACTGAGTCCAGATAAGTTTAAACAACTAGCCAAAAGACAAAAAACATAAAAAATAAAAATAAAATTCCCCCAAAAAAAACAATACCAATGTCAGTGAATTTGAACTTTCTCAGCACCAACGTGCGTTGCATATTCAACAAAATGGACGAGTTACTTACCTTTACCCGTTCGTGCTCTGAATCTCAGAACGAACTATCAGTCATTGCAGTCCAGGAAACCTGGGCTGACACATCAGACCCTGACAGTCTCTATGCAATCCCAGGCTACAAGCTGATCAGAGCTGACAGACAGGACTATGGTGGTGGTGTTGCCTTGTACACAGCGGAACGTTTCAACACAAGGGTACTGACAATACCAATGACAGCAGCAGAATGCATATGGACGAGAATTTCCACCGGTAACCTTTCCCTCGTTGTTGCAAACATTTACCGACCACCCCGTAGCGATGGCACCCTCTTCTGTGCGGAACTGGAAAGAAGCATCAAAACCGCTAGAGCCGAAGGTGACGACCTCCTACTACTTGGAGACTTCAATGCCAAGAACAGTGCGTGGCTCACCACAGACAGAACAGATCGCCTTGGGGACGACATACAAACTCTGCTACACACATACGGCCTCACACAACATGTCAGATTCCCTACTTACATCCACCGACAAACACCTCTCTCATGTCTAGACCTTGTTATCTCCTCACTCCACACCAATGATATTCATATCCAATCACTTCCACCATTTGGCGCATCCGATCACACTACTATCAGTGGCCACATCAATAATCAACTGCCCCCCATAATTAACAACTCCCCTCCAAGATCCAGAAGCACCACATTCTGGTCATGGACAGACAGCACTATCCACCTTCTTCGAGAAGCCCTTTCACGCACAAATCTCAACCACCATCCAAACCAACACGACCCATGCCCAGTTGACACCTTCTGGCGATCCTGGCGCGACAATGTCCTGAGCATCGCCCAAGAACACTGCCAAGTTACTCGCACTCACCCCCCTTGGGACAGGAAGAACGTGCCAGCACGACCATGGATATCAAAGGGCCTCTTGAAAGAGATCAAGGATAAGCACAGAAAACACAGAATATACCTTCACTCACGCTCGCCTGATGACTGGAACACGTTCACTGCCCAAAGAAACCGTGTCACCTCCCTCCTGCGTCGTGCTAAATCGGATTTCGTAAACAACTCAACAGCCTCCTCTACTTCCCTACACCGCCTCATGAAGCACCTAACTACAGCTACAAAACAACGCATACCCGAACTCGTCAGCCAAGCAACTCCTGCAACGACACCAGCACAAAAAGCCGTTGCCCTCAACGAATTCTTCATTTCACAGAGCAAGCTGTCCGTGGCCAATGCGGATGAGCAAACTCCAGCCATCAACACCACCCCTGACATCCTCAGTCCCCTTCAAGAAATCTCGACTTCCCAAGCTGAGGTCGAAAAACTCCTCCGCGGAGTTGATACCAACAAAAGCCCCGGGTTTGACTCTATTCCAAACCGCCTACTCAAAGAAGCGGCGAAAGAACTTGCACCGTCGTTATCGTCCCTCTTTAATCTATCGTTCCAAACCGGAGAAATCCCACAGGAGTGGAAAGATGCCACCATTACTCCAGTACCCAAGCCGGGTGACCCAACTCAACCAACAAATTATAGACCCATCTCTCTCTTGAGCACTACATCAAAAATCCAAGAAAAAATTGCACATCAACTCCTCTACAAGCACATCACACCCCACCTGCCCAACCAGCAGTCCGGATTCCGCGACAAAGACAGCACTGAGCAGCAGCTCGCCCGTCTCGTCCATACCCTTTCCACTGCGAGAGACGACGGGAAACACGTCAATGCCTGCTTTTTCGATCTAAGCAAGGCCTTCGATCGTGTGTGGCATGCAGGCCTTCTAGCAAAACTCTCCCACTATGGTGTCCAGGGCAACGCCCTGGAGTGGTTCCGACGGTACCTGTTGGGGCGTCGGCAAAGGGTCCAGGTGGATGGCGACCTATCGCCTTTCCTCGAGATCCCTGCCGGCGTCCCTCAGGGATCTGTTCTTGGGCCGCTTCTATTCCTCGTCTACACCATTGACCTTCCACACGCATGTGAGAATCCCAGCACCACCTGTAGCCAGTTTGCAGATGACACCGCTCTGATTTCCATAGCGAGAACTCTTCAAGACTGCACCCGAAACCTACAACAGAGTGTCACAGCAGCTGGAGACTGGCTTCAAAAATGGCACCTGCTGGTTAAAACAAAGAAAATAGTCATCCTCCCGTTCTACCACAATAACCGCCCCCCTGAACAGCTACCCCAGATCACCCTCAGGAATAGTCCGCTTACCGTAGCACAAAAACACAAACACCTCGGAATAATCTTTCAGCATGACCTCCGTTGGACGGAGCATGTTGAATACATAGTAAAAAAATCACTCAAGTCTTTCAATATTCTTTTTAGACTAAGGTCTACACTCACCAGTGATTCTTTATCTCACATCTATCAGACATACATACTACCTATATTCTCATATGCGAGCAATGCTCTCACACCGTTGTCCCACACTTCCCTTGACAGGCTAGAACGACTCCAGCGGAAAGCCGCCAGAATATGTCTCCACCTTCCCCTTTACACACACTTAGAACACTCCCACCTTTTGCATCGCATCAAATGGCCAACATTATTTTCACGCTTTAAAGTTAAACATATACTCTTCGCGCATTCTCTGCGCCACAATTATGCCCCACCACATATACTCTCGCTGCATACTGCTAGCAACGTGCAACCTTCGTATAATTTACGTCGCTCTCGTACTTGGCACTTGCCAACTCCGCGGACTGACCGCTGTCTCCATTCTCCCCTGTACAAGGCCCTTCATTACTTTAATTGCCTGCCCACCCAGCTTCGCGAAATCCCTTCTCGTACTCCCTTCAAATCCGAGATATCCCTGCTGTTGCACAACTCTGTATGCTCGTGTAGCGACCACCCCTGCCCTTACACTTAAGTACGCAACTCTGTATGCTCGTGTGGCGACCACCCCTTCCCGTACACTTAAGTAGTCATTAACCCCTAGGCCCTGCCCACCCAATTCTTCCTCACTCTTTCTCCTTTCTTACACTATTATCTCTTATTGGCCACTGGCTATCGTGAGAATAAAGATTTGAAACAACAACAACAACAACAACAACAACAACAACAACAACAACAACAACAACAACAACAACAACAACAACAACAACAACAACAACAACAACAACAACAACAACAACAACAACAACAACAACAACAACAACAACAACAACAACAACAACAACAACAACAACAACAACAACAACAACAACAACAACAACAACAACAACAACAACAACAACAACAACAACAACAACAACAACAACAACAACAACAACAACAACAACAACAACAACAACAACAACAACAACAACAACAACACCAAACACAACAACAACAACAACAACAACAACAACAACAACAACAACAACAACAACAACAACAACAACAACAACAACAACAACAACAACAACAACAACAACAACAACAACAACAACAACAACAACAACAACAACAACAACAACAACAACAACAACAACAACAACAACAACAACAACAACAACAACAACAACAACAACAACAACAACAACAACAACAACAACAACAACAACAACAACAACAACAACAACAACAACAACAACAACAACAACAACAACAACAACAACAACAACAACAACAACAACAACAACAACAACAACAACAACAACAACAACAACAACAACAACAACAACAACAACAACAACAACAACAACAACAACAACAACAACAACAACAACAACAACAACACCAAACACAACAACAACAACAACAACAACAACAACAACAACAACAACAACAACAACAACAACAACAACAACAACAACAACAACAACAACAACAACAACAACAACAACAACAACAACAACAACAACAACAACAACAACAACAACAACAACAACAACAACAACAACAACAACAACAACAACAACAACAACAACAACAACAACAACAACAACAACAACAACAACAACAACTGTTTAACCCACAATCTCACCTTCTCATCAATTTATCTCGTATTGGCGATGGTGCCATCGTGAGAATAAAGAATTCAAAAAAACAACAACAACAACGACAACAACAACAACAACAACAACAACAACAACAACAACAACAACAACAACAACAACAACAACTGTTTAACCCACAATCTCACCTTCTCATCAATTTATCTCTTATTGGCGATGGTGCCATCGTGAGAATAAAGAATTCAAAAAAACAACAACAACAACAACAACAACAACAACAAAAACAACAACAACAACAACTGCCCGTACACTTAAGTAGTCATTAACCCCTAGGCCCTGCCCACCCAATTCTTCCTCACTCTTTCTCCTTTCTTACACTATTATCTCTTATTGGCCACTGGCTATCGTGAGAATAAAGATTTGAAACAACAACAACAACAACAACAACAACGAACACAAAACAAAAGCTCGCCAGGAGTAAGAAGCAAGTTTTGAAGCTCTGAGTGTCGTGACCACGTCCCCACCCTAGAAGCATCAGCTATTCTAACTAGTATTACCTATCTAGCGTGGATGACTCCCCAGCGCCAGGCAGCCCAAAGCCTGAGCCCCCAGAGCCACTGTTGAGGTCGATGTCGCCGGCCGAATTGAAGGCCAATACCGTAATATTTGTCGACGGCCTCGCAGGCCAGAAGATAGTAGAAATTGCGGACACCCTCATCGACCAGGGTTATGCTGACATCGCCTCCGTCCAAATTACCGGATCAGCCTGTAAGGTAACGTTCTGCAGCCAATCTACAACTAAGTCCATTGCAGAACACGGTTTCTTTCTTGGCGAAACACATATTTCTGTCCGCCATTCTCTCTCCTTGCAAGTGCACATCTTTGACGTCCCGATTTGGATCTCCGATGCCGCCATCATACATGCACTCACAAAATACGGTACGGTGCAAGGCACCATTCGCCACGGCCGTACCCGCACAAAGTCAGGCGCATTTGTCGGAACAGGCGTACGCTTCGCAACTGTTCGCCTGAACAACGGCTGCAGGCAGGTGCCATCTTTCGTGCGGACAGCCGAAGGCAATACCTTCCGCGTGAAGCATGAGGGCCAGGCGCCAACTTGCCGCCTCTGCAACTCAGAAAATCACCTTGCCGGCTCCTGCCCTAAATCGAACAAGATACAAAACACACGGACCCGCACTTCAACCAACACGCGGCAGAACCAAAACGAAGACCCAGCACCAGATCCAACACTGGCGACAGCCCTGCCAGGCCAGGCCAGCTTACCGTATGCACAGGCAGCGACCCCGGCCCCTGCCAGCACACTCGTACAGGAAATCACCGAAACAAGCAACACACAGACCCAAAACGACGATCCAGCAGCAGATCCGACAGCCTCCACAGGCCAGGTCAGCTTACTGTACGCACAGTAGTGCTGAAACGATTACGTTTTTTCCTTAGTGGCTTAGCTGATACCATAACGATCGGCTTATCGGCTAAACGATTATAGTAACTACATCAGTATAAACTTTTCTAAGCACTCGCAGACTCCATTGCAGCCACTCACACATTACAGGGTACCTCACTTCAAACTCTCCAACTACGGTCTCTTCGCTGCATAGGTTCACTTCACTTCCAAAAATAAAAAAATTAGATATAAATGGAATGCACCAAATTTTCGGGCATTGCCCATCTTCAGGGTGAAAAACCATTCAACGGTTCCCTTTTGGAATGGTTTTCACCCTGAAGATGGGCCATGCCCGAAAATTTGGTGCATTCCATTTACAGTCAAATCTGTCGTAAGCGACCGCCCCTTGGTGCAAGAAAAAGCGGTCGCTTACGGCAGATGTTCTCTTACGGCAGATGTATGGTAAATCCGGCATACCAGGTATATGCTTCCATGTACTCAAATCGACAAGAATAATGTAATTTTTAATATCATTTCATCGGATATTCAACGACGACCATACCCTATACTATAGTACGCGTATGCGACAGTAGATCGACACTACTGCCTGGACTTGAGTCGAGAGCTACAGCACAGCCTCAGTACAGGCCAGGCGCCAGTCGATCGCACTTGCAAGACAGCGCATTTTCACACTTTGCAGTTGACAGCGCACTGGCAGGTACAGTTTCGCACCTTACTGAACCTGGGTCGCGGTCGCTTACAGCAGATTTGAATGCAGCCACCGTGCATGAAATCGCGGTCGCTGGTCGCGCACAGCAGATGGTCGCTCTGGACAGATCAGTTTGTATGTGAAACCGTCGGTGCACGGAAAATCGGTCGCTAACGGTAGATGGTCGCCTACAGCAGAGGTCGCTAACGGCAGATTTGACTGTATATCTAATTTTTTATTTTTGGAAGTGAAGTGAACCTATGCAGTGAAGAGACCGTAGTTGGAGAGTTTGAAGTGAGGTACCCTGTAACTACATCAGTAAAATGTACATTCTGTGAATTTCAAAAAAATAACGAGTCTAACATCGCCAACGACGGAAAGCGGGCGCACAGATCCGATGATCCCGCAACAAGTCCGTCAGCTGTTCGGACTGACCAGACGAATACAGACAAGACAGAGGCAACTCACTGGTTGCAACCCAAGAGCTGATGGTGCCTTTTGCCTGTGACTTCGCTGACTCCGACGATGAAGTCAGAGAAGCCGGCCAGGGGTGCAGATCGGCGGATTTTGACGGATGAGCTGACTTGAGGCGCACCAACAAGCAACTAGTTGGTTTTCCTGTCTATGCTCAAAATAGGCCCAGACGCCAGGCCTAGCTCGTCGTCGAGCAAACTGGTTCGGGAACCGTTGACAGAACGGAAAACATGAAACTGAAGACCACTTTACTGTCTTTAGCTCAAGACTACTCGCACGTGGAGGGAACTCCAGCCCCTGCAGCTAGTGTAGACACATACCAAGCCTGCCAGTCCTGCATGCTGTATGTAAGAAAAGTAGTCAGCTCAAAAGACGGCAACGGTGATCGCGTCGATGTTTCTCAGATCGCGCTTGTACTTTACACGTGCATCGATGTTGCAAGTGTACAGTCATGTACATATTCGTGTCGGACTCGCAACACTTTCGATGCATGCACGCTTTGTGCGATCCCCAAAAGGGGGGGGGGGGAATCCCGCACCGAGCGTAAGTACCATTCTACTCGTTTAGCCGATAAAATCGAAATAACCGTTCGATATATTTCTTATCGAGTAAGTAACGAGTAATCGATATAATCGTTTCAGCACTAACGCACAGGTAGCGTCCCCTGTGACCTCTGCCAGTTCACCCGCACAGGAAGTCACTGAACACAGCCAGCCCAGCAAAAGTGCAGACCAGCACGGACACACTGCCAGTGCCTCTGATGAGCACCAAACTCGTACTCGTAGAACTAGTACAGATATTGATCGAGCCGACGAGAGCGCAGTCCGCGCACTATCACCCAGCGCAAGCATGTACTGCCACTCGCCAGGCTCACCTCGCATGGCAGCGGAAGACGACAGCAACGACGAGAGCCTATTTGAGGAAGATGGAAATCGCGCCGAACAACTCCTGCAGAAGCTCAATGCAGCGGAGGAAGAATGGAAACTCTACACCGGACGTCGCAGACGCAGACGCCACCAGCTAGAGCAGACGCCCCCCAGGCGCACAACAGCCACATGCCTCTAAAAAAACAAAACAAAAAATAAGCTAGCTGACCAGAGTCCTACAGGAGTCACCATGGACCACGCCTGAACTGGAATCATCATCAACACCTGGTCCCACCAGTGAAAAAAAAAATTATGAAAAACGGAAATGAACAAAATAGCATCTCTTTCTTCTCCTTCAACGCTCGCAGTCTCTAACCCAAAATGGACGAACTGTCAGCAATAGCATCGTCAACAACGCCACTTTATGATGTCATTGCTGTCTCTGAAACATGGTGTACCCAGCACGACCCAGACTCCCTGTTTGCCCTCAGTGGATACACACTACATCGTGCAGACCGCCCAGACCGCCAAGGTGGAGGAGTGATTCTCTACGTGAACGACACTATACCTCATGAACTCGTCCCTACAACAACCCCAGACAGCTTTGACCTATTATCGCTGAAACTGTCAGCCAACGACAGCACCATCAACGCAACATGCATCTACCGACCACCCCGTTGCGACCATCAGCTATTCTGCCAGCACCTTGAGGAACTGATACGAGCCATACCAACAACAACGCAAAAGATTATCCTCGGTGATTTTAATGCAAAGAACGCCGCTTGGTGCCACTCTGACACGACAGATGCTGTTGGCGAGGATCTAGCAGTGCTGTTCCAAAGTGCTGTTCCAAACTTACTCTCTACACCAACATGTCACATTCCCCACTCTTGTGCAGAACGGGCACCCTAAATCCTGCCTAGATCTCGTCGTCACGGATGTAGACAGCGACTATGTCCTTATCTCTAGTCTCCCGCAGATCGGCAACTCGGACCACCTATCCATCAGGGGTTTAATCAAGCCAGTCGCTGCACCCCCTCGAGCCGTACCACCTCCCACCCATAACACCACCCATTGGAAATGGTCAAACCCAAGCATCAGCAGTCTGAAAGCCGAAATTGAACGCACACAACTGCTACCGGAAGGTGACACCCTGAACACTACCAACATAGACAACCTGTGGCACTCATGGAAGGACAAAGTCCTCACTTGCGCCCGCAAACACTGTGCAGTACCTCACTCCCCGAGGCATACTAGCCACCCCGCAAAGCCATGGCTGAACCCAGAGCTCACTAACGCCATCAGAGAAAAACACCGGCTCTACCGTGCCTACTTGCGCACCCGGACGCCCTGCAACTGGACAGCATACACCACCCAACGCAACAAAGTTACTCACCTTCTCCGAATCGCTAAGTCTACATATGTCAGTAATGGCACTGGGACGAGCCACTCCACACCAAACCTACACAAACTGATGCGCGGCCTCTAGTCCTCACAACGACCTACTCTGCCAGACATGCTCTCCCAGGGCCAGACTCTCTCAACCCCCGCTGAAAAAGCAACCGCCCTGAACGCTTTCTTCATCTCGCAGAGCCAACAGTCAGTCACAGGATGCCACGAGGAACTTCCCTCCATTCATTCCCCCACACCAAATACACCTGGCCTCACTACACTGGAAACAACAGCCCAAGAGGTCTCAAAGTTACTGTCTAACCTGGACCCGTCAAAGAGCCCGGGCTGTGATGGCATACCAACCCGCCTACTGAAAGAGGCAGCCAGTTCACTTGCGCCGTCCCTAGCAACCCTTTTTAACATCTCCTTCGAACGTTGCACTATCCCGCAAGAGTGGAGGGACGCAACAGTCACCCCCATCCACAAGAAGGGCAGCAAAACCGAGCCCTCTAACTATCGACCGATATCGCTACTCAGCGTGACGTCGAAAGTACAAGAGAGGATAGTTGCTGACCGCATCTCAAAGCACATCCAACCTCACCTCCCCAACAGCCAATCAGGCTTTCGGCCAAACGATGGCACCACACAGCAGCTATCTCGGTTAATCCATCAGATCACCGAGAAAAGAGACGCCGGGCAAACAGTAATTGCTTGCTTCTTCGACCTCTGTAAGGCGTTTGACCGGGTGTGGCACCAAGGACTGCTTGCAAAATTGGCCCACCTCGGACTCGATGGCAAATGCCTCCAGTGGCTTGCCTCCTATCTCACCAATAGACGACAACATGTGCAAGTGGAGAGAAGCATATCAACATGGCTAAACATTCCAGCGGGGGTCCCCCAAGGCTCTGTCTTGGGGCCACTTTTGTTCACGGCCTACACAGTTGATCTGCCAACCGCCTGCATAAATGCCAACACTGAGTGCAGCCAGTTTGCCGACGACACTGCCATCATTGCCGCTCACGAGAATTTTCTAGCCGCAGAAGAGCACCTCCAGTCAGCTGTGACAACCGCGGCACAGTGGCTGAAGGATTGGCTTCTCCTGGTCAACGAAAGTAAGACCACTGTCATCCACTTTCACCACACCAACCGGCCACCTCCCAGACCACCATCAATCACACTTAACGATACCAACCTCACTGTGGCCTCAAGGCATCGCCACCTTGGCCTCCTCATACAGCAGAATCTATGCTGGAACTCGCATGTTGACTACATCATCACTAAAGCGACCAGGAAGATGTTCCTTCTCCTGCGACTACGCAATTCCTTAAACACTTTTGCTCTCTCCTTCATCTATCTAACCTACATCCGCCCTATTCTTGAGTATGCTTGCACTGTCCTCTCACCCCTCCCCGCAACCCTGAACGACCGGCTTGAGCGCATCCAACGGCGCGCTGCTCGCCTCTGTTTGCATCTCCCCCTCTTTGAACACAGAACCCACTCCGTGCTGCTGCACCGACTCAAATGGCCATCACTCAGCAGCCGCCGTACCCTCTCCCATATCCTTCTTGCACACAGCCTGCATCATAGATATGCACCACCACACCTTCTTGCAATTCACCTCCCCCGAATACAACCCATTCGCACGCTCAGGTTCCCCCGAACCTTTGAGCTACCCACAACACGTACAAACCGGCTAAGAGACTCCCCCATCTATGCTTCTCTTGATCTCTTTAATAGCATCCCACCCAGCATCCGGCAAATCAACCCCAGACGAGATTTCAAAGCAAACATCCTACCACTTGTCATCTCTTCCGTATGTACTTGCTCACATTGCTCAGCACATCTATAGCTCCATTGCGCCCAGCCTACGTGATTAACTCCCAATTAGTATTGCCATCGCTACTGCCTCAGCAAGCAGCTAAACTTTGATCTCTCTGTATCTGATCACCGTGCCTGTAATTATTTTTCTCTTATTGGCCACAGGCCATCGTGAGAATAAAAGAATTCAAAAAAACAACAACAACAACAACAACAACAACAACAACAACAACAACAACAACAACAACAACAACAACAACAACAACAACAACAACAAAAACAACAACAACAACAACAACAACAACAACCCTGCTCAGTATAACATCAAAAACACAAGAAAAAATAGTCCACTCTCGTCTGTACAATCACATAGCACCGCACTTACCCTCCAACCAATCCGGCTTCAGGAAACAAGACGGGACCGAACTGCAACTCGCACGGATCGTCCACCAGATATCCACAGCTAGGGATGCGGGGAAGCATGTTGTAACGTGTTTCTTCGATCTCAGTAAAGCCTTTGATCGTGTATGGCATCAAGGCTTGCTGAAAAAGCTGAGCCACTATGGTGTCGACGGCAAGGCTCACAATTGGCTCGAAGCCTACTTGACAGGACGCAGACAGCGGGTGCTGGTTGAAGGCACAACATCCGCCTTCATACCAATACCAGCAGGAGTGCCCCAGGGCTCGGTCCTGGGACCACTTCTGTTCCTGCCGTACACCATTGACCTGCCCACTGCCTGTGAAAATGCTACAACCTCGTGTAGCCAGTTCGCGGACGATACCGCACTAATTGCCATTGCAGGCAGCTACATTGAGTGTGAGGCTGCGCTACAAAGAAGCGTCGATGCCGCAGCAGAATGGCTAGAGCGCTGGCACCTGCTAGTCAATAAAACGAAAACCGTCATCCTCCCGTTCTACCATGCTAACCGACCCCCACCACGACTACCCGAAATAAAACTTGGCCAAACCCTATTAGAAACAGTGACACAACATCGTCACCTCGGCATCATCTTTCAGCACGACCTAAGATGGTCAGCCCACCTTGACTTTGTGCTGAAGAAAGCTGTAAAATCTCTTAATATTCTCTTTAGGCTCAAATCAACTCTACACACTAAATCACTCTCTCTCATTTACAAAACGTATATCCTGCCTATAATTGAATATGCATGCATTGCTGTCACCCCGCTCTCAATCGCAGCTCTTGACCGTCTTGAGCGAATCCAGAGCAAGGCGGCCAGAATCTGCCTCCGTCTCCCCCTTTACACTCCTCTGGATCATTCAACACTGCTCCATCGGCTCAAATGGCCGACAATGTTCTCTCGCCGCAAAGTGAAGCTCACCCTTCTTGCTCACTCCATAAAATACCAATATGCCCCACAACACATACGCTTGCTCAACACCCCCGCTCAAGTTACGGCCCAGTACAGCCTTCGACACGCACGCACTTGGCACATCCCACCCTCCAGAACCGATCGCTGTAAAGACTCCCCACTGTACAAGTCCCTAGAATACTACAATGCCCTCCCTGCTAGCATTCGTGACATCTCCTCCCGACCTGCTTTAAAACAAGAAATCTGCTCACTGCTGATTAACTCAATCTGCTCCTGCAGCGCTCACCCTCTCCCATACTTGTAAAGTTCAAAGTGATGTAAATCACTTTCCAACTGTTTAACCCACAATCTCACCTTCTCATCAATTTATCTCTTATTGGCGATGGTGCCATCGTGAGAATAAAGAATTCAACAACAACAACAACCCTATGGGTGCCTCTGATCATGTTGTCATACAAGGCAACATACGACCCCAGCAGCACACCACCCACAGAAACAATAATACAAATAATAATAAAAATGAGAGCAGTACTACACAGCAAAGCACCTCCAGCACATACCGGTTGTGGAGCGAGTAACGCATTGCGTCCCTGCGTGAAGCTCTTGCTACCTGCAATCTGCAGTACGCTCCACATCCCACTGACCCTCAGCCAGTAACCTCATTCTCGAACTTCTGGAGAGACCAGATACTGAAACTAGCCGTGCACCACTGCCAAGTGACCAGAAGCAAGTCCCGCAAAAATTCTACGCCCACTCGTCCCTGGATGACGAAGGATCTCCTCAGCCAGATCAAAACAAAGCACAAACAGTTCCGCACCTACAAGGCGACCCAACTAGACTCAGATTGGAAACTGTACACAGCCCAGCGTAACCGAGTAACCGCTCTTTTGCGACAGGCTAAGTCCGACTTTGTCCAGCAAACAACGTCAACGGGTACAAACCTCCACCATCTACTGAAGCACCTGAAAAAACCGCCTAAGCAAACAATTCCCACACTATCGACAGCCAACTCCACTGCAGCCACGGCTATGGAGAAAGCAACAGCTCTCAACAAGTTCTTTATCTCCCAAAGCCAACAGTCCATCGACAAGACCACCTGTACTACACCAGACATCAACACTACCCCTGACATCAGTCATACTCTAAATACAATCGCAGCAACAGTGGAAGAGGTCGAGAAGCTTCTATGCAGTCTAGACACTGGCAAGAGCCCAGGCTTTGACAACATCCCAACTCGGCTCCTGAAAGAAACTGCAAAGGAAATCTCCCCATCTCTCACTAGTCTCTACAATCTGTCCTTCAGAACCGGAGAAATACCACAGGATTGGAAAGACGCAACTATTACACCCATCCAAAAGTCGGGCAACCCCTCCCATCCTACCAACTACCGACCCATCTCCCTGCTCAGTATAATATCAAAAACACAAGAAAAAATAGTCCACTCTCGTCTGTACAATCACATAGCACCGCACTTACCCTCCAACCAATCCGGCTTCAGGAAACAAGACGGGACCGAACTGCAACTCGCACGGATCGTCCACCAGATATCCACAGCTAGGGATGCAGGGAAGCATGTTGTAACGTGTTTCTTCGATCTCAGTAAAGCCTTTGATCGTGTATGGCATCAAGGCTTGCTGAAAAAGCTGAGCCACTATGGTGTCGACGGCAAGGCTCACACTTGGCTCGAAGCCTACTTGACAGGACGCAGACAGCGGGTGCAGGTTGAAAGCACAACATCCGCCTTCATACCAATACCAGCAGGAGTGCCCCAGGGCTCGGTCCTGGGACCACTTCTGTTCCTGGCGTACACCATTGACCTGCCCACTGCCTGTGAAAATGCTACAACCTCGTGTAGCCAGTTCGCGGACGACACCGCACTGATTGCCATTGCAGGCAGCTACATTGAGTGTGAGGCTGCGCTACAAAGAAGCGTCGATGCCGCAGCAGAATGGCTAGAGCACTGGCACCTGCTAGTCAATAAAACGAAAACCGTCATCCTCCCGTTCTACCATGCTAACCGACCCCCACCATGACTACCCGAAATAAAACTTGGCCAAACCCTATTAGAAACAGTAACACAACATCGTCACCTCGGCATCATCTTTCGGCACGACCTAAGATGGTCAGCCCACCTTGACTTTGTGCTGAAGAAAGCCGTAAAATCTTTTAATATTCTCTTTAGGCTCAAATCAACTCTACACACTAAATCACTCTCTCTCATTTACAAAACGTATATCCTGCCTATAATTGAATATGCATGCATTGCTGTCACCCCGCTCTCAATCGCAGCTCTTGACCGTCTTGAGCGAATCCAGCGCAAGGCGGCCAGAATCTGCCTCCGTCTCCCCCTTTACACTCCTCTGGATCATTCAACACTGCTCCATCGGCTCAAATGGCCGACAATGTTCTCTCGCCGCAAAGTGAAGCTCACCCTTCTTGCTCACTCCATAAAATACCAATATGCCCCACAACACATACGCTTGCTCAACACCCCCGCTCAAGTTACGGCCCAGTACAGCCTTCGACACGCACGCACTTGGCACCTCCCACCCTCCAGAACCGATCGCTGTAAAGACTCCCCACTGTACAAGTCCCTAGAATACTACAATGCCCTACCTGCTAGCATTCGTGACATCTCCTCCCGACCTGCTTTCAAACAAGAAATCTGCTCACTGCTGATTAACTCAATCTGCTCCTGCAGCGCTCACCCTCTCCCATACTTGTAAAGTTCAAAGTGATGTAAATCACTTTCCAACTGTTTAACCCACAATCTCACCTTCTCATCAATTTATCTCTTATTGGCGATGGTGCCATCGTGAGAATAAAGAATTCAAAAACAACAACAACAACAACAACAACAACAACAACAACAACAACAACAACAACAACAACAACAACAACAACAACAACAACAACAACAACAACAACAACACCAACAACAACAACAACAACAACAACAACAACAACAACAACAACAACAACAACAACAACAGTCATGATCATCGCCCAAGAACACTGCCAAGTTACTCGCACTCACCCCCCTTGGGACAGGAAGAACGTGCCAGCACGACCATGGATATCAAAGGGCCTCTTGAAAGAGATCAAGGATAAGCACAGAAAACACAGAATATACCTTCACTCACGCTCGCCTGACGACTGGAACACGTTCACTGCCCAAAGAAACCGTGTCACCACCCTCCTGCGTCGTGCTAAATCGGATTTCGTAAACAACTCAACGGCCTCCTCTACTTCCCTACACCGCCTCATGAAGCACCTAACTACAGCTACAAAACAACGCATACCCGAACTCGTCAGCCAAGCAACTCCTGCAACGACACCAGCACAAAAAGCCGCTGCCCTCAACGAATTCTTCATTTCACAGAGCAAGCTGACCGTGGCCAATGCGGATGAGCAAACTCCAGCCATCAACACCACCCCTGACATCCTCAGTCCCCTTCAAGAAATCTCGACTTCCCAAGCTGAGGTCGAAAAACTCCTCCGAGGAGTTGATACCAACAAAAGCCCCGGGTTTGACTCTATTCCAAACCGCCTCCTCAAAGAAGCCGCTAAGGAACTTGCACCGTCGTTATCGTCCCTCTTTAATCTATCGTTCCAAACCGGAGAAATCCCACAGGAGTGGAAAGATGCCACCATTACTCCAGTACCCAAGCCGGGTGACCCAACCCAACCAACAAATTATAGACCCATCTCTCTCTTGAGCACTACATCAAAAATCCAAGAAAAAATTGCACATCAACTCCTCTACAAGCACATCACACCCCACCTGCCCAACCAGCAGTCCGGATTCCGCGAGAAAGACGGCACTGAGCAGCAGCTCGCCCGTCTCGTCCATACCCTCTCCACTGTGAGAGACGACGGGAAACACGTCAGTGCCTGCTTTTTCGATCTAAGCAAGGCCTTCGATCGTGTGTGGCATGCAGGCCTTCTAGCAAAACTCTCCCACTATGGTGTCCAGGGCAACGCCCTGGAGTGGTTCCGACGGTACCTGTTTGGGCGTCGGCAAAGGGTCCAGGTGGATGGCGACCTATCGCCTTTCCTCGAGATCCCTGCCGGCGTCCCTCAGGGATCTGTTCTTGGGCCGCTTCTATTCCTCGTCTACACCATAGACCTTCCACATGCATGTGAGAATCCCGGCACCACCTGTAGCCAGTTTGCAGATGACACCGCTCTGATTTCCATAGCGAGAACTCTTCAAGACTGCACCCGAAACCTACAGCAGAGTGTCACAGCAGCTGGAGACTGGCTTCAAAGATGGCACCTGCTGGTTAACACAAAGAAAACAGTCATCCTCCCGTTCTACCACAATAACCGCCCCCCTGAACAGCTACCCCAGATCACCCTCAGGAATAGTCCGCTTACCGTAGCACAAAAACACAAACACCTCGGAATAATCTTTCAGCATGACCTCCGTTGGACGGAGCATGTTGAATACATAGTCAAAAAATCACTCCAGTCTTTCAATATTCTTTTTAGACTAAGGTCTACACTCACCAGTGATTCTTTATCTCACATCTATCAGACATACATACTACCTATATTCTCATATGCGAGCACTGCTCTCACACCGTTGTCCCACACTTCCCTTGACAGGCTAGAACGACTCCAGCGGAAAGCCGCCAGAATATGTCTCCACCTTCCCCTTACACACACTTAGAACACTCCCACCTTTTGCATCGCATCAAATGGCCAACATTATTTTCACGTTTTAAAGTTAAACATATACTCTTCGCGCATTCTCTGCGCCACAATTATGCCCCACCACATATACTCTCGCTGCATACGGCTAGCAACGTGCAACCTTCGTATAATTTACGTCTCTCTCTGACCGCTGTCTCCATTCTCCCCTGTACAAGGCCCTTCATTACTTTAATTGCCTGCCCACCCAGCTTCGCGAAATCCCTTCTCGTCCTCCCTTCAAATCCGAGATATCCCTGCTGTTGCACAACTCTGTATGCTCGTGTAGCGACCACCCCTGCCCGTACACTTAAGTACGCAACTCTGTATGCTCGTGTGGCGACCACCCCTGCCCGTACACTTAAGTAGTCATTAACCTCTAGGCCCTGCCCACCCAATTCTTCCTCACTCTTTCTCCTTTCTTACACTATTATCTCTTATTGGCCACTGGCTATCGTGAGAATAAAGATTTGAAACAACCACAACAACAACAACAACAACAACAACAACAACAACAACAACAACAACAACAACAACAACAACAACAACAACAACAACAACAACAACAACAACAACAACAACAACAACAACAACAACAACAACAACAACAACAACAACAACAACAACAACAACAAAAACAAAAACAACAACAACAACAACAACAACAACAACAACAACACTGATCTCCGGAAGAAGGCAAAGGATGATTTCTCTAAGGACTTCTATAAACTGATGAACAATGCTGTGTTTGGGAAAACTATGGAGAACGTTCGGAGGAGAGTCAACATAAAAATTGCCGAGAAATCATGAGGAGAAAAAAATCAAACAGCTTGTTGCCAAACCGACATACAACCGTCATGTAATCTTCAACGATGACCTGGTCGGGGTACAAAGTAACAGGACAAAGGTCGTCCTCAACAAGCCCATAATTATTATATGTTGGGATGTCGATTTTGGATCTCTTAAAGACACTCCTGTATGACTTTTACTACAATCACCTGAAAGCGTTGTATGGCTCTGATGTGAGACTCTTGTACACCGATACAGACAGCTTGGTTCTTCATTTCTTTACTGATGATCTGTTTGATGACATGAGTGAGTTTCTTGAGAAGTATGATACAAGCAATTACGATCAATCACATCCGTTATATTCTGAGAAAAACAAGAAAGTCGTTGGCCTGTTCAAAGATGAACCCGGTGGGAAACTGATAACTGAGTTTGTAGGACTTCGTTCCAAGATGTACTGTTACTCTGGTTAAGAAAGCGGAAAAAGAGCAAAGGGGATGAAAACCGCAGTGCTCAAGAAAACTATCATACATGATGATTTCCGAAGTTGTCTTTTGAATCAATCCGTGTTCCATCGAGAAATGACAACACTCCGAAGTCATAGACACGTTATTTTTGGAGAAACGGTTAATAAGATAGCTTTATCACCATTGGACACAAAACGATACATCACAGAAGATGGCTGCAGTACGTTAGCGTTCGGACACCATGAAATACAAGATATCTGGCTGAGGAGGGGTTTGATAGCAGCATTTCATTCATGAGTTATGCTCCGGATATGATGAAGCAGTTTGTCCAGTGATCATGAGAAAAAAAAGAAAAAAAGAAAGAAAGATATTTTTTCTTTTTCTTACACATTCGATTTTCTATAATTCTCCCATAATTATAGCATCAAGTCTTTGTTGTGACTTTTTACACTTTGGAATGAATGGTTTGATCTTGATCACATCATCTTCATCATCAATAAGTTTCGAAAGCAGGAATGGACAACTCACTTTGACCTTTTTCTCTTTATTTGCTACTTCCTTGATCCTCTGAATTTTATCAACAAGATTGTTGAATGGGGTTTTGATAAGATATTTTGGTAAACCGACCTTGTTCAGGGTTATCTCCAATCTTGTTTCGATTCCTGTTCTGGTTTTGGATTTTTCTATTTCTTCGAAGAAAGATGTGGTATCATGCAGATCATTTTTCTTCATCTCATACACCTCAAGATCCTCTTGAGTTACTTCACTTTCCAAAATCACCAATTCTATATCTGTAGGAAGCCATTCTTGGTTTCTATAGTCAATGTAGTCCGCTATCATCTTATCTTTCCTGGTAGAGTGTTCATCATCTATCCATGTATCCATGACTTCTTCTTCTTCTTTGTTTGTGGAGTAGTCGTCATCAAACCAGGCATCCATGATTTCACTTCTTAAACAATATTTTTTGTTTTTTGTTTTTGTGGATTTTTATGACTGCTAGTATCTTTTACAAATCGTTTGCTGAGAATTTCACTTCTTCTTTCTGGAAATGCTTTATAGCAACAACAAGTTTGAGACTGAGAGTATCAGTCTTATATTTGTAAACCCACTTCAGGTGAACAATACCATTGATGGTGTCACCTTGCTTGATCTTGTTGGTTTTTGATGGTTTGTTGTCCTAATCAAAGATAGCACAATCAGGAGGAATTAGGAGAAACAGGATTGGGTGCTCACATTTGGCTGTGTTAATCCTGCTTCTAACCGCATTTCCTTCGGATTCTATCTTCATCTCGATACAACGGATGGATTTACAAATGTCACTGTCGGTAGAAAATTTCAGAGTCCTCTTGTCCTTTGGTAGGATTGTGTATGTGTATGAGAGAGTGTGTGTGTGTGTGTGTGTGTGTGTGTGTGTGTGTGTGTGTGTGTGTGTCAATGAGTAGGTGAGTGAATGTGGTGTAGTGTATGTGGGTCAAGCCCATGTGAGACAGTCCATGTGTGACTGTGCATGCCCCTGTGCGCATGTGTGCCGGCATGATTGCGAGTGTGTACGTGCGAGTGAGTACATGCGTGAGAATGTGTGTCCTATTTTCTTCATATTTAATTTGGTATATGCCGTGTGCGATCTGGCCTAGCCCAGCTTCGGAAGGTGGCGCATGATAAATGCCGATGGAATTCATTGCGAAACAGCACTGTTAATTAGCCTGGCCATAATAATACAATTACATCTGACGTGCTTGCCTGCCTACTCGTGCGCATGCCGGCATTCTTGCCGGAGATGTCTACCTGTGGCGACAATATTTTTTCATGGACTGATCTTCTTTTTCAGTGTTAGCATACTCTTGGCTGCTGCTGTGGCACTTTTGTATTTTCGTGCTGCTGCGCTGTGTACGGCTGCACTAGCCGTATTAACTGTCGTACCCAGATGCACACATTCAATCCCTGGCTGTGCTTTGGAATTGTTTTTGTTGCCTATGTCCTCATCTCTCTTCGTTTTGTTTTCGCTGCCTGGGCTCTCATTTGTCTTTGCTTGCTTGTTTGCTTGTATTGCTGAGGGAACATATGCTGGTTTGTATTCGTGGGTCCCCATGGTGCATGGGCCACGCGTACTCATCTGGCGGATATGTGTGAATATTAATAATAATAATATGCCGTGTTGCTCTGAATTTGGAGTGTTGTGTTGATGTATTCACTTGAAATCGGGGAAGATTTATTTTCGTAGGGGGGAGTAGTGTAGGAGTTGCATTTTAATAGAAAGTTTAATTTTCGCATTAAAATAGTATTTATTTGTAGAGCTTGTGTTGATACAGATTCCTAGGTTCAAACCCCAAGATGGGCAGTTAGTTACATTTTTCTCTCCTTGCGTATTTTGTATCTGCATGTTATTACCCTTTCCGTGAGACGCTCGTGAGTAATGTATTAGTCGTGTATGGCTAAACCCGTGTTTCCCCACTTTACCTGTATGACTGTCTGTTGTGAACTGTGATATATTATTATGCTAATGTTCTAGAATTTCGTCGGCGACCGGTTTATATAGATTGCTGATTGGTTGATGACCTAAAAACATGGCTGCCGTTCGCCGTGTGTTTTGTCTTCTTGCATTGTTATTTTCTTGTGCCTTTTCGCTTCTTATCTTTACTTGCCGAGTGTACAACTAATAATTCTGTCCTAACGAGTATTCGTGAAACCACAAAGTGAGTGCTTTGTTTGAGTCTGTGAAATTGTCTCCGAGGGCCAGCTACTACGCTTTCTTCACAGCATTCATGATATTTGTCTCATCAGTGAATTTTATGTATGGTTCCTTACCATTGATTGTCAGTGAACCACATTTATTCCCATCCTTGATGGTGATTCGATAATCAATGAAGTCATTGAGAACAGTAGCTGTGTCAAACGGAGTAGGTTTCTTGCTTGCCATCTTGGAAAGTTTTGGTAGAATCGTTGGTTATACCTATGGCAACTGTTCCTCTAATACAGAATAATTAGGATCGGTGTTTTCATGTCGACGCTTGGACACCAGCTCTGACCTCTTGTTGAGGGAGCGGGTCTTGTCGGCCCAGGCAATCTCTAGCACAGAGGTAGAACTTGTTTTCATGTCGACGCTTGGACACAAGCTCTGACCTCTTGTTGAGGGAGCGGGTCTTGTCGGCCCAGGCAATCTCTAGCACAGAGGTAGAACTTGTTTCATGTCGACGCTTGGACAAAAGCTCTGACCTCTTGTTGAGGAAGCGGGTCTTGTCGGCCCAGGCAATCTCTAGCACAGAGGTAATTCAGTTTATAGTATTTTGACTGGAGAAACTGCAAATTAGACAGGTATAGTAACTGCAGTTATTTGGATCTGCGGAGATTTACTCTCCTCAATTCATCCTGATTTGCATGCTCAAGAACCCAAGGAGAACCCTGAATCTTCCTACACTACAGCAACGCTAGAAGCGGTGGCTATGTTGAAGTTGTTAGGTGCCTCCTCCCGTACAATCTTACCTACAACCTTTCCTAAACTGGCCGGCCTACATGCACCCGTACTATGTCATACTCACCCATCGTTCCTTTGGCCTGGGTAGCTACTTGCGCGCCCATGTTTGCCATAGCTACCCAGGCCCTTTATATTGCGTTGTTTTTCAGTCGATCTCTCTCTCCAATAATATTGCTCTCTCAAATAACCGCGCTCTCTTCCATAATCACAAATGTAGTCGTTTCGTTCGTCTTGTCTCTTGTCTCGTCGTCTATAATAAATGTCGTTCCCAATAACTTGTTCCCGTTGTCCGTTGTAATGTCTGGAGAAGATGTCATCAGTTGGCCTAATTCATACCCAACAAAGTGATGACCTTTGAATAAACTTCAAGTCTGAGCCTTACAGTTCAACTTACAGGGTGCGAAGATTTGTAAGATGGCCAAATACTTTCGAAGGAAGCCGTACAAGTTTATTACTGTCCAGCAACCTGCATAGACAGATGAGAATATTGCAGAAAGTCGAAAATATGTGGGTAGAGTCAGGGACACATGCCTTCCAGCCTGTGTGATAATAGAGATAATAGATGTATTGGATGAGAAATACCGAAGAGGTCAGATTTAAGGGGATTCATCAACTACGGTCACCCCTCATCCTGTGTTGTAGAGTCCAAACGGATCCGCAGGGTTTAGTTTCTGCATTATCATCTTTTCCTTCGACACATTATTCTGATATCCATGGATTTCATGTAAGAAAAAAGTGTTCAGTTTTTAGTTTTTGACTCGAGAAACTGCAGATTAGACAGGTATAGTTGTAATACCGTATTTCCTCGATTAATAAACCCGGTCTTTTGTTTTTTGAAGAGGGTTGGACCCCCGGCATTTTATTTGGGCATGGTCCATTATTTGAGCACGGTCCACTTTATTGTCATCGGCACATCGCTGGAAATGGTGTCTTTTTAACACGTCATAATATAGAAGTTCTATAATAATTTAAATAACCGACGAGGAGACAACAGTCGTAAAATAGCAATGAAAAATATCAATTGTGCACTCATAACCATGTATAAACAATTAAAATGAAACAATTCCAGACCGTTTTCGTGTGACCATCATCAGTGGAACATCGTCACATAGTAAGAATCACTAAAACAACCAGTTATATAGCTAGAGTAATATGAAAAGAAGCGTGAGAATGCAGCACAGCTAGCGGTTATGCATAACGCGTGTAGTGTGAACCTTTGCAGTGTATCTGAGAGTGATATTGACGAGGAGGAGTTCGACATCGACAAGGGCAAGTCTGCCATCTACAAGCATTTGGTGTCCAGTCCGGATTGTCGTAAGTTGTTTGACGATTCCTGGTTTAGTGTTATTTGTCGCGCGCGTTTCTTTAAGCAGTTGCAGGTGTTGGAAGCTGTATATATTCGCACACGTGACCCTGTTCTATGCAAGCAAAAAGAACATGTTGTAGCACTCACACTTTTTAAATAATACGCACTCACCAGTTTTTGTTAACACGCACTCACAGCTGCCACATTCATCTACTGCTACCATTCTCAGATACACTGCAAAGGTTCACACTACACGCGTTATGCATAACCGCTAGCTGTGCTGCATTCTCACGCTTCTTTTCATATTACTCTAGCTATATAACTGGTTGTTTTAGTGATTCTTACTATGTGACGATGTTCCACTGATGATGGTCACACGAAAACGGTCTGGAATTGTTTCATTTTAATTGTTTATACATGGTTATGAGTGCACAATTGATATTTTTCATTGCTATTCTATAATAATATAATATTATTATTATGACGTGTTAAAAATCCACCATTTCCAGCGATTTACCGATGAAAATATAGTGGACCGTGCTCAAATAATGAAAGAAAGCACTAGCCACTACAAAACTTGTAGTGGAGCAACCTAAAATCGCGTCCTTTTTGGATCCACCACGTGCTTTCCTAGTGCCCATGCGCAAAGCGATGAACTCAAATATGTTCTTGTTCGGGCATGGTCTACTATTTTTCCATGAGGTCTCTAGGAGGGTTTACTATTTGAGCATGGTCTATTATTCGAGCATGGTCCATTAATCCAGGAAATACGGTAGGTGTATTTATGCTAAGACTTGCACATACTCACTATTTTTTTGTTTGTCTCAGAACTCTGTCAGTTTTGTGCCTAGTTGTTGCACTTTCTGACTGTATATAGTATCTAGTTACAGTGGTGTAGAGTGAGAGCATGTCTGAGAATACCAAAGTATGTGTGCAAGTGGATCTCTCCGATTTCGCTCAAAATTTGGAGGTAGGTTCCCTTTGGGGTGTGGGTCGATTGTGCTAAGCCCTTGAAAAAGTTTTTGACGGGAACCTTGAAATTGGCATACCCCTCAAAAATGGCCGAAATATCACATGATTAATGGGTCTAGAAACGAGTCACACCACAGCGTATACGAACAAGCTATGAACAAAACTCCATCAAGCCAACATTGCCTCACGTTAGAAGAGTTTCAGGAGCAGTACCGCTTAGCCATGCCAGGATCCCAGAAGACGAGGTCCAGCACCCCCTGACGCCACAAATGATCGTCTTGAAAATAGCCAATTTACAAGCGCTGGCAAAACAGCCAGCTACGTCCTCAATAGGCCAGAACTATACACCGGCAGATAGTAGAACACCTCTTCTAGCGCTGAGGATAATGTCCCCCATCTTCCTTTTGGGGTTTTCTTGAAATAAACTTTTTTGAATTTTTCCACTCGACCATGCTGAAATACGCCCAAAGTCATACCTGCGTAGGAAAGCTCGCCCCTCCGCGACGTCTCCTCAGCAATTTTTACTCCAACACTACTCCCAAGGCCACAGAACAAAGTGTATTGTTGGCTCTGACAAGGAAAAGCAGCGGTGATCACTTGTCACTCCAAACGACAAGCTTCTTCTTGCGCCACCAATAATGTTTTGTGCGACTGTTGATGCAAACGTGACTGAAGGCATGAGCGCAGTTTTTGAATTTTATTGCAAGATGCACGGTTCATTGCAAGGTTTCGCCTATGTTTCTGTCGATTCCAATCGTTTTCTACGCTGGATTCGTGAAATCTATGGGAATTCACCTTCCTGCTTTCAAGCTGCGGAAGCCAATATTTTGATCGTCAAAATCCGTAATGGGAAAGTGAAGTTCCGATCTTTCCCGTTTCGTTCTTCCTCGTCGTGCCGGCCATTGGCGTTTATCAGAATTGGCTCACATTCGAAGCTTCCTCCTAAGGGGTGCAGAATTTTTGGCATCCTTCACGCCAATGTTCATTGAATGGTTCGTGCTTTTCGTACGTCGTAGTTGTATTTTCATTGCCGTCCAGTTTATCGTTTTCGTGCCCAAGTCGATTTGCATGGAGTACTTGGACGTCAATTGCAAGCGTTTGTTGATATATGCAGGACGAGTGGAGGTGTGTTCTCCTACCTCAATGTCTAACGAAGACCCCGGTTTCGTCCGCCATAGGAGGGATTTGTGCATGCTTTGTTCTTGGTGTCAGCAAGTACAAATCAGACGTGCATCCAATGAACGTTTTTTGAAATTCATGCTCTCGAAATGTATGTAGAAACAGGACACTGTACAGAGATTTAAATGTCGAGATGCAAGATTCCCCATCTGTCTGTTCGTCCTAACGAGGTTTGACTGTATATTGCTGTACCGTTGTCCCCATTTGTTGTTTGTTTGGAAGCGCTCTATATATTGTTTCACTATGTCGTTGGCGTCACTGGCGCTATATTAGCTGTTAGTTTTCTCACTAGTCACTTCTGTGACCGTTCAAGTGCAGGATGTTGTTTTCAGCTGTGTTAATCACCATCATAGTGGACTTGCAAATCAATGGTACAAAGAACCTAGCCGAAACTATGGCTTCTGGGTTTTGTGTGGTATTCTAGTCACTTTCCTCGACGTCAATTATTTCCTGTATCTCTCGCATCAGAATCACTTAACTGTGCTTACACAGTGCTCTTGGATGTTACCAAGCATTCATTGCGGCTTTGAATATAATCCAGAACTGAGTTTTATAGTTCAACTTACAGGGTTACAAGTTCTGAAACGCGGCCAAATACATTTGGAAGAAGGCTGGCAAGATTCTTCGACCTCAAAAACCTGCAAAAACAGATCAAAAATATGGGTACAAGATCTGCTGTGATTGGGTATTGCTAGCCTACCAGCCTGTGAAACTTCACACAAAGTTAGATTTTTGTATAATTGAAACATCACTACACTTGTTGATTGTATTGTTTAAGAATTGTACGTATATGACGAGGCGTGTGATGCATTGGCCAATGTTTGGGACTCGGAGGGTTCAGATGAGGCTCGGGAAAAGGATATCTGCAAAGTGGTTGCGTATCCGGTACGCATCAGAAAGGCAATTGCTGAAGATAAGCGATCTCCACTGAATTTTCACTGGTTTGAGGTATAGACACTGAATTTTATATAGTAAATACTACCTTCCTCCTCCTCTCCATTGCGATCTTCAGTGTTCGTTCCATTATGATTATTCTTTGTGATATGTATCGTATCTATCAAGAATTGATCTTTGTGACGTGTGTGAGTATGCCCACTTTCGAAACATTGCATGGGGAGGTGGAACAGGTGGAGGGGTGGGGTGGGTCACGGAAAAACACCAACATCTCCTTCCTCATCATCCCGCACTGCTAGAATTACCCGTTCTCAGGAATCGATCAGCCTGGTACTGCCCCATGCCAGATTGTATTTTGACTCTGTATCTTATCTTGGAGCTGACCAACGGAACTCGCTCCCTGCTGCGATTCGCACCATATACCTGCCTGCTGCATTTCATTCCGCTATCTTCACGTGGCTAGGGTACCGTGTAAGAAGACCAAAGGTCTGTGGGGACTGCCCTAGTAAAATATGAACGAGAGAGCTTGGAAGCTCAGGGCCCTACGCTATGCTTTTTTGCCAAAACTAAAATTGGGATGTTAAAAAAATTTCATTTCTCCTAATTTTTTTAGACATAACCTGGGATTCGAACCCGCACTATCGCTCTGCATGCATCACCCGATACACTTCGCATACATACGAATTCTTCCAATTTCCTTCACGTTATGATCTTGCATTTGAAAGCCCTATTTGAATATGGTGGCCAGCTGTTTGTGGCCAGCCATCTTTGATGGTACGGTACGGTACGGGACAGGTACGGTCGAGGGTAATACGACACCATCTACCACCTTGATGA
>NC_088653.1:25245157-25512157 GCF_964019385.1 Sycon ciliatum | reverse complement strand
GCGGACTATTCCTGAGGGTGATCTGGGGAGCTGTTCAGGGGGGCGGTTATTGTGGTAGAACGGGAGGATGACTGTTTTCTTTGTGTTAACCAACAGGTGCCATCTTTGAAGCCAGTCTCCAGCTTCTGTGACACTCTGTTGTAGGTTTCGGGTGCAGTCTTGAAAAGTCCTCCCTATGGAAATCAGAGTGGTGTCATCTGCAAATTGGCTACAGGTGGTGCCGGGATTCTCACATGCGTGTGGAAGGTCTATGGTGTAGACGAGGAATAGAAGCGGCCCAAGAACAGATCCCTGAGGGACGCCGGCAGGGATCTCGAGGAAAGGCGATAGGTCGCCATCCACCTGGACCCTCTGCCGACGCCCCAGCAGGTACCGTCGGAACCACTCCAGGGCGTTGCCCTGGACACCATAGTGGGAGAGTTTTGCTAGAAGGCCTGCATGCCACACACGATCGAAGGCCTTGCTTAGATCAAAAAAGCAGGCATTGACGTGTTTCCCGTCGTCTCTCGCAGTGGAGAGGGTATGGACGAGACGGGCAAGCTGCTGCTCAGTGCCGTCTTTCTCACGGAATCCGGACTGCTGGTTGGGTAGGTGGGGTGTGATGTGCTTGTAGAGGAGTTGATGTGCAATTTTTTCTTGGATTTTGGATGTAGTGCTCAATTGAGAGATGGGTCTGTAGTTTGTGGGTTGGGTTGGGTCACCAGGCTTGGGTACTGGAGTAATGGTGGCATCTTTCCACTCCTGTGGGATTTCTCCGGTTTGGAACGATAGATTAAAGAGGGACGATAACGACGGTGCAAGTTCCTTAGCCGCTTTTTTGAGTAGGCGGTTTGGAATAGAGTCGAACCCTGGGCTTTTGTTGGTATCAACTCCGCGGAGGAGTTTTTCGACCTCAGCTTGGGAAGTCGAGATTTCTTGAAGGTGACTGAGGATGTCAGGGGTGGTGTTCATGGCTGGGGTTTGCTCATCCGCATTGGCCACGGACAGCTTGCTCTGTGAAATGAAGTATTCGTTGAGGGCAGCGGATTTTTGTGCTGGTGTCGTTGCAGGAGTTGCTTGGCTGACGAGTTCGGGTATGCGTTGTTTTGTAGCTGTAGTTAGATGCTTCATGAGGCGGTGTAGGGAAGTAGAGGAGGCTGTTGAGTTGTTTACGAAATCCGATTTTGCACGACGCAGGAGGGTGGTGACACGGTTTCTTTGGGCAGTGAACGTGTTTCAGTCGTCGGGCGAGCGTGAGTGAAGGTATATTCTGTGTTTTCTGTGCTTATCCTTGATCTCTTTCAAGAGGCTCTTTGATATCCATGGTCGTGCTGGCACGCTCTTCCTGTCCCAAGGGAGGTGAGTGCGAGTAACTTGGCAGTGTTCTTGGGCGATGCTCAGGACTTTGTCGCGCCAGGATCGCCAGAAGGTGTCAACTGGGCATGGGTCGTGTTCGTTTGGATGGTGGTTGAGATTTGTGCGTGAAAGGGCTTCTCGAAGAAGGTGGATAGTGCTGTCTGTCCATGACCAGAATGTGGTGCTTCTGGATCGTGGAGGGGAGTTGTTAATTATGGGGGCAGTTGATTACTGATGTGGCCACTGATAGTAGTGTGATCGGATGCGCCAAACGGTGGAAGTGATTGGATATGAACATTATTGCTGTGGAGTGAGGAGATAACAAGGTCTAGACATGAGAGAGGTGTTGGTCGGTGGATGTAAGTAGGGAATCTGACATGTTGTGTGAGGCCGTATGTGTGTAGAAGAGTTTGTATGACGTCCCCAAGGCGATCTGTTCTGTCTGTGGTGAGCCACGCACTGTTCTTGGCATTGAAGTCTCCAAGTACATGTAGTAGGAGGTCGTCACCTTCGGCTCTAGCGGTTTTAATGCTTCTTTCCAGTTCCGCACAGAAGAGGGTGCCATCGCTACAGGGTGGTCGGTAAATGTTTGCAACAACGAGGGAAAGGTTATCAGTGGAAATTCTCGTCCATACGCATTCTGCTGCTGTCATTGGTATTGTCAGTACCCTTGTGTTGAAACGTTCCGCTGTGTACAAGGCAACACCACCACCAAAGTCCTGTCTGTCAGCTCTGGTCAGCTTGTAGCCTGGGATTGCATAGAGACTGTCAGGGTCTGATGTGTCAGCCCAGGTTTCCTGGAGGGCAATGGCTGATAGTTCGTTCTGAGATTCAGAGCACGAACGGGTAGAGGTAAGTAACTCGTCCATTTTGTTGAATAAGCAACGCACATTGGTGCTGAGAAAGTTCAAATTTACCGACATTGGTACTTTTTTTCCCTTTAAATTCTTATTTTTTTGGGTTGTTTTTGTTTTTGGTTTTTTGCTGTTCCTGATGGAATTCGCGTTATGCTGTTGGCTTCGTCTTCTGGGGCTTGGAGCGATGCGACGGGATCGCATTGGGCGGTGTCTGTTCCAACTGATTGTGCTTGCGGCGTCGCTTGCTGTGTGTTTTCCAGTCTCCCTTGTCTACTGTGACCTGTTGAAGTAACGCGAGGCTGCGTTCGTCGTCATCACTGTACATGGTGTCACTTGTGTCGTCGATGTCGCTTGTGCCTGCATCTCCCTCGTGATCACGAGGCGTGCTGGTCGCAGTGGCCAGCAGGCTGCTGCTTGGTGACGCGGGGCTGGACAAGTGGTCGTCTTTCGTCGACGTGCTGTTGGCAGGGGAGTCCTTGCTTGACTCTTCTTCATTGCTGCCAGTTGATTTTTCATGTTCAAAACTGTCGTTCAGTTGAACCGCCAGGCTCGAAGCTGAGTCCATACGCGGCAGGTTCGTACTGCATGTACCTGCGGACTCTTCGTTTTTACTACCAGTTGGTGATGTTTCAGGTTCAAAACTGTGTTCGGGTTGAGCCGCCAGGCTCGCAGCTGAGTCCATACGCGGCTGGTCTGTGCTACATGTAGCTGCAGTACTACCGGTAGTACTGGCACGGTCTGCGTACGTTCCACTGCGACCCTCCGCTACAGTGCAGTTGTTGGCTGTGTGGCCTGGCTGTGAGCATTTTCGGCAGGCCTGTGGCTGGTCCTCGTACCGTACTCGAAAAATGTTCTTGCCATCAGCTCGGACAAAGGAGGGAATATTTTGTTGCTGGCGTTTTGAAGCGGAATGAGGCGAAACGGACCCCAGTCCCTACGACACGGCCAGCACTGGTTTTGACCTGGCCATGTCGAATTTCGCCCACTACATGGCCAAACTCGTTCAGGGCATTGTCGATCACCAAATTGTCAACCCATATTGGTACATCAAGGATTTGAATTTCCCCTGTGTTGGAGAAAAGCGGACTTACGGGGAGGGTTTCACCATTGAGAGTAATGCCCCCAGCGCAAACATGTTTCACAGAATCCTGAGTTTCAAATGTTACCTTGCATTGTTGTTTGGCGGCCATCTGGACGGAGACGAAGTCTTCAGTGCCGCAGTTGGCGAGGGCCTCCGCAACAGCCAGGTTCTTGGTGCCGCGTGGTGCAGTGAAGACGCAGGTGTTTCGTTTGAGATTGTCCGGCGAGATGACTAACCAGGATGGCGGCGCGGTTGAGCTGCTCGTAGCAGAGCGTGATGAGTGGGCCATACTAGATATCCTTAGCTAAAAAACGCCAACGTAAACCGAAACCTTTCCGTACTTCGGATCGTTCAAGCTGACTTTTCCTATTAGCACAAAGTACGTTATAGTTGAGACGAAGTAGTCGTGACAACCATGGCGGTATGAATTTTCGTGGAAACAGGTGCGGGAAATTCAAAATTTTGAACCAGGGATTAGTTTGCTGTCGTTCCGAAAGAATACCTTGGCGAGGTCTTTTACTCTGGAATAGCAAAAGCGCGGCGAAAATGAGTTTTCGCTGTTCCCAGGTCCTTGGAAAACCTTTCCTAAACGCAGCACCGAAGACTGTAAGGGTTCTCCAGCTCCAGCACGTCTGGGAGAGGCCGATGAATTTCTTCCTCAGGAGTGCCGTGGAACTGGTCCTTTGTTTCCCAGATGGGATAGAGGGAGAAAGGCACGAAGCAGAGGACGCAGACATTGTCAACTGAAAGGCAAAACTCGCCAAAAAAGCTTAAAGTCACAAGAGGAAGCAATCTCGACTCTCATCTCGATCTGCACGTGCTTTTTATCTCCCGCCAGTTACAAAACAATGCGAGTTTTTGCATTTTTTTGCAGAATTTCCATAACGAACGTCGGCCCGTTATTGAGCTCTGTAACGTTTTTTCCGTTATCCGATAACGTCTTTTGTCACGGCTGGGAGTGAGTACCGTAAGAGTTAGCGTTATCGTACTTTTGCAGGATGTCTACTATACTGGCTCGGTCTGCGTACGTTCCACTGCGACCCTCCGCTACAGCGCAGTTGTTGCCTGTGTGGCCTGGCTGTGAGCATTTTCGGCAGGTCTGTGGCTGGTCCTCGTACCGTACTCGAAAAATGTTCTTGGCATCAGCTCGGACAAAGGAGGGAATATTTGTTGCTGGCGTTTTGAAGCGGAATGAGGCGAAACGGACCCCGGTCCTTACGACACGGCCAGCACCAGGGAGTCGTAAAATACCGGGAGGCGACACGAGATGCACAACCGCGTCGGATGATTGCCTCAGCTCGGGCACGAGTGCTGAGACCTCACGCGCTGCATGGCGAGGGACTTCCCATGACTGCATGAGGTCAAAGCGGCGCAGGTCATGCAAAAGGACGCGTTCGCAGTTTGGTCCCAAAAATTTGAAAACTCAATAAAAAATTAATTATCCTGCACGCAACGAATCCAGTGTCAGCAGTTCGTTTTGTTTTTCTAAGTAATAATACTTTGTGCCTTGGCCTTCGAAGTAAAGGATGATGGAGCTTGACAGAGATGACTGCCAAAGTAATGAGTACACCGTGGAAGATGTAGATGACGCCACGTATTCACTTGGTGACCTGAGTTGCGGGGATGTTCAGCTGTGGGCTACAGGTGAGATTCTTTCGTTTGCATGTTTTGTCTCTTCCTTGTGGACACGAATGTATAATCTGTAGCATACCTAAGTGCCCGAACTGACCCGATAAATTAGGTGGTCGACACCATCCTTTTCATCCTAGTCTGCCCACGATGCATTGTCTGTTCACTGTGACAGGATATTAATCAAGTCCTGAAAATTTACGTGTGTACCTAGTATGTATCATCACCGTAGATGATGTAAACCTCCATCCTCAAACCATACTTTGTCTATGTGCAGATCGATGTAAGAGTGGTAGTGCCATCATGGTGTACAGGCCTATGGAAGGTGCAGTGATCCATGGAAGTTGCTAACTGCTGACAATGAGACAGGCGAGTGTTACTGAGGCGACGGAGTCATTCCTGCATGTTAATACGACACGGTTACACAAGGCATCAGGTACTGCAAATCTGCTACGCCAGGAAGTGTGCCAGCTGAAGGCATGCAAGGGTGCTGATATTTCGCAAGCATGGCAACAAATGCTGTCCGTTATCGCAACAGCTATTCCCGAAGTGAAAATCAATTGTGAAGGTCAGTGCGTTTTGCATGCATGTTGGAAAAACTTGGCTTCTGACTAGGTATGCAGACTAGGTATGCAAACGCTGGCTTTTGAATACTAGTACAACGGGTCAAATGCATATAAGCCTGTCGCGCGTAGAAGCCTGGCTTCTATGCAAGCGCGGATCGGGTAGGTCAAGAGTGCATGCGCTATGTACGTTGCGTAGTGAAACTGCCACCATACCAGTAGTCAGTGGTAGATCTACGCGTGTCGCGCGTAGAAGCCTGGCTTCTATGCAAGTGTGGTGCATATAAGCATGGTTTGCATACAAGCCTGGTTTGCATTAAAGTCTGATGCAGAAAGTGCCTTATGTGCTTATAAGCCCGGCTTTTATCCGCGACTTTACGGTAGATGGTCTGCTTCACGCTCTTGTCGAAATTCGAGCGCCATTCGTATGCATGTAACAGTAGCACTGTGGGTTTCAGTAGCACCTTTGGAACTTTTGTCACCTTCAACTTCTTTGGGTATGCCACTTTTCTATGTAGAAAGTGCGCAATTTCGACACTTTACCCTATACATGTGATCATTCCGTTATCTGCTATTCATTCAGTACCTAACTCCACTGTGGAGCTTTTAATGAGCGAAACAGTGGTCTGGTGGATATGGAACACCTACCAAAGAACGAACGTCCTTGCAATGGCATGGTGTTGTGAAAGTGCGCCAAGAGAGCAGTGTGGAGAGGTGGACGGTTCAGATTATTTTCAAATGGCCGAGTTTGTCCCTACTTCTCAGTTACTGATAATTGACCCGTTTAGCGACAGGGTGAACGAGCGGGATGTTAATCTTGTACTTTATCTGCGGAATGAAAGTTCTCAACAGCCGCATTAGAGGTCGCGCAGCTCTGACGGAATTGATTGCCTCAGGGGACTCTCTGATGGTAAGCGGCTTATACGCACCACCACGGGCTACTTGTGCGCCTACAACAATAACTTTGTCGTCAACGGCAGGAGTGACAACGGAGTAACCTCATACGGCGGGCGGGCAGTGCAGTGAATGCCCCACGGTCCTCTGGGACTGGTGCTTCGTCTGGCCTTCCGTTTCTCTTGCATCATCGTGACGCCACTATGGGACCGTTACTTCAATCTAGCATTATGCATGTTGTGTGGCCACGTTATTGCGAATGTCTACTTCCAGTAGTATAGTGTGTGCTTCGCGCACTTGTTTAAATTCTTGCCCCATTTTGTATGCATGTTCCAGCAGCACTTTGAGTTTCGTAAGGAGCAAAGCAGCTGTCTGAAGGATAAGGAACATCTAGCAAAGAATGAACTTCTTCGCCATGGTGCGGTGTTGTGAATGTGTCTCAAGAGCGCAGTGTGTGAGTGGTTCAGAATATTCCCATATGGCCGAGTTTGTTGCTACTTCTGAGTTGCACATCAAGTAAACGCCCATAAACGCATCGCCATGATGTTACGCTTCAACAGTTTTTTAAATAATGAGACGCACTTACAAAAAGGAACGCATGTTGACAGGAACGGGAAAGTAGTCGAAGGCCTTAGTTAGAGTGAAAATCAGACACTACGTTAATTTTAACAACTAATTATCTCTTCCACTTGAAAATACCGCCATTCCGGCAACAGGCTCTCAGCTGCACTAAACAAAATAACTTTGCCAATATTTCGCCCATTGGCCATCATCAGGGCATTAAGGAAGGGGAGGCAAAAACACGAAATTATATAGACGAATAATGCAGGCAGATGAATGTTCTAGAACTAACACATCGTGGTAACACAATTGACAAGGCCAGCAAACTAAACAATCATCACTTGTAAGGTGACCTAAACAGAACGAAGGATGAGAAAACTAACACATACACACAGACACAATTTGGCAAGAAGGCAAGAAAACTAACACTAACACTGAAGTTTACAATCATCACCTGTAAGGTGACCTAAACAGAAGAAAGAAGACTAGTAAGACTATCACAGCACGTACAAGAACTCTTTCAAGTGTGGGAATGCTAAAGGCGATCTATGTATATGACAGCGGTGCATGTGCAAAGTATGTGTATGAACTGTGTCAGGTGGTAAAGTCCAGTGGTAGTTCGAGGAGATGGGCGTCGATTCCAGTGACGATCCGATGACATCCAATCAGTCAATTAGGCGCCAGTCGTCATCGAAATTGACTGCTGGGTTGCGCTTCCTTATCTCGATAGCTTCAAGCAGTTTCCTTGATGGTAGCAAAGCCTCCCTGCCGAGAATCTTTGCATGGTAGAAGGGCAGAAAGTTGGAAGACTTTGAAGATTCTCGATGCTGGGTACGATAGTGGAAGCCCCAGGGAGCCTTCGCCACCATCGCCCTTGCGTCTCGGTAGTGCTCAGCGAACCGGTCCCTCACCGGCCGCTCGGTCTCACCAACGTACAATTCCGCACACAACGTGCAAGACATACAATAGACAACACCTTTGACTAAACACTGACTATCCACCATACTCGCATCACATGCACGACACTCCATTGGTCGACCTCTCCCTCTCTTCACCTCTCTTCACCTCCGTTGTGTGCGGAATTGTACGTTAGTGAGACCGAGCGACCGGTGAGGGACCAATTCGCTGAGCACTACTGAGACGCAAGGGCGATGGTGGCGAAGGCTCCCTGGGGCTTCCACTATCGTACCCAGCATAAAAAATCTTCAAAGTCTTCCAACTTTCTGCCCTTCCACCAGGCAAAGATTCTCGGCAGGGAGACTTCGCTACCATCAAGGAAACTGCTTGAAACTATCGAGATAAGGAAGCGCAAACCAGCAGTCAATTGCGATGACGACTGGCGCCTATTTGACTGATTGGATGTCACCTGATCGTCAGTGAAATCGACGCCCATCTCCTCGAACTACCACTGGACTTCACCACCTGACACAGCTCATACACGTACTTTGCACATACACCGCTGTCATATACATAGATCGCCTTTAGCATTCCCACACTTGAAAGAGTTCTTGTACGTGCTTTGATAGTCTCACTAGTCTTCTTTCTTCTGTTTAAGTCACCTTACAGGTTTTATTATTATTATTATTATTATTATTATTATTATTATTATTATTATTATTATTATTATTATTATTATTATTATTATTATTATTATTATTATTATTATTATTATTATTATTATTATTATTATTATTATTATTATTCAAACAGTAGTTTGGAGGCGGTGGGAAAAACAGTTTCGTAATACGTATTCGCATGCAACGACGCAAATCCACACAATTCAGTAGACACTTTTTCTATCAAACGTTTTCTTTCCTTTCTCTTCAGGATAGTACAGGGAATGTTGGAAATTAGAAAAACACATAACTATATAGAGAATGAAAGAAAGAAAAAGTCAACACTTCAACAACATTTTTACTCGTTGACGAGTGCGGTTGCGAGTTTTTTACGTCTGACGTCTTGCTCCCCCAACCGGGAGCATGGCGTCCATTGACTTCGGAATTTTGGATAGTGAAGGCTTGGAGTCACTGGCAAAGGCCAATAACGTCAAATGGGCCGGCCTGAGCCGAGTGCAATTGGTAGGCGCCCTGAGGGGAAAGTTGCAACCACTGGACGATCAGATCGACACACACAGGGTCACAAAGCAGGCAGGAGGATGTGAATGTACCAGTACTGATGCTACTGCGCTAACGAAGATGATGGTTGACCTGATGGAGACGGTCCGAAACCTGGTAGCAGAAGTTTCCGACCTACGAAAAATCTCTCTAGAAAAGGAGAAAGGAAAATATGCCGCCATTGCAGAACTCAGGGAGGAGCTTCGCGCCCTGACACAACACCACCAGCCCATCGATGTCTCTAATCGCGCCCTCGACAGCCTCCAGGATGAGTACTCGTACCGAGCAGCTACAAACATTCCCGCCACGGGTGTACCAGTACCCGCATCTGCACCAACAGGGCTTGAATCCGCAGCTCCGGGCGAGACGTACGCTAGTCGTACCCTCTCTGCACCACGAACAAGCAACGCCAGTCGTACTACTGACAAGCCTGTCAGTACCAAGTACGACTGGTCGATCGTACGTGAAGCCGCCAACCGCCACAGGAAGCCCGCAGATCTGCGTGGAGGTAAGAAAATAGCACGCAGAGTTGTATTCGTTGGGGGCATCAATATCAACTGCAGTGCTGATGATCTTGTTGCGTACTGTAGAAAGAAGAATGTGGAAGTTACTAGGGATCTTTCGCATTTGCTACGAAACGAATGCGAAACGAAAGTTTGATTCGGCTCGTAATCGTTTCGTTGAAAACAGATTTCAGGTTTCGCGAGTCGTCATGCAAATGTGCATGGCAACTACGAATACGGCCGCGGGCGCCTGTAGTTTGGCGTACGGGTTTTTACACGCACACGTGCATGGATCATGGAATCAAGGGAAGAATGTGTACCTTGCAAAACATGTGTACCTATCCAAATAAATGTGTACCTGACGGATTCGGAGCGTGCCACGAATGAAGAGGCTTCCATTCGTGAAAACGAGTTCTCCGCAGGGACTCTGACGAATCCTCGAACCCAGGTGACGAATCAGCATTCGTTTCGTACCCGTACGCGGGGTGCGAAAGGTCCCTACTGGCTGTAGACTGATCCCCTCCAGAACAGTGTACGGCACGTTGTACGCACATCTGACAGTTGCTGAGCATGACGAAAGAAATGTTCTGGAAAACGAGTTCTGGCCCGAGCATGTAACAGCACGAGAATGGAAGTTCAAGAACCCACCCCTCCCCAAGAAATCATAAACTGTGATGTTGAATCCACACGCACCCATCTTGTTTCCCACATCACCACACGCTTTTACTCTTAACCCAAATGCAGCCCCGTTCTCTCCCGGCCGACAATCGCAAGTGACCGCACTGAACCCTCTTGCTCCACCATTCCAACCGCCCCTTTGACTTTCAACTTTTCACCTTGTATCCCTGATATGAAGTCTCCGTCGAGTATCAGGATCTCCACAGTTAACGCATGCAGCTGGCTGAAGCGGGCTGATGAGATTAAAAACTTATTCTGCACATCTCAACTAGATATCTTGGGCATAACTGAAACCTGGTTGACTCCTGATATCACAAGTTCAATATTAACACCGTCAGCTGAATACAAAATTATCCGGCATGACCGTCACAACAATACCGTGCGACGTGGAGGTGGAGTGGCATTCCTCCTCCACCCTTCCATTTCCCATGCTACCAAACATCGTCCAGATCTTCAGCCTGCTGATCCAACCATTGAAATTGTGTGCATAGAACTAGAGCATCGCCCCAACTCCACGTTTGTGTTCTGTTGTTACCGTCCTCCTTGGCAGCCACCTGATCAGTTCTGCAGCGCACTCCGGACCTGCATTCAATCAATATCTTGTCCTCAAGCTTCCATATTTGTCATTGGCGACTTTAACGCTCGCCTCTCGAAATGGCTAGCATCCGATCCTGATACACCTGCTGGTACATGCATGTATGACACCCTGGATGATCTGGGCTTATCGCAACTTGTGGATCAACAGCCTACCCGCTACTCCGCAAGTGGTAAGAGTTCATCACTACTCGACCTAGTTATCACTAATGCTCCAATAGCAGTCTCCCATCTCACCATCCTCCCACCGGTATCTGATCACTGTCCTGTAGTTTTCGATGTCGTCCACAACCGATCAGCAGGCTCCACAGCCCAAATATCTTCTGCACAAAACACCTGGCTCGACTTTGCCCACACGGACTGGCAAGCATTTAACAACCACGTGTGGCATCTACCCTTGCTAGATGCCGTCCAAAATGCGCAAACAGTAGATGAGGCCTGGTCATTGTGGCGCACAGCGCTGGAAGACTCTGTATCGTTGTTTGTTCCCGTTGTCCGGAGAAGCACATTTCCATCAAACAAGCCTTGGTACTCTGCTGTTCACCATCGTCAGAGGCGGCTTCGGGATCGCCTCTTTGCCAAGGCCAAACGTCTCGGATCTACAGATAGTTGGATAGCGTATAGACTCTCACGTAACTGTCTTACTTCCTTGCTCCGGAAGGCGAAACGCCATTATCACGAGAGGATGGCGAGAGACATGGCTCAGCATCATGGAACTCGTACATGGTGGCGCAAAGCAAAGATCCTTTGTAATGTGAATCGCCCGTCTCCGGTTATCCCTGACCTCTACCATGACAACCAAGCCTACCCAGCCACGAGTAATACGGAAAAGACGAATCTCCTAGCCAAAGTGTTTGCGAGCTACAGCCAGGCGCCTCTGCTAACACCTGACCTGCACTCAGCTGGTATTTTAACACCCACGTCCACTGTGAAGTTCTCCATACAACCATTCTCTGTGCAGTCCGTATTTGACACGCTATCCAGACTTCCCATTCAACGTAAAACCGCTGGACTGCTGAACAATCGCATCCTCCGTGAAACAGCTGATGTAACGTCACAGTCTCTTTCCGCCCTTTTCAACCGCTGCTTGCTGTCCAGTACTCAGCCCAGGGAGTGGAAATCTGCCGTTGTTGTACCTGTGTTCAAGGGAAAAGGTAATCCTTCTCACCCAGTCAATTACCGTCCTATATCGCTGTTAAATGCAGTTGCCAAATTGTATGAGTCTATGATTAGCCGTCAGTTTTACTCGTTTGTTGAGAGCCATAAAATTATCAGTTCCAGCCAGTTTGGCTTTTATCGAAAGAGGTCAACAGTTGACCAATTGGTACAGCTTACCTCAATTGTTTCGCGTGCATTTGACTCTAAGTCTTCTTGTGACCAGCTGTTCCTTGATTTTTCTAAGGCCTTTGACAGAGTTAGTCATCATTTACTTATTCAATCTCTTTCAGGCTGGTGTTCTCTTTCTGCCTGTTCTTGGGTGAAGGACTTTATCAGTGATCGTAGTATTTGCGTTCGCATTGGCCAAACTCTTTCTGACCCTTTGCCCATCACCGCTGGCGTACCCCAAGGTTCCCATCTCGGCCCGCTTCTTTTTAACCTGTGCATCAACTCCTTTCCTGATGCCCCTGCTTCTAGTACCCTATCCCTTTTTGCTGATGACTCTAATTTAATTCTTGTTTCTCCAGCAAACACCTCACTTCCTATCCATCATGCATTGCTCCAGACTGACATTGATAAGTGTTGTCAATGGTCATCCGCTACTGCCATGACGTTTAACACCAGTAAATGCTTCCACCTACCCTTTCAAAAATATGCATTAGCCCCCGGCCCGTCATCCCCCTTGACAATGAACGGTGTGCCTATTCAGAAAGGTGATAGCCACTGTCATCTCGGCGTGACTATCACTCCTTCACTAAATTTTTCTGACCATATAAAATCTATCACCCATAAGTTTCGCAGTCGTGTTTTTCTGTTGCGCCATATGGCCCATTTCCTTTCTGCTTCAACCGTTAATTTGCTCTACAAGTGTTACGTACGACCACTGTTAGAATACGCAGTCCCTGTCTGGTCATTCGCCGTATCCCATTCAGATTCGCTTACGTTAGACCGACTGCAAGCCGTTGCTGCTCGTTCATATCTGCTTTGTAAGACCGGGCACCCTCCTGAGTGGGAAACCCCGAAGCAGATTCTTAATCGTACTTGTGACTGGTCATCCCTGAAGTGGCGTCGTCAGATTCTGTCCTTGCTGTATTTTCATCATGTGTTTTACCAGTTTCCGTCTTTGCTAATTCGTTTCAAATTCAATGTATCCCTTAGTTGTCGTCACCCGTCCTCTATAGTTTTACCTCGTTCTGGCGCCCATTTCCTTAAATCCCCTCTCTTCAGTTTATCTGTGGAATGGAACAAACTTCCAGAACACATCCGCTGCGTTCAGTCCTCTGTCAATTTTCGCATTGCTCTAAAGGCTCATTACTCTCAGCATAGATATTCTCTGACTGGAATTCCGAACTTTTCCGTTTGAGAAATTTTTTTTCCTTGAAATTAATCCTTGCTGGTTTTTTTTCATCTAAATGTCCCGCTATTATCTGCAGAGGTGATTTCTTCCCTCGTCGATTTCTTTCCTGCTTTTATACCTCGATATTTAGGTACTTGTTTCCCTTCTTCCCATGCTTCATCTTCCACTCTCCTCTCCCCATTTCCCCATTTTTCTTGCGATATTTATGTGGGAGACTTCCGTGATAAGCATCCATTTGCTTTTGGAGAATCCTTTTAAATAAATACAATACAATAAATACAATACAAACATAGGTGTTAAAAATGATTAAAGTGTTAAAAACTCAAAAAACAAACAGCTGCAAGTTGTAGACAAACACGTTGAACACATCAGGGAACACTTGTCACACTTTCACGAGGTGTGATACCAAACAACTGCAACGATAACACATTCTCCTTCTGTACACATAGTTCTGGATCTAGTTTACGAATATACAGAGCTTCTAACACAGCAAGATGTAACTTAGACCTTCCACGAGACAAAATCGAAAAGATATCATCACTATACAACTTACGACAACTAGCACTGCCCGACAAATGACGCTTGATGGACGATGTCCGATCACTTAGCTCTGTCACCTTCGACGCCTGCCGTTGTTCTCTTCCGTTAGGCTTGTTTGGTTGGTTGCTCCGATCCACACCTCCAACGTCCGTTGATTTCATGTCCGTTTTTGTTGATTTCATGGCCGTTTTCGTGTCACTTCTTGGTCTTCCTCGTTTCCTCTTGTTGATCGTTGTTGTCACTTCCATTATCGACGTATTCAGATCCCCAGTACTCCGTCTCTTCACCTTGCTTCTGGTAACTCTTCCTGTGTCTATGAGCTCCAGTGTCACATTGGGTGGTTTTCGAGACGGTCTCCCTCGCTTCCTCACGCTTGTCTGAGATGGGCCAAGCTCCCCGCCCGTCGAGGCGGAGGCGCGCATGCGAACATCTACACTGGACGCAGACAAAGGCGTTCCAGTATCGGACTGCACAGCACATTTTGGAGGACGGCCACGACGAGGACGAGTACCACGAGCGTCAACAGGGACAAGACCTAACGGCACATGTTGACGGATGCGTGCGCCCAGGTGTTGAAGGGGTCTACCTACGTACCGATCTTCACATTCTCGGCACTGAAAAAAATAGATAAGGTTGCTTCTACTAAGGGTAGGTAGAACGTCCTTCTTCACACTGAACGCACGCGTCGTTCCAAATACTAAATACAATTTCACGCACGGGTAAGACGAACAGACAATGTTGCGCACCTCCTTCTCGACGCGCGCAGAACCAGCACCCACCCAGGGTAAGCGTAGTACCACGGGGCACCTGTCCGGTCCAAATGGTTTCGGATCCTGCGTGATTGGTTTGTTATTAATAAGTTTTGTTAGTAGTGACGAGGAGTATCCATTGTTTGTCAAAATTGATGTGAGCCGCCTCAGTTCTTCTTGAAGAAGGTGAGGAAAGCAGATTCGATGGGCACGATAGACTAGTGCTTTGACAAGGTGAACTTTGGATTTAGTTGGTGTGTAGCTTCCCCATGGAATATACAAGCCAGTAAAGGTGGGTTTTCTGTAAACCGTCATGTCTAAACTCTTGGTGTCGTTGTTGCGGGTAATATTGACATCTAAGAAGGATATCACACCGTCCCGTTCACCTTCTGTAGTGAATTTTAATGCAGGATGTAGTCCGTTTAGGGTTGTTAAAAAGTTCTCGCAGGTTTCTTGGTCCTCGTCGTGACAAAAAACATCATCTACAAAACGGTAGGATACCGAGGGCCATAGCGATGGGGGAATGGATGACTCGCAAAATCCAACGAATATGTTTGCTAATACCGGACCAAGTGGAGATCCCATCGCAACTCCATCCAACTGTTTATACATGACATTGTCAAAGGAAAACTCAACACCAGAAGTGACCATTAACATCATTTTGACAAATTCGCTCTCATTCAAATCTGGTGGAGTCACGGACTTGTTATGGTACAACGCTGCTGCACAAATATCAATGGTTTCACGCAATGGAACATTGGTGAACAAACTGACGACATCGTACGAGCACATGTAACCACACGACTCAAACTTCGATTTCCTGATCTTATCTACGAACTCGAATGTGTCCTTGACGCAATGGTTATTGTAAAGGGCGAGCACAGTCTGCAGCATTGCGCACAACCACTTGGATATCTTAAATTGCGGAGAACCGGACATGCTTAGTATCGGTCGTAATGGTATATTCTTTTTGTGAATTTTCGGCAGGCCATACATCCGTGGCCGAGTGGATCCCGTTGGTGCTAGCCGGTCATGTTCATATTGAGTAATCTGATGAGATCTAGATAGAAACAGTAGGTATTTACTTAATTTCGTATCTATGTTTGCAGTGTGATCATAACCATCGCACGGGCCGAGTCTACAGAACTTAGTGGTGTCATTGAGTATGACCATCATCTTCGCTCTATACTCCACTGCCGACATAATCACCGTTGCCCGGCCCTTGTCAGGGCGAGATATCACGATTTCAGGGTTCTTCCTAAGTTCCTTGAGAACTTTTATATGTTCCCGCGTCAGTAAAAAGGATCGTGTATCTGGCGGAGACTGGGCAAACCGGAACGCCTCGGCACCCAAGGAAGCTCGGCAGGTTGCCGCCGCCAACTCCGATTTCGCGGGAACAGTGGACAGCTGTTGTTGAAGAAGTTCAAATTCAGCCAAAATATCAGTCTGGTTGAATTTGGGAGGGATACCAAAATCCATTCCACCACATAGAACATCTTTCTGTAGTTTCGTGGGGTTGACCTTGTCCCCCATATATGCATACCACCACCAATACCGCTCTGCTGTGTTTTCTGTCGTCACGGCATTGCTTCAACTACTTTAAGCTACGTCTTCCCAGTGACTATATTGCTCTTCTTAACGAAGTCATTTCCCTTAGGGGACGACTAAACACTGCGATTTTCCATGTAAGACTACTCCGTGAGTGTCTCCATTATTCGGTGGCACCAAAGTACCTTCAGAAACGGGTCCAAAAATTGAAGCTCTATGACTATATATCAATTGAAAAGGTCCTCCTCGGAGATGACCTAAACAAGGCTAAGGGTCACCTACAGAATGTACGATCAAAGTTTGTTTCCTCGTATCAAAATATTCGCCGGCTTCTCAATGTCTTTGACTTTATCAGATTCTCTTGGTTACTCTCCCAATGTGATCGCAAGCAACGATCCAAACATGACACGAAGCGAACTAACCTAGTTTCAGCGTTGAGAAGAGATAGGTTTGGAGCCTGCAGCGACAACTACGACACAATCATTAATCTTGCCGGTGTCACGCTCAGTCAACTACAGAAAGATGTTCTATGTGGTGGAATGGATTTTGTTATCCCTCCCAAATTCAACCAGACTGATATTTTGGCTGAATTTGAACTTCTTCAACAACAGCTGTCCACTGTTCCCGCGAAATCGGAGTTGGCGGCGGCAACCTGCCGAGCTTCCTTGGCTGCCGAGGCGTTCCGGTTTGCCCAGTCCCCGCCAGATACACGATCCTTTTCACTGACGCGGGAACATATAAAAGTTCTCAAGGAACTTAGGAAGAACCCTGAAATCGTGATATCTCGCCCTGACAAGGGCCGGGCAACGGTGATTATGTCGGCAGTGGAGTATAGAGCGAAGATGATGGTCATACTCAATGACACCACTAAGTTCTGTAGACTCGGCCCGTGCGATGGTTATGATCACACTGCAAACATAGATACGAAATTAAGTAAATACCTACTGTTTCTATCTAGATCTCATCAGATTACTCAATATGAACATGACCTGCTAGCACCAACGGGATCCACTCGGCCACGGATGTATGGCCTGCCGAAAATTCACAAAAAGAATATACCATTACGACCGATACTAAGCATGTCCGGTTCTCCGCAATTTAAGATATCCAAGTGGTTGTGCGCAATGCTGCAGACTGTGCTCGCCCTTTACAATAACCATTGCGTCAAGGACACATTCGAGTTCGTAGATAAGATCAGGAAATCGAAGTTTGAGTCGTGTGGTTACATGTGCTCGTACGATGTCGTCAGTTTGTTCACCAATGTTCCATTGCGTGAAACCATTGATATTTGTGCAGCAGCGTTGTACCATAACAAGTCCGTGACTCCACCAGATTTGAATGGGAGCGAATTTGTCAAAATGATGTTAATGGTCACTTCTGGTGTTGAGTTTTCCTTTGACAATGTCATGTATAAACAGTTGGATGGAGTTGCGATGGGATCTCCACTTGGTCCGGTATTAGCAAACATATTCGTTGGATTTTGCGAGTCATCCATTCCCCCATCGCTATGGCCCTCGGTATACTACCGTTTTGTAGATGATGTTTTTTGTCACGACGAGGACCAAGAAACCTGCGAGAACTTTTTAACAACCCTAAACGGACTACATCCTGCATTAAAATTCACTGCAGAAGGTGAACGGGACGGTGTGATATCCTTCTTAGATGTCAATATTACCCGCAACAACGACACCAAGAGTGTAGACATGACGGTTTACAGAAAACCCACCTTTACTGGCTTGTATATTCCATGGGGAAGCTACACACCAACTAAATCCAAAGTTCACCTTGTCAAAGCACTAGTCTATCGTGCCCATCGAATCTGCTCTCCTCACCTTCTTCAAGAAGAACTGAGGCGGCTCACATCAATTTTGACAAACAATGGATACCCCTCGTCACTACTAACAAAACTTATTAATAACAAACCAATCACGCAGGATCCGTAACCATTTGGACCGGACAGGTGCCCCGTGGTACTACGCTTACCCTGGGTGGGTGCTGGTTCTGCGCGCGTCGAGAAGGAGGTGCGCAACATTGTCTGTTCGTCTTACCCGTGCGTGAAATTGTATTTAGTATTTGGAACGACGCGTGCGTTCAGTGTGAAGAAGGACGTTCTACCTACCCTTAGTAGAAGCAACCTTATCTATTTTTTTCAGTGCCGAGAATGTGAAGATCGGTACGTAGGTAGAACCCTTCAACACCTGGGCGCACGCATCCGTCAACATGTGCCGTTAGGTCTTGTCCCTGTTGACGCTCGTGGTACTCGTCCTCGTCGTGGCCGTCCTCCAAAATGTGCTGTGCAGTCCGATACTGGAACGCCTTTGTCTGCGTCCAGTGTAGATGTACGCATGCGCGCCTCCGCCTCGACGGGCGGGGAGCTTGGCCCATCTCAGACAAGCGTGAGGAAGCGAGGGAGACCGTCTCGAAAACCACCCAATGTGACACTGGAGCTCATAGACACCGGAAGAGTTACCAGAAGCAAGGTGAAGAGACGGAGTACTGGGGATCTGAATACGTCGATAATGGAAGTGACAACAACGATCGACAAGAGGAAACGAGGAAGACCAAGAAGTGACACGAAAACGGCCATGAAATCAACAAAAACGGACATGAAATCAACGGACGTTGGAGGTGTGGACCGGAGCAACCAACCAAACAAGCCTAACGGAAGAGAACAACGGCAGGTGTCGAAGGTGACAGAGCTAAGTGATCGGACATCGTCCATCAAGCGTCATTTGTCGGGCAGTGCTAGTTGTCGTAAGTTGTATAGTGATGATATCTTTTCGATTTTGTCTCGTGGAAGGTCTAAGTTTACATCTTGCTGTGTTAGAAGCTCTGTATATTCGTAAACTAGATCCAGAACTATGTGTACAGAAGGAGAATGTGTTATCGTTGCAGTTGTTTGGTGTCACACCTCGTGAAAGTGTGACAAGTGTTCCCTGATGTGTTCAACGTGTTTGTCTACAACTTGCAGATGTTTGTTTTTGAGTTTTTATCACTTTAATCATTTTTAACACCTATGTTGAAGTGTTGACTTTTTCTTTCTTTAATTCTCTATATAGTTATGTGTTTTTCTAATTTCCAACATTCCCTGTACTATCCTGAAGAGAAGGGAAAGAAAACGTTTGATAGAAAAAGTGTCTACTGAATTGTGTGGATTTGCGTCGTTGCATGCGAATACGTATTATTATTATTATTATTTGTCTCTTTCCCTCAAACCAGTTAATATTATTATTATTTTTATTTTATTATTTTTATTTAGAACGAGGTCTGTCTCGTTGTCCAGGAAACGACTAATCAGCGACATTACCGCCAAGGGCCTTATCAGAGTTTAAAGCCCGCTCAATCGTTATTTTACTACTCTTGATGACGCGTCGAGGGCCTTCTAAACTTGTGCGTACAACTCCCTGTATGCATTATAGTACGGTGCAGATAATGAACTCTGCATAAAATATACGGTGTACTACTCAAATCTACGCATTTCAGATGTGTGTACGGTTTTTGCCTCCCGTATTCTTTCATTTGTACGAATTTCCTTTGTCAACAGCTTGCGGAAACCTAAAAAAACGAAGATCAAAGTCATCAGAGGTATCGACTGTAGTATCCCTGCCCGACCAATACGGAAGCAGTACGGAACTAATACGGAGCTTTGCTATGCCTGATGTATATTTAGTGTATCTCCGTATGTAAGCGTACGGCTTCTGCTGCATAAAAGCGGCTGAGCATTTCTGTTTTGATGAAGAGAAGATTAGATTAGATTGGATAGCAATGAAAGCTAACTCGAAGAATAAGGATTCAGCCTCTAGGTGAGCACCGGAGAGAAAGTTATTTATTTTGCCGCTTCTTCTTTCACGAACGATTATATCTCAGGTGTGTACCTGAAAGTAGAATAAAAGTAATTATTGTTGATTTCACCGCGCCTACCACTCGGCTACCCATTACATCGACAAGGGACTCTCAAAGCCCCTAACTAGCTCCACAAGCTATGAATAAGAATGAAGCTCACAATAAGAGCCCAGCATTTCATTTCCTTCTATTCTACTTTTAGAAGTCCTAAGTGGTGCTGAGTTACCATAACTTACCAGAAGAAAATATTCTTTCATACCACACCAAGTCTCTCTGCATACAAACCACAAAACTAACCAATGTAATGGTGCACAAGCATAATGGAAGTGAGATAATGCATTTAACCTCGTTCTAAAATAGTTAGTGCATGGCAGGAGGGTCTTATGGCTTTTTTGTGCCCTTCAGGGTAGCCCTTGGGCCTAGCCTACGGCCCTCAGGCTAACCTGTTGGGCACTAACAAGCCATAAGGCCCTCCCTGGGAGGCACTTACCTATAATTAAAAGATCTCCCAGAGGCGATGGCCTGTGGAGGGGATCTCCTGATGCAAATCATGCAATAGAAATAAAAAGTGAGGAAAACTACACGTGTTACATTATATGCTACATAATGAGCAATAAACACAGGGCTGGGTTGTTCAAAACGAGAGAGCTTGGAAGCTCAGGGCCCTACGCTATGCTTTTTTGCCTTGATGACCTAGACAAAAAAGGCATAGGGATGTTATAAATTCTTATAAGTTTCTACTTTTTGTTTTTAGACATAACCTGAGATTCGAACCCGCACTATCGCCCTGCTGCATGCATCCCCGGATACACTTTGCATACATACTAATTCTTCCAAGTTTCTTCACGTTATGATATTGTATTGGAAAGCCCTTTTTGAATATGCATTGTGGCCAGTCGTCTTTGATTGTACGGTACGGGATAGGTACGGGACAGGTACGGGACAGGTACGGGACATGTACGGGACATGTACGGTCGAGGGTAATACGACACCGTCTACCGCCTTGATGACGGCAAAAAGGGATGTTATAAATTTTTAAATTCTCCTTTTTTTTCAGGCATTACCTGGGATTCGAACCCGCACTATCGCCCTACATGCATTCCCCTATACACTTCGCATTCATACTCATTCTTCCAAGTTGCTTCCCGTTATGATCTTGCGTTGGAAAGCCCTATTTGAATATTGCGGCCAGCTGTATGTGGCCAGCTGTGTTTGATGGTACGGTACGGTACGGGACAGATACGGGATAGCGCCAGGCGTGACACAAACACACAAACACACAAACAAACAAACAAACACCAAATTAAAGCTGTGTGGACCCTGGCTAGCGCCAGACGTTACTGAAGTAACGTCTTCTGCATAGCTACGGGAATAAAACAATTTTGTTTAACCCCTTTAGCGCGAGCGTCGTACTAGTACGACGCTCATGAGTTGCATGCCCCACGGCCGTCGTACTACTAGTACGACGCGCGCTGTACACTGTACAGTCGTCGTACTACTAGTACGACGCGTGCTGTACACTGTACAGTGAACCTGCATCTCATAGTCGTGGGGTCTGTGTTGAGTCCATAGTGACTTGTTCAAACTATCGTAACTCACACAATACTTGGTCAATTCTCACAATCGAAACATGTATCCGCACGAGAAAACTCTCAGCTGGCGATAGAAACAATCCCCGAAGCGATGCGACGACCAGTTGTTGAGATATGCGACTTGACACGGCATATTTCAACTCAGTTTTTTTGCGCAGTCTGCTGAAGGCGTATTTTCCATCATGGATCATTTTGTGCGCCACCTGCTGCCATGGAAACAAGATTCAAATGATTGTAGTGGATCCCGTGAGTCCTCACAAAAAATGTGAGCTCGATACGAGCAAGGAGACCGAAATGGCAGCTGAATATTTGAGCTTGGTTAGTCTTGGCCGTGCTCAAGTCTGTCGAGCGCGTGGATGAAGTTTGCCAGACTGTAGCACGGGGTTTTGGTTTCGCTCCGAGCTGGGTTTGGAACCAGTTTGTCACTCGTCTCAAGACCTTTCGAGGAAGCTCAGGATCGTGGAATTCGTCCAAGGGAAGGTAAAGTTATCGATCCTGGAGCAGCTAGTACTTTCATGGGAAAATGCGACTTTTACAGGTGTTGTCGTGGGGCGCGCTCAGGTAGCGTCGTGCTAAAGAGGTTAAATGTCCAGGGATATACCACTACAGTAAAATTTAAAACTTTTCACGTGCAAGCGATATTGCTGCTGAAATTTAGAAAGTGAATCTTGGGATGTCAGCCTTGGTGGAAGGCAGTTCCACAGCCTTCCGATTTTAGGCATTAAGAGAGAGGAAGAGATGTGGCCATGAGAATTGAAAATCAGTTTGTTTGGTCGGCGTGCGCTAGAAGAGATATTGATGTCAAGGCGGGATAGAATCTGGGTGCCAATGGATATACTTGAACAAAACGGTGATGGAAATGTAAGTGCGTCGGAAGTGGAGGGATTCCAAATTACACAGCCTATTTAAATTATTCTTCGATTCATAGCGATCAAAATCAATCTTCGCAGACCGCAGAAGGCATCTGCAGATCTTTGCTTGTAAAATGTCAAGCGAATTTAGCTGGCTTGCGGTACGTCTGAAGCACCAGACAGGGATAGCGTACTCTACTGTGGGTCGTACATAGTACAGGTGACGATTGTAAACTTTAGTGTTAGGCTGTGTTTACATGAAGCGTTTCAACCCGGGTTGAGTTCGACCCGGGTCAGATTTCAACCCCCCATGTGCACAAAGTGAATGGCGCGTTTACATGACGCACTGCGCTTGACCCGGGTTGAAATTTCGCCCCGGGTTGATTTCAACCCTCCCCCCAAGGGGAGGGTTGAAATCAACCCGGGTCAAGAAAATCGTACAAACGTACTTCTGTGCGTATCTCGCGCCAGGTTTGAACAGCACTGCAGATGCAAATTTCGCGCGAACGGATTCACGTGACCATACAGGACTGTAGAAGTGGACTTTTGGCGGCATATCAGTATTTGACCCGGGTCAACTGTCTTCATGTAAACGCTCACCTCTTTTGTCTATCGTACAGACTTTCAACCCGGGCTGAACTCGACCCGGGTTGAAATTTCTCATGTAAACACAGCCTAAGTGTTAGTTTCTTGCCTTGTTGCCAAATTGTGTCTGTGTGTATTTGTGAGTTTTCTCATCCTTCGTTCTGTTTAGGTCACCTTACAAGGTATGATTGTTTAGTTTGCTGGCCTTGTCAATTGTGTTACCACGATGTGTTAGTTCTAGAACATTCATCTGCCTGCATTATTCGTCTTTATATTTCGTGTTTTTGCCTCCCCTTCCTCAATGCCCTGATGATGCCCAATGGGCGAAATATGGGCAAAGTTATGTATTTGGTGCAGCTGAGAGCCTGTTGCCGGAATGGCGGTGTTTTCAAGTGCAAGAAGTACGCTGCAATGGAGTTTGGGAATTCTGAGGAAAAATTATCTCTTCGGTTGATGTTTTTCAGGGACTCCTGTAAGCCATCAACTTGCAGTTGCACTGATTCTCCTGAATACTCTGCAGCTTTCATGTGGTAAGTGTTATATCATACGAACACTCCCAGATACGGTTTGGCAATGTTCTGTAAAACCAAGGACGGTATGTTCAGATACGCCTTTGCTGAAGAATATGTAACAGATCAACAAGTTTAATACTTCTTAATTGTATGCTGCACAAAATTGTGTAGCTGTTTGCAAGGCATTTACAATATTAGGCTAAAGTGCGGTGAGGTGGAATCTCTCCAAGAGAGACCCACTGGACATACATGTTTTGTATTGCTCTGGCGAAATGTATAGGAATAGCATTCTTTGAATTGAAATGGTACTTCGAGGTATCTTTTTAAAGAATGGTCCTTTTGAGGTGCTCTATTTTGGAGACCAACAGCAAGCTTCACGTGCAGTGAAAGGGTGCACTCTCGTCGGTTTACAGAAAACGCGTGCACACATACACATTCATGTGCACAAACATAATTGCAGACCCTCCCACGCCCCGTCTGTGCATACAATAATAATAATAACTTTATTAGGATGACCCAAAGGCTGACCGCCTATGACGTACCCAAGCGCACCCTCACAAGCGATTGACACATAGGGTGCGGAGTGGCCATGAATTCATTTTGATTAAAGATGTTTAATAAGTTAGTAACGAGAGAGCTTGGAAGCTCAGGGCCCTACGCTATGCTTTTTTGCCTTGATGACCTAGAAAAAAAGCATAGGGATGTTATTTTTTTAATGTTTATTTGAATTTGGATAGCTCAACAGTACAGAAGTACAACTACAAAGAGTACCGAATAGAAGGCCCCGAGAACGGGAAACCAAAAAAACAAAAAAAACAGCAACATCAATTTACTGATTATGCACATTGCGTGAAAGCAAATCATTAAGAGTTAAGCTGTCTTTTAGCCAAATAGCCAATTTGACGTGGAAATCTGCGATAGTAGTGCAGGACTTCAGGTCGTCTGGTAAATAATTGCAAACAAGAGCCGATTTACTTGAAAATATAAATCTTATAAATTTATACTTTTTGTTTTTAGACATAACCTGGGATTCGAACCCGCACTATCGCCCTGCATGCATCCCCCGATACACTTCGCATACGTACTTATTCTTCCAAGTTGCTTCACGTTATGATCTTGTATTTGAAAGCCCTATTTGAATGTGCATTGTGGCCAGCCGTCTTTGATTGTACGGTACGGGACAGGACAGGTACGGGACAGGTACGGGAAAGGTACGGGACAGGTACGGTCGAGGGTAATACGACACCATTTACCGCCTTGATGACGGAAAAAAAGAATAGGGATGTTATTAATTTTTCAATTTTCCTATTTTTTTCAGGCATTACCTGGGATTCGAACCCGCACTATCGCCTTACATGCATTCCCCCATACACTTCGCATTCATACTCATTCTTTCAAGTTGCTTCACCTTGTATAGCCTGATATCCCTCGACACATCCCCAGCCGACGCAGCATTGAGCCTCCAGACTTCTGTTGATCGCTTGCATCAGTGGGGCCGCAGCTGGCGCATCTCCTTCGAACCGTCGAAGTCCCAAGCCATGACTGCCACTCTCCGCAGAACCCCCATCAATTTGCCTCGCATTGTCTTCAGCGGCACTCCTGTCCTTGAGGAGAAGGCTCTCTCTTTACTTGGAGTGACCTTTGACTCGAAGCTGTCATTCAGCACTCATTCCCGGAAGGTTGCCACTCGAGCCAAACAACGCCTGGGCTTACTGCGCCGTGCAGCGCACATTCTCTCTCCAGCCGGCCGCACCACAGTATACAAGGCATTATCCATATAAAAATCGCTCTGTGAGCGGTTCAGAAAAACCTTTACTGGTACTGCCCCGTCGTAAAAGTAAGAAATTAGAACTGGCCCATTGTCCCCCCAAATGCGAACTGATCCACCTAAATCGCGAATGACGGGACCCGAACGCACCAGTAGCACGAGGTCGGGAGGGCACAGGATCACGGCAATTATCATAGGGTAACACCAGTAGTAGCAGTAGAATTTATTATTTTGATAGGGAAGCCTACCGCTAGTACAGTACATGGCCTATGGTCCGGACCGACGAGTTACGTCCCCATCTGCATCCACAGGTAGGAACCTCGTGCTACTGGTGCGTTCGGGTCCCGTCCTTAGCGATTTAGGTGGATCAGTTCGCATTTGGGGGGACAATGGGCCAGTTCTAATTTCTTACTTTTACGACGGGGCAGTACCAGTAAAGGTTTTTCAGAACCGCTCACAGAGCGATTTTTATATGGATAATTTCAGCTCTTTTTCTGTTCCCTCCCCACCCCAACCCCGAAGGTAAACATGATGACCACGCGCGCGATGTACTGTATGTAGCCATGCGACTGCAATAACACACTGATACATACCAGCCCTCCCCGCCTGGCTACCCCGCACACAGATACACAAACATGTGTATGCACACGGCACACACACGTGGCCACGCACACATACGCACATGCACACGACACAAACAGGAAATTCTTCATGTATAATGCCATGGAAAGCAGTGGCCACCGTACTTGAGGAAGTCAGTTGTGAAACAAAAATAATTCAACTACAGCGTGTAGACAAGCTGACGGCCAAAGCACAACATAGCAAACATGACATTTGCCCAAGGATTGCAGTTTGCAGACCATGCCATGGAAGCAGCGAATACAGAATGTAATATCATACAAAGTGACAAGCAAGGAGGTGGCCATCATACACCAGAAACTTGCAGAAAGTCACATATCCAACAGATAGAGAAGTGAACAGCAATCTGATACAGCCCACACAGGACAAAGCGGACGTGATACTCGTCCCAGGATCGCAAGTGGCAAACCCTTTTCAATGCATAACATGCAGGTGTACGTTGACGCATGAACATCTGACCGTGTCGCCAGCATACAATGTCATCACATGTTTACCCCACAAGTTACACACATGCACAGTAGAAGCACAATGAAAGCAATAGAGAAGTACGATGTGGTTGCTGAAGCATCTTCACACTTCAAATTCAGACTTAAATGTGGTCGTCACGGGATGATAAACCTGCAAGATACAAGTGATGAAGAAAGAAAGCAGAAGGTCGTGAGGTAGGCTATGAGACACCACAAACGGTTCACCTACTTCTGAAGTACATGTCTGTTCAGGGCTAGTGCACTCACACGGAGAATTGTCATAATCGAGCATTTCCCAAACTGAGAAGTGCAATGAAATCCACTTGCATGCACAGGAGCAATTTTGCAATATTATGATGCGCAATTCGACACGATCTGCGATGCTGCGTGCGATGTGCCCTGCTGTCATGATAGTGACAGTCACGGCGGTATGTTTTGTCAACGTCGCCCGTGCACTCTTCTGTCAAGTCCAAAGTACTCACATACTTGGCAATGTTTTTGCAGTGATTAACTTTTATCCTAGTTATGTCACGGGTAACTTTAATGAAGTACCCGCAGGCCGTGTCGATCTGCACATCGTCCACTCTCTCATGTACTTGGCCTGCTTTGTCTGTGTATCCATTTCATGTGCGATCCACAAAATCGACTAGACAGTGGGTGCAATACGCTCTCCACCTGAAGACGTTCTTCTGGCGACATCTCGCCATGTACTTGGCCTGGCTTTGTCTGTGTATCCATTTCATGTTCGATCAACAAAATCTCAATGCACTACAGAGACTAGACAGTGGGTGCAATACGCTCTCTATCTGAAGACGTGAACCATTAAATTTTTTGGAAAAGTTATCCGTACACCTGAAACATAATGAAGTACAGGAATAGAGAGAGTGACTACAATACGCTCTCGACCTGATATAGTGATAACGTGAGTACAAGACACTCTCCACCTGATAACGTGTTAGAAGGTAACATGTCTACAGTCCCACCGTACCCTTCCGACACGACTGTGGACCATTAATTTTTTTTGAGAAGTTATACGTACACCTTAAACGTAATGAAGTACAGGAATAGAGAGAGTGACTACAATACGCTCTCGACCTGATAACGTGAGTACAAGACACTCTCCACCTGATAACGTGTTAGTAGAAGGTAACAGGTCTACAGTCCCACCGTACCCTTCATCATTCCTCATTCACCATCGCGCGATACCCTGGCACACACTGGCAACATATCAATGGGGTGCCTTACCGTCGTCTAGAAGAGACGTCTTCGCAGCAATATTTTCCCTCCTGCGCATTCAGTCGCCGACGCGACAGCGTTCACGGGGCCGTTCCAGTTGCGGAAGACATTCGATTCATCGGGCCAATTCAGCAACAGGGCCGTGGACACACAGGGGGCAGAGGAGAGACATTGTTAGTGGACAAGAAATATGCAGTGGCAAGTGCCGAGTGCCGCATGGATGTCAAGTTGTCATGCACAATTCAGCTATTACTTACGGTCCAGCCAGTCCTGCCATTGCTCGCTCGTCCTGGTTCCTCCTCGTTCGTCTTCCTGCACGTCTGCACTTCTCCTTCCCCACCGTTGGCTTTGCGGTACGGGGGTGCCGGAAGGAATTCCCACCATGTATCCATGTACATGAAGTCCCACCATGACTCTCCATGTACATGTCCACGGCCACGTCAGCAGTTTGTATAGTACCGGAAGGAGTTCCCACGATGTCTCCAAAGGCCTAGAGCGGACGTCTTTGCAGCAATTCTTTTCGCCCTGCGCATTCAGTTCGCCGACGATGTCTCCAAAGGCAAAGGCCTAGAGTCTAGTAGAGGGGACGTCTTTGCAGCAATTCCTTTCACCCTAGTACCCTGCACATTCACTCCGCCGACACGACAGCGTTTACGGGGCCGTTCCAGGTGCAAAAGGTCCACGTCAGCAGTTCTCAACTATTTCGCGTACGGGATAGTCGCCGCGACAGCGTTTAAGGGGTCGTTCCAGGTGCAAAATGTATCCATCAATGGCACTTTGCAGTATGGGGTACGGAAAAGGGGCCTCCTCGTTCGACTTCGTCGACTTCTGCAGTTCTCCTTCCCGTCAGGGGTACCGAAAGGGGCCTCCTCGCAGTTGTCCTTGCCGTCAGGTCCACGTCATGCAATTCTCAACTATTTCGCGTACGGGATAGTCGTCTTTGTCGTACGCGACATCGGCGTTTACCGAGTGGCATTGGCACAAAGCAGACCGTTGACGGGGTCACGTGTCAAAAAAGTATCAACAACGTGTCGACTACGTGTCGACCACGTGTATAGCGGTACACTCAGCGGTACACTAATTCTCGTGCCATTCTCGTGTCACAAAACTGGAACATCGAGTACCAGTATGGAAAGGCTTCAGACAGGAAGCCTTTCCAATTTGTTCGACCAGTTATGGAGTATGCCCCCTCACCTGGATAGGTGCTCCGCCCAGCTACCTGCAACGCGTGGATCATATCCAACGCTGTGCTCTGCGAATCATCGGTCCAGGTGCACTTTTACCTAGCCTGGCCATCCGTCGTACTGTTGCCTCGCTTGCCTGCATAGACAAGCTGCATTACCTGCCTGACCCTCCGCAGCTACTCTCTGTTTTGCCACCGCGCCATTTCCCCTCATCCAGCCCCAGAACTCACAGCGAGCATGGCAGCGTCATTGGCCATGACCACCAGCTCCAACACCAGCTGCTTGCATCTTTACTGCTGGCATTAAAGCGCTCGTTCCCACACTGCAGTATTAGTGACTGGAACTCCCTCCCTGCCGCTCTTCTGTCCCAGCCTCCCCACAGCAAGGGAATACAAGCATTCAAAACTAATATTTATCGCCATCTGCAAAGCACAATCTGGCTCTGGACAGTCGACTCGCTATGATGATGCTCTCGTCGTTCTCCTCTATCCCTATCAATGCACCACAACTGGCTCAGACAACCGACTCGCCATGATCAGCCATGATGATGCTCCTCTCAGTAACAGCCCTTGTAATTTGTTAATAGTCTCACAGTTTCTCCCGCACACTCGCTGGTGTTAACCCTTCCTTTCTTTTCATTTTGCTGACTCGTACAGCTCTATCTTTTGTTTTTGGTGCGTGTTTTTGGCCGTGATGACGGGACCTCAGGTCGGCAGAGCCATCATCTAATGCCCCACCATCACTGCTGCGTCTCGCTGCAGCCCCTGCTCAATAGTTGTCACGTTCGTCCTAGTCTCGGTATCATTGTCTTTCTTTATTATTTTCGAGCTGGGAATGTGAACATACCAAAAAAAAACTTTATGATCTTGCGTTTGAAAGCCCTATTTGAATAGTGCGGCCAGCTGTATGTGGCCAGCTGTGTTTGATTGTACGGTACGGTACGGGACATATACGGGATAGCGCCAGGCGTGACACAAACACACAAACACGCAAACACACAAACAAAGAAACACCAAATTAAAGCTGTGTGGACCCTGGCTAGCGCCAGACGTTACTGACGTAACGTCTTCTACATAGCTACGGGAACGAGAGAGCTTGGAAGCTCAGGGCCCTACGCTATGCTTTTTTTGCCTTGATGACCTAGACAAAAAAAAGCATAGGGATGTTATAAATTCTTTAAAAAATTCCTTTTTTTTAAGACATAACCTGGGATTCGAACCCGCACTATCGCGCTCCCTGCATGCATCCCCCGATACACTTCGCATACATACTAATTCTTCCAAGTTGTTTCACATTGTGATCTTGCATTTGAAAGCCCTATTTGAATATGCATTGTGGCCAGCCGTCTTTGATGGCACGGTACGGTAGGGGATAGGTACGGGACAGGTACGATCGAGGGTAATACGACATCGTCTCCCGTACCGTACCGTACCATCAAACACAGCTGGCCACATACAGCTGCCCGCAATATTCAAAAAGGGCTTTCAAACGCAAGATAATAACGTAAAGCAACTTGGAAGAATGGGTAGGAATGCGAAGTGTATGGGGGAATGCATGTAGGGCGATAGTGCGGGTTCGAATCTCAGGATATGCCTGAAAAAAAAGGAGAATTGAAAAATTTATAACATCCTATGTTTTTTTGCCGTCAGATACGGATAGCGCCAGGCGTGACACAAACAAACACACAAACAAACACCAAATTAAAGCTGTGTGGACCCTGGCTAGCGCCAGACGTTACTGAAGTAACGTCTTCTGCATAGCTACGGGAATAAAAATTATTATGTTTGGCGCATGCGGCGACAGATCTGGAGGGCGCACTCGGAGAAAGTTCATTTGATGGAATCAAGTCCGACGGGATCAAGGCCAACGGAATCAAGGCCCACGGAATCAAACCCGACGGAAAATGGCAGGGTAGCCATACCACAGCTCATTTAGCTATTACATGGTCAACTGGAGGCTGTCGCAAGACGGAAGGATAGACTGGCGGCTCTTGTAGCGCAAATAATCCAGACCGGGCAAGACCGGCACGAGGAAAGGTCTCGTCAGCGGAAGCCATCAATTTCAGGGCAAAGACAGTGTTCAGGGCAAAGGCTACAATCGCAGAATTCACAAGCTGGCGGGAGGCATGGTGTGATTTTGCAGCATGTCAAGGCATCCGGGAAGTGCAAGGAATCATCTCCTTATAAATTAATCATCACCGTGTATGAAATTGATGGAGCTACGACGACGGACCTGATTCAGGCTTTAGAGGCGTTCATTAGGAAATAAGGGAATATGCTGCTTGACAAAATAGAATTTTACCGAGCATTCCAAGCGGAACGAGAAACCTTCACAAGGTTTTATACTCCACTGAAGGAGTTGCACACGGCGTGCAGTTTTCAGACCCCCTTGGAGATGAGTTGCCGATGTTGCCAAGATAAAGCCTCGCAGCCGCTGCAAGGTTCTCGTAAATGAGGCGCAATCTGAGACAATGAGGCACAGAATACTGGTGGGAATACTAGTATGGCATGAAGAAACGCTACAAAGGTTGTTGGCAAAAGCAAACAGCACTCAGGAGGAGGCTGTAGACGTATGCCAAGAAGAGGAAGCTGCAGAACAGACAAAGCCCAGCATGGAAGAGACACCCAAAGGCAGTGAGAAGATCACAACACAAGAAGGAGAAGTCTTAAGCATACCCAGCACCATCCACAGCAGCCAGACCATTCAACAAGCAGTCACGGTGCAAATATTTCGCATTACCACATCCGACCAAAAGCAAATGCACTGCAGCAGGACGAGTATGTCATCAGTGCGGCAAGCTAAACCATTGCAGGACCGTTTTTTCCCAAAAGGAGTACCAGTAACAGATTCCACAGCAAGTTTGGGATCAGGTTTGAAGGATCTCTTTGCAACGTGTGGTTTTAGAAGATGATACGGCCAAATCCAACAGTACTCGTACCCAACACCCGAAATACCGTCGGTTTGTTACCGTTTCCACGATAGAAAGCTCTGTTTAGCGGGAGAACGAAATGGTAAGATTGCAACTAGGGTTACGTCACAAGTCGATCGTTGTGTCAGAAACCGAAATGCTAATCATGTCTTGAAAACACACAAAAAAGGTACAGGCCGACGTACGGTCGAAGTTAGCGTAAAAGGTAAACTGCTAACTATGTCTATGATGACGTGTTCCAGGAAGCAGTTTTCTACGTCACAGGGCACGTGATTTCACCATTACTCTTGCCGTAAAATTCCAAAACAGCGCGCAAACGTTTGGTCACTTTTACATCCGAAAAAAATTATTGGTGGTGCAAGGAGAAGCACGACAAAGTACAGAAAAATGAGAGTCATCATACACACTAAGACAGTCAGGACGAGATACCAAGTGTAGATACACAGCTGACTTCTTACGATCAACACATTCATCCGTCTCATCTCGCTCCTTCCCACCCGACTCGTCCTCGTCCATCTCATCATCCTCTTCCTCGTTCCGCTCGTCATCCTCACGATCATCATCACTACCATCAATGATGACTCTCATGATAATAAGAATGATGACTCTCATTTTTCTGTACTGTGTCGTGCGCGTTATGTCCAACAGTTGTAAGTCCTTGAGGCAGTTTGTATACGTATTCATAAGCCTGTTTTGTGTAAGCAGAAGGAGCACGTTGCTGCACTGAAGTTGTATTCGTAGGTTTACACTTCGTTTTGTGCCTTCTCACCTTTGGTCACGTAATCTTGTTACCTTTTTGCGTTTCCTCTAGTGGTTTTATTGCCCTTGTATCTTGTTGTTATTTCTAACACCTTTCTATTTACAGTACTTAACTTCAGTTTGTTTGGTTGTATCCTTAGTTCCGTATTTTTCCCACTGATGATAGGAACAAGAAAATCGATTATGGGTTTTCAATAATATTTTTGTTATAAAATACACGGTAAATACATGTCAAACAAGTAACGTAGTTGCGTGATGTCTGCGGCCTTCATCCTATTCATAGCTATATTAGAAAAAGAAAAGATAATATCAAGAATGTATAGACTGAGCATACAGCTGGGCTCGGCATGTATCAGAACATCAGGATTACTGCCGGTAGTACTCAAGACAGGGGAGGGGTTGCTGTTCACGCTACAGTAAGACGATACGCGTGCAACACACCCTTGAACTGCAGGTGGGACGTGATGTTTCTCGCATCAGGTGGAAGACCGCTCCAAATGCGTGCAGCAGAAAGAGACACGGGATAAAAATAAATTGGGGGAGCCTCAGCGAACTCCAATTGGAGTTCTACGAACCTCCTCGTAGCATCCAGGAGCACTGTGTATGCTTACGTCATGCACAGTAAGTACGTTCTTACTTGAGATATTCGTACGCAACAGTCACAGATCCGAAATTTTTAAAGTGATTTCACCATTACTCTTGCCGTAAAATTCCAAAACAGCGCGCAAACGTTTGGTCACTTTTACATCCGAAAAAAAGTTATTGGTGGTGCAAGGAGAAGCTTGTCGTTTGGAGTGACAAGTGCTCACGACTGCTCTTCCTTGTCAGAGTCAACAACATAATTATTTTGTTTTCAGCATGGGGAGTAGTTGGAGTAGAAATTGCTGACTAGATGTCGCCGCGGGCGAGCTTTCCTGCGCAGGTAGGAGCTGGTTGGTTGGTTGGTTGGATCGATTTAAAGTCGTAAAACAAACAGGCATATCTGCTTCCTGACCTCTAGCAGTAAAACATTTAAAAAAGAAAAAGAAAAAAAGAAAAAGAAAAGATAAGATCAAGAATCTATAGACTGAGCATACAGCTGGGCTCGGCATGTATCAGAACATCAGGATTACTACCGGTAGTACTCAATTTTTAAAGCATTTTCATGGGGAAAAATGTTCTTGGCCAGTTCCGTGTAACCGCATGCGCGCCCGTGGCCAACTCAGTTCTTCATAGTGCAAGGCAAACATTTCCAAGCGTGGGCAAGCCTTTACATGTGAGAACTATTGGGTGGGTGCACAGTGCTCCTGGATGCTACGAGGTGGCTCGTAGAACTCCAATTGGAGTTTGCCCAGGCTCCTCCAATTTATATTTCTACTTCACGTCCTCTCCGCATCCAGTCACACTGTGCATGCCTAAGTCATGCACAGTAAGTGAGTTCTTACTTGAGACTTCAAAGCAGGGAATGTTTGCCATCCCAAGGTCAACCATCTTGCAGTCGTACGATTACATCAGCCACAAGTATGAGAGTGTTTGAAACCTTCAATATATCAAGCTAGTAGATAAGGATGAAGACGTTACAGCTTAATTTGGCTGAGGAGAGCATTAGCTATCTCACATGTTGGCAAATTAGTCTCTTGCCGGCCGTAGTGTCGGCTAAAGGATTGGAGGCCAGACCAGTCTCCGGATTTCAGCACTGCCTCCAGTGGTGCTTGGTGAGCCCGCGCAGCTGACGCACTTGCCCGGCGAACACTGTGTACACCAAAGACTTTCACGTCAATGCCAGCCGCCGTCATCACCGACCTGACCCACCGGGCCACGGTGTCGGTGGAGACGGGTTTATGTGGAGCCGTATGGCTGAGCATGAGTTGACGGTCGCCTGGTTGCCCATAAGACTCAGTTTTGTTTTGTTTTTCAGTTGCGCTTAGATAGCTCTTGAGCAGCGCTGTGGACTGTAAAAGATCATCTTCGGACAGTGGTGGCAGCGAGATAACAAAGTGTGGTCGATTGCGAGCGATCTTCAAGTCCTAGAACACAAAGAGATAGGTGGCACCAGCCTCAAACTTCGGACAGCAGTCGACATTGGTTATGGTGTGCACCCTCTGTAAGGACAAACATACCAGGATAGTGGTTAACTTCAGGGTGATGTCTCTGAGACACGAAGGGCTGACCTTCAACTTTGCCAAAACAGTTAACAGAATGGACGCATCCCAGAAAATGGGGTACATGGGCGCTGGAGCCCTCAAATTCTTAATCCCAGCCATGAAGCGGCAAACCAGAGGATGGTCTCCCACTTTGCTTCCACCGACACAAAAGAGGGATGACAAAGCACTGCGAGCAGCGTTGATAGTGGAGTATGCCTTACCCTCTTTGTGCAGTTCCAGTAGGAATGCAATCATAGTTGTGGGAGAGGGACAGCTGTCAGGCGCCCAGTCTTGCCCAGTGCAAAACACAGCCCATCGCTTGATGGTGGTCGAGTAAGACCGCACCGTTGCCGGTTTCCAGCTAGCTGCAATGATGGAGACAGCATCTTCTGGCATTCCCGTTGCCAGAACGGCCTTCTTGATAACAGACAGGCAATTAGCTTTAGGCGTGGCAGCAGGGGGTGAGGAATCTGTCTCACAGGACACCTGAGCAATGAAAGAGAGGATGGGAGTGAGATTGGCACTCCCGTCAGAAGCGAACACATATGTGGGAACCACGGTTGCGAAGGCCAGTATGGGCAAATTAGCATAACGAGAGCATCTTCATTTTCCAGCTTATGAAATACCCGAGCAATTTGGTTGAATGGTGGGAAGGCATAGCCATAAATTATATGCCTGTCCAGGGTGTTCGGAAAGCATCGCAAAATGAACTACCCGGATCGGGTTTCCAGGAAAAATATGCGGGGAGCTTGTGATTTAGCCTGGAAGCAAATAAGTCAATATTTGGTTTTCCAAAGGCATTGCACAGCCTGTCAAAAATATGAGAGTCTAGGCTCAATTCAATGGTGGCAGAGAAGGATCTAGATAAGGAATCTGCTAAGGTATTGTCAACGCCTGCTATGTGTACAGCTTGGATGTTCAGGCCCCTCTCAATACACCACTGCCAAATGTCCTGACTGGGAGAGTTCATTTCCTGGCTATGACTGCCCCCAAACTTGTTGACATAGGAGATAGCAGTAGTGTTGTCACAGTGAATGAGAATTTCCTTTGTTAACCCTAGGACGGCCACCATATTCAGTACTCCTAGAACGGCCAAGCGGTGTCATTTGACACCTGCATCCATTTCCATGTGTTAAACCTATGATATAGGTTATCATAGTTTTAGTTTTCAGTGCTGGCTATCACTAGCGGCATTTATGATGTACACAACACTTTAGGATTCACCCAGACACTATTGTTGGCTATACGCAACTAAAATACAATGGATGCGTAACGGCAATGGCGAAGGGTGAACTCAATTACTGGCAAAACTTCAATTACTTGCATAGGAATGGCTTATAATCACAGAGTTACAATAACAAGCAATGTGTCAACGGCACTGGGCACATGAGGAACTGCTTTTCTGGAATATGTGCTTTGGCACAATCGGATTACTCGACCGTCACGATGAATGACACACAGTAACAAGTACAAACATGGACTGACTGTGAGCATCATTGTTTCACCAAGCTGACACATATGCTGCTAGAGATGGTTTAGGCTAGTAACGATTGCATTTTAGACTCTTTCAAAGAGGTATACCCTTCTTTTCTCCTTGGCTGGCACTTAGCAACCAGATGCCATGACTATTTACAAGCTTATTGACCAGTGCAGGAATGAGCGCTTTCTGGATGTGCATGAACTAGCAAAGGTCTGGGATATTGTGCAGGCGTTGATGCCTGTCACATCTATTCATTTATGTAACCGCCTTGCAGGAGGACATCTTCTTGAATCGTCTTTGTTGAGTAGATCCACCACATTCCATCGAAACGGTCAAGGACATAATATCGTCCTTTGCTAGAATTGGACGATGTGGGACTTCCTACTCTCACCATGTAAAACATATGGCTCTAGGTGGTCTACACTAGGCGGACCATTGTTAATTCTTGCTACTTCTACCTTCTGCGTCTACCGTCTTTGCATCCTACAATGTAATCTTGAAAAACAAAACGCAATCCGCGATTATTGGCAATGAAGTTCGATGGTAGTTCACTTCGATTTACCAGACTGCAACTCTTTCTTCTCCAAAGGTTTTTGACCAGTAATGCACTGATGATGAAATTATCAGTTATTACTTAGCAATCACCTTCTGCAGCATCCGGGGCCAATAAAGAGAAAGGAGCCATCCCAGCGGTTGCCTACCCGTTTAGCCTGAATCGGGGAAGGAAGAGGTTTGGTTCAACAGCCTTATTAGCTCGTCAAGAAGTTAGAAAGGATTATCTACACAGCACCATCTTTGCGATACAGCGGTGTACCATCTCCAGGTTGCAGAGTTGCGATTCCTCTTCCTCAACACTATCCATTTCGAGGTCTCCACCACTCCTGCAACTGTTTCTGACAATTCCTTGTCTGGACTATACCGCAATCCTCGTCCTCTCTATGGAGCCTCGTAAACCTCAATACATTCTGAATCCACAGGTACTCCGGTGTTGTGACCGTACGATTCGCCCTCATTTGACAGAACAGATCCACCACTGCCAATGGTCACTACACTTGAACAGCCATCGAATGAAGATAAAGTGGGCAATTTCGCTTTCTTGGTCATCGGATTCATGCATGGTAATAGGCTACATCCGTTTTAGTATTTTCTTGGCCGTCAGACCGTGATGGCTCCTCTGGGGCAATTTACAGGAAAATGAATGGGATGAGCAGTATCAAGGACATAAGCTGTAGAGTGTTTGTGTAATCTGTGGACTAATGGTTACCCGCCCCAAATTCGCGATTCTCGCCCGACGGTTGTATGTTGATCATATATTTGGTCCTGTATTCAGCGATTTTTTTGCCCATGCACCTTTCTTTTCTCTGGTTGGCAAAACGAGCAACTAGATATGGCCGACATATTCGAGATGTGTTCATATTGTTTCCATCTAGCTGCAATAATGGCTTTTTATATTGTAGGTGTCAAATGACACTAGTTGGCTGTTCTAGGTATACGTACTCGCCATTATGGTACCTCATCAATTACAAATCAAAGGTTTATGGCAGACGAAAGAGGAAGCAAAATTAGGAATAGTCACAAGATTTGAGCGTATTCTGATTAGCCATATTTCGGTAATTCCAAAGGTTTGACTCGCTCCGTGTCAAATGACACCGTTGGCTGTTCTAGGGTTAAAATGGGTTCAAAGCATTGTAAAGCTAGCTGAATAGCTTTCAACTCCAATATGTTAATATGGAGATTTTGCTCCGAAGCACTCCAATTTCCGGAGCAGCTATTGATAACATCATTGTTGTCAATGAGAGCAGCGCCCGATCCCATCATGCTAGCATCAGTATACATGCTCAGGGATGTTTGGACCAAGCCCAAAATGGGCGAGCTGTCACGGCCATTGTTTATCTTCACGTTATCTATCCACCAGGTTAGCTCTTTTAGAACCGAAGGTGGCAATGTTGCTATCTGTTCATAGTCATTCCGTTTGTTCAAACAGGTCACTTTAAAACAATTTATTATTATTATTATTATTAGAAGCTTCTCCGCGTTGGCATCAATGCAATGTAAATATACACAGCATGTATAGCTTTCGCATAAGCCGAAGCGACAACAGCCAAACAGGATATTGATCGCGATATAAAACATATGCGATATAAAACGCGTGACGAAAATAGAATACAATTAAAACAAGCAAACGAGCAGCTCACCCGAGTTGAATTTGAACTTGCTGATCATTATCAGGGTTCATCTGTGAGCAGCAACATATCTCTCCAGGATACGGCCGCTGAGGTAGGTCCACGCCCCGCGATTCTGGGCGATGCTCCTCAGCTCCTCAAGATCTGCCGAGGTCTTGAGGGTCCTCCCAACCAGCTCGAGATCGTGTCTGAGCACGACCGGCAGAGTTGTGCGCGGCCTGCCCCTCCAGGTAGGCTCAGTGGATGGCTTGAAGTAGGAGCACATTGACAGGTTCGCCGGTGCACTCTGGTCCAGCCGCAGCACGTGCCCAAACAGACGCCAGCGGGCTCCCAGGATCGAGATACCAAGTGGTGTTGAGTTTGTCCTCTTGTACAGGGTGTTATTCTTGATCTTAGCTGGGTACCGTATGCCAATAACTTTCCGCAGTTGTTGTCTGTGGAACGCATCAACTCTATGCATAGCGGTGGCAGTGAGGCCCCAAGTCCCGTTGTTGTAGCACAGGACCGGTAAGACGAATGCCTTGTATAGCCGTACTCTCAGCGATTCGTTTACAATGGAACCTCGTATCCATAATGCCCAGAGCCGGTGCAGGGCAGCTGTGGCGAGTTGCATTCTCCGCGCAGCATCCTCGTGGTCACCAATGAGGGAGCCCAGCTTCCTAGTGAGGCGCCATTCCTCGCACACTCTGTCGTTCAGCCGTGTGATGTTGGTGAGTTCTGTTTTAGATTCATTGATGTTGAGGTCCCAGGCTTTGAGGCACTTTGCAATGTCGGGCAGGAGCTCTTGAATACGTTTGCAGTCAGACGATAGGAAGTCGACATCGTCGGCGTACTCTGTATCAGTTGGCAAGCCGAGCCTGACATCTAGGTCGGGTCTTGCGCAGATAATCTGTCTCACCTCCCGAAGCGCTGCCTCCAGGTAGATAACGAATAGGACAGGTGATAGTGAGTCACCCTGTGGTGTGCCTCGGGTGGTCTGGAACTGCTCGCTCTTCCCTCCAGGTAGCCGGACCTCAAGGGACGTGTTCCTGAGTAGGTAGGAGATAATGGTGACCTCATCATTCTCAAGGAAGCTAGCTAATATAGTGAGCAAACGGTGCCTGGATATTGTGTCGAACGCTTTCGACATGTCTATGCCGAGCACGCCAAATGATTCCTTCACTCGCTGGCACCGTGCCGCGATCCATCTGTAGGACCAAACAACATCAGCCGTACTCCTACCACTGCGGAAGCCACTCTGGTTCGGAGACAGGAACGTGTTGACTGCATGCCTGATGCGATTTAGGGCAATGATGGACAGCACTTTCCGAAGTGCAGTGAGAAGCACAATGGGCCTCAGGTTAGATGGAGGACCTTTAGGCTTCCCAGGCTTCTGAAGTGGGACGAGAGTTCCATGGCCAACCGACAGCGGATCACCACAGTTGATGGCACGTGTGTATAGATCGGCAAGGTGACGGTGAAGTGGTGCTGGGCCATATTTTATAAGTTCAGCAGGTAGGTCGTCGGGTCCAATCGCTCTGCCGTTATTTAGGCGTCGTGCTGCTGACCTGACTGCTACCTCGCTTATCGGTATCCCAAGAGGTTTGTTCTCTTGGTGTAGAGGTGCGCAGGTGGAATCAGCGAAGGCTGCTGAGAAGTGATTTCTGATTATTGAAGCTGACTCCATCGGGCGAAGGACCAGTTTCCCGCTGGCATCATTCACCACTATCGGCGACTGCTTTTTGCGCTGCAGTAGATGCACAGCACGGAACATCTGGGCTCCGTCTTTTTGATTTTCAATTTCACGAGCTTTTTCATCTAGATGGCTGGCTGCATTTGCACAGGCGTGTTGTCGGATCATGTGGGAGAGTTTGTTGCGCTGTTGCTTTAGGATGCTAACTTCATCGGCATTCTTTTCATCACGGATCCGGTGTCTCAGTCGACGCTTCTCACAGGACATTTTTAGCGTGTCGGCGTCCATGATCCACTTTCCACCTCTCTTCCTGGGTGCAGCAACGCCCAGAGTGTTCCGCGCTGCTGTAATCACCGTTTGACGAATACCATTCCAGGTAGTTGATGGGCAATTAGTGTTGTCGAGCCGGTTGCCGGTGAGAGAGGATTCCAGCTCATCACAATACCTCCTTCGCATGGTTGGGTCCGAGAGGCCACCAACCAGTATTCTTTGGCTGGCACGCTGTTTCTTACCGTGCTCAACAGAGCTCCACACATGGCGTATGCGAGAGAGATCGAGTCTTGCAACCACTAGTCGGTGATCAGACTCCACCAGCGTACCAGAATATGACCGGCTGTTTACAAGTAGCTGTCGTTGTCGATGAAGACAGAATATATAATCTATTTGATTGTATATAGGGATAGACACACCATCTTGAGGTCCTTTTCTCCAGCCAGTCCATGTTGTTTGGTGCCGCGCTGGATGCTGAAACGCAGTGTTGCAAGCGAAGAGATGATGTGCGTCGCAGAAGTCGGCCAGGACAGCTCCGCTAAAATTCCGTCGCCCGCGTCCGTAGTGTCCTATGCACCGATACTGAGAACTCATTCCACCAAGCTTGGCGTTGAAGTCTCCCGAAATTAGAATAACTGAGGAGGAATGTACCTTACTGTGAGCCGTGCCAAGCGATGAGTAGAAGTCCTCCAAACAGCCATGGTCTTGTGCGACTTTCGCTGAGGTCGGAGCGTAAGTGTTGACGATGGAGATAAAGCACTTTTCCGACGAGCGAATCTGCAGAACTGCAACACGGTCCGACTCGCTCCAAACGCGATGCACCCGCTCCCAGAGCGAGCGATGAATGCAGAACCCCAGGCCATAATGTCGGGAGTCTGAAGGGAGGCAGAATATTCGGTAGTCGCCAATAACATCGTCAAATCCATTTTGAATTTTCGTCTCTTGCAAGCTACAAATTTGAACGTCGTAGCGCTGCAAATCGGAAGCCAGCTGTTGCTTCTTTATGCCTGATGATAGGCCGCGAACGTTGAAGGTACTGACAGTTAGTTTAGACCATTGTCGCGTCGAGGAAGACATGAACTCCAAGGAGCTAGAGGTGCGTCACTACCTCATTCCAAACAATTTAAAAAACGATAAATCGGTAAATAATGAAGTTGACCGAACTTAAAACCAAGGAAACTGGAAATGATCAAACCAATGGTTTGGGCGAGCTTTCGCACCTATTTTGGTGGTTTTGAACCAGTTCATAGCAGGCGGTAATGATACGCGTCATCTTCTCTTCTGGGAGAGTGACCGTCATGGTGTGTGTGTCAATCCGAAAACCCCAATGGGTGATGGTTTGTGATGGGGTCATAGAAGACTTCTCCTTGTTCACTTTGAAACCAAGGCTTTCCAAAAGGGTCAGGGCCCTATCAGTTTGCTCAGAGAGACTGTGCTTCTCAAAATTGGCATAGATTGAGTCATCTAGGTAATAAGAACTACATAATTCCCTCACGTCTGAGTTGTGAAAAACAGGTGACCTTTGTGAAAAGGTATGGTGCTGAGCTCAGTCCAAAACACAGGCGCTGAAATTCGAACAGCTTGGCTCGCCAAGTGAATCGCACATACTTGCGAAATTCAATACCCACTGGAATGGAGAAATAAGCATCCTTGAGGTCCAATGAGGTAAGGTACATGTCCTTGCGAATGAACGGTAAGAAGCTAGGGAGGTGCTCCATTTTGAAATGAGGAGCGTGCAAAAACTCATTGAGTTTCTTCAGGTTAGTGATCAACCTCATTTTCCCGTTCTTTTTGGGTCGCAAGAAAATGTTAGACACAAATTGGTCTAACCTGGGTTTTACCTCAAGGATAGCTCTCTTCCCTAATAGATTATGAATCTCTGCGTCTAACAATGATTCATCAAGTTCAGAAGCTGTAAAATCTCAAGGCACTGATGCTATTAGAGGAGTAGAAGCAAAGTTAAGAAGCAAAGTTAAGTTTCACACCAGCTATGGTGTCTAGCACATGCCTATCACGTGTTATGTTTGTCCAGTTGGCTAGACACAGCTTTGTACGGCCAACTGAACTCACCTCAGGAGTTATTGGTGCTTGGACTGGTGTTTATGGTGGGGCTTCTTGTAGCCCTGTTTGTATGGGTAGTCCTTCTTTGGGGTGGACTGGCCTCTCCCGTATAAAGACTGTCGGGTCTGGTGAGTGTTCTGCTTAGAACCGTACGAAGAGCGGCGGTCAGCCTGGTGGTACGTGTTTTTGTTTGTTTTGTTTTTTCTAAGGCCACAGCTTCCAATCATGATATGCAAAGCAGCGGTGCAGCATCGCAGGCATGAATTGTGGACGGGGTGACGGGGTCTGATGTGCTCCACCGACCTAGGGTCTCGGCTTCACTGCACAGCAAACGCGTTGAAAGAAAACGGGGGGCTAATAATTATCCGGAGATTGGGGGGGGGGAGAGAAGAAGAGAAGAAGGAGAGAGATCGAGAGAGAGAGAGAGAGAGAGAGAGAGAGAGAGAAAGATCGAGAGAGAGAGAAAGAGCGAGAGAGGGAGAGAGCGAGAGAGAGCGAGAGAGGGAGAGAGCTGGGAGATAGAAGAGCACAGTGCTCTTGGTGATGGGGACTGCGAAGAATAGCAGGTTCTGGGACATGTGAATGAGAATCAGAATATTGGTGATGATGGCAGCAGGGTTATAAGGTAAGCAGCTGAACACTAATAAGAATAGGGAAAGCATTGGCGAGCAGATTCAAAGTGCATCAGTAGCAGAGAGCCAGTTTTGAGCAAGAAGGTGACGGTACACCGTTTTCTTGAAGCTTTGCATGTGGGGATGGGCGGGTGGGTGGTGGAACAGGTCTGGTGGCAGGGCATTTCACGTTGCAAAGGTGCAAGCAGGGAATCCTTGGAGGCAGCTATTCCGGGTGTCGGCAGGCAGTCCAATTGTCATCTGGTATGGATGGGAATCCTGCAGCTGGAAAGACTGACGGGTACGTCTTGTCTCGGGCACACGGTGAATGGCTGGTTTGGGCAACATCTGCTTCAGAGGGTTGGATGCATCCAGATAGCAGAGCTTGTAGGTATAGGCAAGTGCAGCTACCAGGCGGAGTGCCAGGCTAGGGAGCCAAGTACCCGTTCCGATGATGTGGAGGGCCCTTCGCTGGATCTGGTCCAGCTTCTTAAGATGGAACGAGGGTGAGCCCATCCACATTAAGGGGCGATGCTCGAGTGTGGGTCGCACAAAGCCGTTGTAGACGCGTTGGCGGCTCTCGGCATCCAGAATGGGAGACGCTTGCTTCAAGAAACCAATCCACTGGTTAGCACGGGAAGCTAGGGAGCGAAGGTGGAAGGAGTAGCTGAGGGTGTCGTCAAAGGTGACTCCCAGGAGTTTCAGCCGACTCCCGCAAACCAGTTCGCATATCGCCCACTTCACTCCACAGAAGATGCCCTGACATTGGCTGTAGACAGATACTTGGAGGCAGCGGATCAGCAACACCATACAGGTATTGTACTTGTCGATATGAGCAAGGCCTTCGATAAGGTCAAACACCAAATTTTGGTTACAGATCTATTTCAGCTTGGTATAACCTCAACGGCGCTCAGTTGGTTCATGAGTTACCTAACTGACCGCCGTCAGCGAGTCGTCCTGAGCAATGGCAAGTCGTCTGCCCTCTCTCCCTGTGAGTGTGGTGTTCCTCAGGGAAGTGTGCTGGGTCCTCTTTTGTTCTCCATCTACACAATGGAAATAGAACAGATCACAGCTCCAGCCCACTCACAGCTGTTTGCTGATGATATCCTGCTAGACGCCATCAGTCAATCCGTCGAATTCTTGAATTTAACCCTCTCCCGTTCAGTCTCCACCCTGGCCAATTTTCTGGAAGAAAGAGGCTTAATACTAAATCCCTCCAAAACCCACGTTCTAGCCCTTCATGCGTCTCGCAGGCAGCCCTTGTTACTTAACATAGAATGCAAAGGAAATCCCCTAGCTCAGACCACAAATGCTCGATATCTAGGTCTACATCTCGACACCCAGCTTCGGTGGGAGACTCAAGTTGCAACTATTACACGGAAGACCTCCCAGAAACTGACGGCGCTGCGAGCCATTCGCTCCTGCTTAACTGAGCAACAAGCCCTGCTATTTTACAGATCGTTAATACTACCGGACATGTTGTATGGATCTAATGCCTTCTTCTCGGTTCTCTCTGCGCACCAACTGCATCAGCTTTCGGTCCTCGACAAGCGATGTATCCGCTGCGTTGCCAGCCATTCCCCTCCCACACAGATCCCATCTACACCCGTCTAGGCCTCATCCCCATCATCCAAAACGCCCACTGTAAACTCCGCTTCCTCATGCTTCGTATCCACACCGCCAGAATTAGTAATCTCCTGTCCAAGCGCCTACGTCGCCAGACTGAAGGCGTCACTCGGATCAACGATCCAAATGCGTATGTTGTCCCTGTCACGAAGCGAGTCTCTGGTGACTGTCGGCCGCTCGTTTCTGCTGTTAAATTATGGAACGCCCTGCCCCAAGAGTTCAAGTCCCTCGCCTGCTATAGATCATTCAAGAGACTTTTAAAGGTTTATTTTTATGGTTAGCCAGCATCTAGGCTTGGACTTGGAGTCGTGACTCAACTGTGACTCAACTGTGCTTTCTTCTTCTTTCTTTTTCTTTTTTCCCTTTCTCTTTTTCTTTTGGAGTATTTGCAGTCTGTGTTTTCTGTGTTTTTCTCTCTTTCGTGGAGGCTTGCTTGTTGTATCCTTGGCTCTCGGCCGTTACTTTATCGCCATCATAATATTGGGCACCATTGCCCGTTTGGTCTGCGATACAAAATAAAATTTCAACAACAACAACAACTCTCTTCACTGACTGGTGCGCCGTCAAATGTTGCTCGAGGGAGCTCCCAGGGCTGGCGATGGTGGCCTATACACATAGCCTGCGTCATGGAGGGCTCAAATTTGATCCTCCCCTTATGTCCCCAACGGGAAAACGTATCAATGCCCTGCTGGAGGAGCTAGGAGCCACAATCAATGTCAGCTTTTGATTAGAGGCAGTGGAAGAGAGTGGTGTCGTCAGCGTAGGCTGCTAGCTCCATACCTGGTGGGAGGTGGTCCTCGCCATCATTGGTGGAGAGGATGAAAAGGGTGGGACCAAGGATACTACCTGCGGCACGCCAGCTTTGGTCGGGTACGGACTGAAAAGTTCACCTCCAACTCCAACCCTCAAGTGACGATTAGTCAGGTAATCCCTCAGCCAAACAAGAAGTTGACCAGTTACACCATAGCATTGTGCCTTGTGCAAAACGCCTACATGAGAGACTTGGTCGAATGCGCCAGCCACATCAACCGCAATGACTCGAACCACACCACCTCTGGCTGCAACGTGACTCCATTGGTAGTTGAGTAGCGTGAGTATGTCCTGGGTGCCGAGTTGGCTGCGGAAGCCATACTGACTTTCTATTTCGATAAGATGTTGTGTGCCTCCAGGAACTGTCGGATTGATTTGTTGATAATGGCCTCCATGACTTTCGACAGAATAGAGAGGATGGAGATCGGGCGGTAGTTCTTAACATCAGACTTGGATGTTTTCTTGTGCACCGGCACAACCATTACCGTCTTCCACATTGTAGGTTGCCGACCTTGGTGGAAGGCCTGCGAAAAGAGCTGCGACACTGGTACAGCCAGCTCTTTGCTACATTGCCGGAGTACACGCCCGGGGATGCCGTCTGGACCCACGGCTTTGGCGGGGTGGAGTTGCCAGAGCCTCCGCTCAACGGTGCTTGGCCGAAAGTGGGCATTGCGGAGTTGGGCTTGAGATCGGGGGCGGACTGGAGGGAGGCTGTGTGATTGCAAGTCGTTGTCACCAAGACTGCACTTTGCGAAGAATTAGTGCCCGAATGCTTCGGCCTTTTCGCTGCACGTGGTGTGCTCAGTTCCGTTCGACGCACGCGGAACAGGTATTTCTGGAGAGCGGTGTCCTTGCCCACCTGCTGGCTTCACGGTTGTCCACCATTGTCGGCTGGAAAGGGCACCTTATCTTATCGTTCGGCGGATACTGGTAGTGTGCGCTTACTTGGCTCTGTGCAGACAGTTTGTTGCTTCACCTGTTGCCATAGAGTAGGCCAGCCGCAGGTGTGCATTGGTGGGCGAAGATCGGTGACGTTGCCAGGCACGTTGCTTCCTGTCAACAGCTTCCTGACCACCAGTCTGGGGCTCCCCGGCGTAACTTCAGGGTTTTGGATGGAATGAATATCTGCATGCCCTCTTTGATCTTCTGTGCAAGTTTCACACAAGAGACGTCAAAGCTGTTGTCGTCAGTCAATACCCAGTTTGTGGACCGAAAGAAAGCCCGTAGCCGAGGCCAGTCAGCATGCTGGTAGCGCCACACTGTTCGCTTACTGGGACGGTCTCAGGAGGGATCAACTTCAAAGTCAGTTACCACAACTGCGTGGTCAGATTTCCTTAGAGGTTGATGGAGAGTTGAGATGACGCTTCCAGGGATATCTGACATTATGAAGTCGAGGATATTATTGCCACGTGTTGGCTCATGGACATGCTGATCGAGGCAATGGTGGTAACACAGATTTTCAGCAGCTTCACCAGCGGGGGAAATTCTACTGCTGCCTAGCCATTGCCGGTTGTGAACGTTTAGGTCACCTGCCACGATGATATTCTGGCAGCATTGCCTAGCATCATCTATGCCAGAACTGATGCTGTTTAGGGCAGAGATGTCTCCATCAGCGGATGAACCTGAGCGATACACAGCACACACTCCAATGGATGGGCCAGCTGCTGTCTTGAGGCGAACCCACAGGATTTCATTTCCACCAGTATCAATACATTCTAGTTCTGTGAAAGCCAGGTCGGGCCGAATCCAGATAGCAACACCGCCACCCTGGGCCGTAGAGTCTACGGTCCCTTCGAACTGGTGGGAAGTATCCAGGGAATGTGAGGTAAGCAGGCGTGGCCTTGTCGTCCTTGACTTATGTCTCCGTGACGATGACAATGTCTGGGTGGTGGGCATTGAGAACTTGGAACTCCCCAAGTTTTGACAAGATACCGAAAGCTTTTGTCAGCATGAGGCGGAGCATTCTAGGTGGTTGCCGTGCACGTGTTGGAGCCATCATTGTGAGGATTGATTATCCTGCTGGGGTGGCTGCGCACCAGGCTGGGCAGCACGCTTCGCATCATGCAACAGCAAATCAGGTGACCGCTCGGCAGAAGAACGTTTGTGGCTGTGTGGCGGGGTTACAGGTGTGCCGGCAGCGGCAGCGGACAGGCCACGACTCACGCTCAGGAAGTCATTAATCGTGGCGCCAATCCCAAGTTGCTGTTGCTCTTGATCATGCTGCTGTGCTTCGAGCGGGTTCGTGCTACTGTCGCTACTGCTGCTGCTGCGGCGACTGCTGGTGCTGCTGCGGTGACTACTGGTGCTACTGCGGCGACTGCTGGTGCTGCTGCGGTGACTACTTGTGCTGCTGCGGCGACTGCTGGTGCTGGTGCTGGTGCTGTTGTTGTTGATGCTGTTGTTGTTCTTGTTGTGGCGGCTGCTCTTGCAGCTGCTGGTGTTGTTGGCTGCATTCGCATTTGTGGAGGTGTGGAATCTCCACGGCCTGCAGTAGAGTGGCCTTGGCCAGAAATTGGCGGACGTCACTGTCAGCTTGGAGGTGGCATCAACCGATATCCTGTCTGACACTTGCCCGTTTCCGGCTGTATGTAGGCTCATTTGTGGGCTTTGACAGGCGTCCCCACGCTTTCCGACCTACGGTGTACAAACTCAGTGAGACTGTCCACTGTACAGTCGTGGCTCAAGTTGCCCACAAAGAACACAGATCGCTTCTTTCTTGGCGGGCCCGCCGCAAGTAATTTCCAACTGTCATCCTTGACGACGGCCAGGATAGGTTGGCTATTCTCGCAGTTTGATTGCACAGGCTGAGGATCGACAAAGCCGGGGTCGTCCGTACGGGTACGGGTTTCGTGCAGTGCTGAGCCAGAGGCCACGTCTATCTGCCCTGACTGTTGTTCATCATCTGCTTTGGCTGGGTCGAGCTGGTTTGCTGCTGCAGCTGGGTCAAGCTCGCCCTACTGGGGAGGACGGTTACGAGGTTTCGTACGGGTACGAGATTTGTCGCCTTGGGCTTGGTGCTGAGAAGATCGTGCAGGGGCCTTGTCGGGAGCAACAATGGCGGATTTCTGCAGTGAACAAAATTCCTCACGTAGGGCTAGGAGCTGCGTGGAGAGATCGTCCACACGCTGATGGAGACGACCCTCACGATCCCTCGACTCGCTGATATGAGACGTAAGGGTCTGCAGCACGATGAGCAGAGTCCGCTCTATGCCCGGGACTGAGCAGAGCAGTTTCACCGCAGGCTCTCCTGCGAGCTCGCCGTGGCGAAGAAGGTCTTCCTGATTTTGACTGCTTACACTCCTACACTACGCTACCCTACTACCCTATGCTACTCTACACTGCCACTAATACTACTGTCCTACTTCCAGACCAGCCTGTTGCCGGCTGGACTGTCAAACACTGCAGAGCTGAAAAAGCGTGAAACCGTGAGTCACCGCCTGTGCTAGACACGCTCTTGCAAACCTTAGCCAACTCGTTTATCTCCTTGATGGAGTCCTGAATATTGTCGCCAAACAACTTGTTTGTGACAGGCACGGACATATCACATAAGGCCTTTTTTTTAAACATCCTGAATTTGAAGTCGGATGCGGTTTTTCGAGCTCTGACCCAAAATCTGTTTTAGACATGCTGCCTAGCGGGACCCCCTCTCCAGGGGCCGCCGGGAGCAGTGATAAAGTCAGTGAAGCTTTGGAAGCACCCATGGATCCGTGGAGAAGACTGAGCGTCAGAGAACCTATGGCCCGGACAGTGGTCTTTCCCGCAGTCAAAGATATCAAGCTGGCCACCTACGTGCAGTGCCTGGAAAAGCATGGAATCGAGGCTGAGGCGATCCTGTCTGTACACTGAGGTGATCCTGTCTGTACACTGAGGTGATCCTGTCTGTACAGGTGAGCTCCTCCAGGCAGTGTAGAATAACCTTTACGGAATCCTCATTAGCCATGTTGGTGTCCAAGAACGGCTTCGTGCTCAATGAACGGCATATTTCCCCGGAATGTTTGGTGGGTACCCCCAACGTCCAGCTCCATATTCACGACATTCCTGTGTGGGTGGGTGATGGAGCCGTAGAAGCTGCACTGTCTCAGTACGGTACGGTGCAGTGTGCCATACGACATGGCAGACTCAAAATCCGGGATTGCGTTTTCACTGCGACATGAGTGAGGTTTGCCACCTTCAAACTTGGCACAAACAAGACCGTACCATCGTACGTGAAATCACGGGACGGGAAGAGCAATTTCCGCGTGTACCATGCTGATCAAACACACACATGCAGGCTATGCAACAAGCCAGACCACATCGCCAAGGACTGCCCGGAAAAGACTCAAATAAGCAAATCAACCACCAAGACTTCGTCCAACAACAGAGCTGTAGACTCATCCTCCGAACATAAAACCGAAAACAACACCAGCCTTCTCTCCACCGAGTCTGAGCGATCGGAGGTACTTCTCTCAGACAAAGTTGCCAACCGACAAGGTAACCAACAAGGCAAGGAATCTGATAGCGAATCAGACGATGACCATCAGTCAAGCTCCTCCGAGCCAGAAGACTTTGGTGCTACGCCAAACAACTCAGATCATGAACCGCTGGGGCAAGCAGTAGCTACAAACCAGACCACAAATGTCCACCATCAACACCGACCACCGGCTCAAGACTGCAATTTAGATTAATGCGAAGGCGAAGTCAACTTGGGCAACTCCAAGCGTTCGCGCCCGAGTGTCACCCTTGGCAGACCTGAGGATAATGGCATGAGATCACGGAATCGCAAGAAGAGAAAGCAGCCCCCAGGACTTGAAGTGCATCACGGTGCTAGCGGCCTCTCCATCGAATGGAAGAAAAAGAACAAGCCAACAGGAATCGTTTCGCAATGCCAGTAGTAAGTGCAGACATACCTGTTCTGCGTGCGTCGAACGGAACTGAGCACACCACGTGCAGCGAAAAGGCCGAAGCATTCGGTCAGTATTTCTCCGCAAAGTACAGTCTTGGTGACAACGACTTGCAATCCAACAGCCTCCCTCCAGTCCGCCCCCGATCTCAAGCCCAACTACGCAATGTCCACTTTCGGCCAAGCACCGTTGAGCGGAAGCTCAGGCAACTCCACCCCGCCAAAGCCACGGGTCCAGACGGCATCCCCGGGCGTGTACTCCGGCAATGTAGCAAAGAGCTGGCTGTACCAGTGTCGCGGCTCTTTTCGCAGGCCTTCCACCAAGGTCGGCAACCTACAATGTGGAAGACGGCAATGGTTGTGCCGGTGCACAAGAAAAAATCCAAGTCTGATGTTAAGAACTACCGCCCGATCTCCCTCCTCTCTATTCTGTCGAGAGTCATGGAGGCCAGTATCAACAAATCAATCCGACAGTTCCTGGAGGCACACAACATCTTATCGAAAAGTCAGTATGGCTTCCGCAGCCAACTCCGCACCCAGGACATACTCACGCTACTCAACTAAAAATGGAGTCGCGTTGCAGCCAGAGGTGGTGTGGTTCGAGTCATTGCAGCTGATGTGGCTGGCGCATTCGACCGCGTCTCTCATGTAGGCGTTTTGCACAAGGCACAATGCTATGGTGTAACTGGTCCACTTCTAGCTTGGCTGAGGGATTACCTGACTAATCGTCACTTGAGGGTTGCAGTTGGAGGTGAACTTTTCAGTCCGTATCCGACCAAAGCTGGCGTGCTGCAGGGCAGTATCCTTGGTCCCACCCTGTTCACCCCCTACACCAATGATGGCGAGGACCACCTCCCACCAGGTATGAAGCTAGCAGCCTACGCTGATGACACCACTCTCTTCCACTGCCTCACATCAAGAGCTGACATTGATTGTGGCTCCGAGCTCCTCCAGCGGGGCATTTTCCCGTTGAGGACATCAGTGGAGGATCAAATTTGAGCCCTCCAAGACACAGGCTATGTCTATAGGCCACCATCGCCAGCCCTGGCTCCCTCGAGCAACATTTGACGGCACACCAGTCAGTGAAGAGAGTCGGCTGAAACTCCTGGGAGTCACCTTTGACGACACCCTCAGCTACTCCTTCCACCTCCGCTCCCTAGCTTCCCGTGCTAACCAGCGGATTGGCTTCCTGAAGCATTCTGGACGCCGAGAGCCGCCAACGCTTCTACAACGGCTTTGTGCGACCCACACTCGAGTATTGCCCCTTAGTGTGGATGGGCTCACCCTCGTCTCATCTTAACCCTTTGAGCACGCGTGACGTTCTGACACGTCATGACCACTGCCACTGTGACACGCGTGACGTTCTAGAACGTCACGAGTCTGTACGGTACTACATCGATTATGCTGTTCTTCCGTGGCGTCGATCTAAGCTGTACCGCTGCACAGTTGACTCCTAGTATGTACGAGTACAGTATAAAAAAAACTGCGAGTCGCTCCGTAAGTTTGAACTGGAGTTACATGCGCGTGCATACATTTCAAAAAATTGAAATTTGGCCGATCTGTAGAGATGGCTCGTCGTAGGTTTGCCGCGGAAGAGGCCCTCCAGGAGGTTTTCATGGACCCTGACAGCGATGTCGAGCCGTGGTCAGGGGATGATAGCTTCGATTCTGGCGACGGGAGTGACGAGGAGTCGCTCCCGGATCTCGTATCGATACCTGGTTCGCCTGACGATATTGGTGTGACGCACGGCGACGAGCGCGATCAACACGACGTAGGTGACGGCGCTGCCAGTGCCGCGAGCGGGGAGATTGAGAGCGACGAGGACCTTTCATGCAAGAGCCATGTCCTTGCCACCGAGAATCTGAGCGCCCATGACGATGGTTCTGAAGGTAAGAATAAATTTGACGACTTGGAGAATAAATATTTGCAATGTGAAAATTTGAAAATTTGAAATTATCACGACTTGATGTGCAATGCGTGTACTGGCTACAGACTATACTATGGTATATTTAGGTATCTCTTTACATATGTGCCACACATGTAGGTATTTGGAAAAAAGAAGATAACACACCTCTGCTACCTCAGTTTGCGCTGGAACTGGGACCCTGATCGCGTCGTCGCACTGAAAGAAGCCCTGAGCTCAATACAGCTTTTGCCACCAGCTGAGTAAATCCCGCAGTTATCAATGACAGACCTCTGGTCGCATTGGCATGGCTCGCTTATCAACACAGCACACTTGTACTGTACTAACTTCGCAGCACGACGTACACACCAGACATGCCCAGGCCGGCGACCATGGATGACTCAACAGCTTCTTTGCAGCATTAAACTCAAGCATCAGCTCTACCGTCAGTATCTCAGAACTCGCAGCGCCGAGAACTGGCTCACATTCGTTACCCAACGCAATAGGACCACAACACAACTGAGAGAAGCTAAATCTGCCTTCGTATCCACTACCGCGCAAGGCGACGTAACTGGTGTCCCGCAGCTAAATCTGTACAAGTTAATGAAATCACTGCGGTCGTCCCTGAAAAAGGAGCTTCCACCTATTTCAGCGAACGAAACAGTGGCTAGATCAGATGGAGAAAAGGCGGAAGCGTTTAACAATTCTTTTCATTTCGGAAAGCCAGAAGTCCGTCTCCGGACCAAGTGAAGCCGTGCCAGAGATTGGCGTGTCACGCATCATCGGAAGCGAGCTGAAGGAAATCATCACCACCCAGGAGGAGGTCAGAAAACTCCTTCCGCTCTTGATTTCCGGAAGTAGGCTGGGTACGATTGCATCGCGACGAAATTGCTCAAGATCACTGCAGACGAAATATCGTGCTCCCTCGCAACACTTTTCAACGAGTCCTTCCCGCGAAGCGAGCAGCCACAGGACTGGCGCGACGCCACTATCAGTCCTCTACACAAGAAAGCCTCTCGCGCAGAGGTCACCAATTATAGTCCAATCTCGCTCCTAAGCGTTTTCAGCAAGTTTCAGGAGAGGATTGTTCACCAACGCCTCTACACCCACATTGAACCCCACCTACCGGCAGGCCAATCTGGATTTCGATCTAAGGATGGTACTGAACTACAGCTCTCCCGCCTAGTGCATGAGATTTCCGCCAGCCTAGATTCCGGTCAGGCAGTGTCAGCATGCTTCTTTGACTTATCAAAGGCTTTTGACCGAGTCTGGCATGCTGGCCTCCTGGCCAAACTCTAGCACCTTGGTGTCCGTGGCATTGCCCTTACCTGGCACACAAGCTACCTGACTCGCCGCCGACAACGCGTCAAGGTTGGCTCTGCTTTGTCATCATGGAAATCCATTCCAGCTGGAGTACCCCAGGGCTCTGTCCTGCGGCCTCTTCTTTTCCTGGTGTACACGATCGACCTCCCCCCAGCATGTACAAACTCTCACACCAAATGCAGCAAGTTCACCGATGACACGGCACTCACCGCGATGCATTACACGAGGGATTTGTTGCATTCCTCCAACGTGCCGTGGACGCAGCAGGACGATGGTTGAAGGATTGGCATCTCCTCGTCAACACCACGAAAACCGTCGTCCTTTCCTTTCAACCCCAACACACCATCCACATCATGCTCCACTCTACTCGGCTGCAGCAGGTCCACCAACATAGGCACCTTGGTGTTACACTCCAAGACGATATGCGATGGACCCAACACATCATTGGAGAGAATTCAATGCCGTGCTATACGCATCTATCTTCGGATTCCCCTCTTTGCACCAGTTCACCACAGCTCCCTACTCCATTATGCAAAGCTCCCCACCCTTAGCTCACGACTCCACGAGCCCTACTAGCATGGGACATCCCCCACCAAACCTCCCCACCACACCTGCAACAACCACATCTTGCACCACAACGTCAACACCAACCATACACCCTTCGACAGAAAAGGACCTACTCCAACGGATAGGCACACACGAACAGGCACCGAGATTCCCCCATCAACAGTGCCCTCACCCTCTACAACTCACTCCCTATCGACATCACAACCCAAACTCGTAGAAATTCTTTCCGAAACAATGCATCCAGTCTTCTTTTGAGCAGTAACCGTTCCTGCTCCGCGCATCCCCCTGGTTTCTGATATCTCGAACGTGTACTTAACTATATCGATCACCCCTGCTAACGTTATTGCCCCCGCTTGTTTTTCATGATCCATTGCTTCTTGCCTCCCGGTTAATTTCCATCTACCTGTTTCTGGCTAGTACCAGTTCTATCGCAATTATTAATCACCCTTATTGGCGGCACGCCATCGTGGAATAAAAGAATAATAATAAAGGACCTGTAGTTTCTGTTGATGCCAGAGCGTATCACCTCCCGGCGTCTTTGGGACAGTTCGAATACTGAGCCTAGCAGCGCTATAGCTGACTACAAGAGTTTGCTGGCGTTTGTCAATGCCTCAGCTGATGGGCTAGGTTGCATCAAGGTTTCTTTTGCTGCTACGACGCCCGCCATACCTCTGGCCACCAGATTCTGCGTGGCCTGCATATGGACATCAGTGGCTTTCGTCCACTTGCCCAACTCTTTCCAAATCCCCTCGTTCACTTGGGGTACTACAAGGGTTGGGCAGTTGGCGGGTCGAGAACAGCGGCGTTTCATATCCGTGAGTTTCTCTTTGTTGATCCGCTTGGAGCAGCATTGAGCGACGTATTCGGCCAGCTTTGGCAATACATGACCGCCAAGCGCTTCATCTCCCACGAAAGAAACTGTTCTAAATCGCCGGCTTCGGCTGAGTCAGGGAGTAAGGCTGAAGGTAGGACCTCCTCATCGACATCCATCACCTTCTGACCGAAGTCATCAGGTTGAGGAGCCGTGCCCGTGGTGTGCTGAACACCTTGGTTATTGTTACCGGAATTATTCGTCAATAATTTCTTAATAGAAGTGAGTTGATGGGCGTTAGAAGAAACGTCTGACTTCACCGTGATGACAGAGGTCTCCAACTTATTGAATTGATCCGAGGAGACGAACTCCAGGTCGGCATCGATGTCGCCAACATCCATGGTAAATACTACAAGAAATTAACAAACTTGCTAAGTGAAAGACACGAGGTAGATTTCAACAGATCTGCGACCAGCGCAAAGGAAAAACTGAGTTGGCCACGTGCGCGCATGCGCTTACACGGAACTGGCCAAGAAAATTGTTTTCCTATAAAATGCTTTACAAATTGCGGATCTGTGACTATTGCGTAACGAATATCTCAAAATAAGAACGTACTTACTGTGCATGAATTAGTGATGACTTCGTGATGCGGAGAGGAGGTGAAGTAGAAGTCCTGGCTGAAAGCTGTAGCAGATGTTGTTGGGAGCCGCGCGTTTGGCGAGCCCTAGTAGGAGGGACACAATCTCCAAATAATGTGCTGATCAGCGGCTGCTCCATGGTGGAATGTAGGAACCGGTAGACCAGCGAGCACATTGTCTCACGCAAGACGGCATAGAAGGGAATGCAGGCCTTCAAGTCTCGCATTTGTCAGCACCTGATGCGCCAGGATTGGTTGTTGGCGACACCATTCCCTGGCTGAATTTGACGATGTTCCATTCTCCAGTCCCACAACGATCACCTCGTCTTCACCCCACTGAACTGTACCTTGCTCCCTAGAGCTCTCGAATCACCTCAGTCCAGAATGTTTTACGTTAATGTTTATTTCTTCTCTTCTTTCCTTTTTGCTGCTTTCCTGGCCCCTTTCTCGCTGATCCAGTGCCTGCACACCACTCTTCCTGGCAGCAGCTCCGATCTAACTTCTCAGTATTGCCCCCCCCCCCCCACTGAAAGCAACGCAGCTGTTGGTCCATTGCCATAGTTTCCTGAATTAATCTGGCACTCACTCACCCTCCCTTACTCACCCCCCCCCCAATCTCTTCCTCTCTCTCCTTAATTGTCTGGCTCTCAGGTTCTAACTCTTCACACACAGTCTTTCTTCTCTCCCTTTCCCCCATGGTGCGTGATGTGCGCCTTGATCCCGAGACCATTGGTCGGGGAGCGCACTTCACCTCACCGGCACAGCGCAATAGCACCTACACGCCCTTTGTAGTCTCCTATGTTCTCTTGATGTTGTTGTTGTTGTTATTGTTGTTGTTGTTCTCTTCCATTCTAGGTAGGCATGTGCACTTTCATAAAAAAGAGCTGGTATACACGAAGCAGGTTGTGTTCCGCATAAACGGAAGTCATACGGGTACGGGAGCTCAAGTTGTACACCGCTCGCAGGGCTAGGTTGCATAGGCGTTGAAGTCTCTCCCCGTTAGCCTTGGAGAGAGAGCTAAAGAAAGCTGAACATCCATAGCGGATCCTGGACTCTACCATGGACGCGTAGGCCATTCGCTTCGACTGCAGAGAGAGACACTTCCGATTTCTCCACAGTGCTCCTATTGTTATGTTTCCACGAACTTGGATAGATTGACCCCACACACATAAGGAAAGTGCCTTATGTACGGACTACATATTAGCGCTACAGACTACATATTAGCGCTAGCTAACTTAGCGTGCCAATGGTACTAATATTGTGATGCAATTGAAGTACATACAATAATACACCACCTATAACCTGTCCAGATGCTTTACAGATATGCGTAACGTGGCTAATCCATGTCAGGCGATCGTCTACAATCAAGCCTAGGTACTTGGTCTGCGACACAACAGGGAGCACAGCGCAATAGTCACAGGCGGCAAGGGATCAAGGGTGCTCCTTGGAGCAATGTGCAACACACAGGTTTTGGTGGTGTTGAGGCTCAAACCCCGTCCATTGAGCCAGACGGCGAGACCCTTACCTGCGACACTAAGCTTAGAGCTGATGTCTGCATGGCTGGATGATGATGTATCTAAGGTGATACCATCAGCGAATTCTTGGTGACAAATATCAGGCGGTAGATAAGAGTCGATGGAACTGATGTAAACAGAAAAAAACGGGCCGAGAACGCTAGCTTGCGGTACACCCCTTGAACACTCCGAGTAGCATGACGAACCAACTTTAACGCGTTGTTTCCGACTCGGCAAGTGGCTGGCAAACCAGGCCAGAGCAGTGCCACACACACCCTTTTCATGAAGATCATCTAGCAGCGTTTGGTGGCGAACCTTATCAAACGCTTTTGACATACCGACAAACACAATACCAGTGGACTGCTTCCGTTTGGAAGTATTTCAGCTGTTGGAAAGGAAAAATTCTAAATTGCATACCGCAAGAACCACAAAAAAGGATGATGGAAGACTTGTTCTCAGTGTTAGTAGAGGTGATCTCCAATCTGCAGGTGTATAGTTGTTCATAATTGAGGACATAGCTCGTTGTTTTATCAGCGTTTCTAGTTTTGCTATTATCAAGATAATCATTAATTTTGTGGCATCAGGGGGTAATGGTATTCTTGGATGTTGGAGTGGCTAAGCGGTGCTGTCCCAGAAACTCTTGTAGGGTAGTAGTAGTAGTAGTAGTAGTAGTAGTAGTAGTAGTAGTAGTAGTATTTATTGCAAATAATGATCTGCTTTGATAGTAGTGACTGCTAATAATTGCCTGGGTTTGACTTTGGATTTTTCGTCAATCATCTTTCCGATCACATTATCATGGATTTTCAATAAAGTTCTTTGAGTAGTAGCTGTATTTATTATTTGACTAAGGGAGTCCCAACAGGCATGGCCTTGTTACAGGGAACCCTAGGTGAATCTTTGTGAGGTGAACAAAAGTACCAGCAGATTGTGGCTGACGATAGTTTGGAGGAAGAGGGTCAGGCAATGTTGGCTTAAGGGAGTTTTGTTCGCAGCTTATTCTTGTACGCTGCGCCGTGGCTCGTTTGTGGGCCCATAAACCATGTGATTTTTCAATCATTTGAGCGGTATGGAAAAAGTCAAGGTTCTCATCAGAAACTTGTTCTTGGGCTTTGCAAAATCGACCTACACCCCAATGGAAGCTATCCATCAATTACCACTTTGCAACACTATCTCGATGCCTCTAAGTGCATCCGGGCATATTCTGTTTTTCTTGACCAGCACCCTGCTCATTTAAAGTCGCTTAATTGGTTTACGCCAGTTTGTACTACCCGAACTCCGAAGCTGCGTTTGTCTCTCCCTATCTAGGTCTACCGTATTGGAAAATTCTCTTTTTTGCCTCATAATCCACGAGGTTCCAAATGCCTCCCATTGTTAGACAAGCTACAGATATGGCCAAATTTGGCACCCTCATCAGATAGCACTTCAGTATCTTCTAGTAAACAAAGACTTAGATGATGTTGACCATAGCTACAAAAAGACTATATGTCTAGTTGACAATAGCTACGATAGTGAGATCGACTCAATATTCGAAACCATATAGTCAAAAATAAAGGCTTCAGATCGTACCGATTGCACAAGAGCTGCAGAGCATAACACTTTGTTCAGAATGCAAATGCAGCACATGAAAACAGAAATTTATTAGCAAACGTGATAGTATGCTCCGCTCGATCAGTTCCTCCTTATTTCCCTTGTCCGACCTGCCTTCGAAGGACAGAAACAACGTCTTCTCGTACACTCGCCATGACGACCTTTTCTTCCGACTCAAAATGTTTACCATCACGGCCCCAACAGAAACTTTTGATTGCTCTTGCGATACACAGACACTAGGAGAGCAAGTTACCGAATGAGTCTCTTTTGGCACGTCCATTATTACACGATCGAACAAGAAGGGAAAAGCATCCATTCTGAACAAGTGTCAGAACACAAAACGCCACTCAGACTTGGTGGCTAACAGATACAAGGTGCACACAAGGCGAACGCGAGGCCACCCAATAAGCACTTGAGCATGACGTAATTGCTGCTGGGGCAAACGTCCTTTTATATTTACAAGTAAAAAGGAGAAGATCAGAGTCGTGATAATACCTTTCACCTCGAAGGACCAAACGGGCTGGACCTTTTAGCAGCATTGGGGCAATATACATCAGTTCATGTTGAGATGATTACAAGGTTGTAACTTCGAATACAGTGAAGTTCAAGGAGAATACCGGTTAAAGAGGGAAGTAATTATGCAAGTGGTATTGCTCATGTCTTTTGTGAAGATACTTAGTGACTGGGTGATGTGTGCTATTGTTTTGATCTGCTGTGATGACGTGTGTACAGGTCAGGTTAGTATGGTATTGAGCGCTCCATCACTTGGTACCACTATAGCAGCACACACAGTCTACTACCTGACTGGATCAAGTACAGCACAGGTTGGACTAGGTCATTTACCATCATGTCGGGCTCAAGGACTGGATGCTGGTGGTAGTGGTCAGTATTTACGACTGACTAATACTAATACCAGTACAACTATAGCTGAACAGGGAGCATTTACTCTGACAGCTTTTAGCTACACACCTACACTGCTGTGGAACACCTCATCACATGACACTCTGGACCCAACCTACACTGGACTGTACAGGTGTACTACAGATACAGTAATATCAACAGAGGCATATCAACTCAATGTTGTAGGTAAGTACTCAATGACTGTGTGTATTTATAACATGGAAGGAAATCTTTGCATAGCTATTCTTGGTATTTGACTCAACATTTCAAACTTTGTTCATGAACCCAAGGTGGTGATAATATTGCAACCTCTTTTCTTTATTCCATGATAAGTAGGTGTACCTGGCCTCGTCGCGGGTCTGTGACAGGAGAGATCGATCCACCTGGTGACTGCAAAGTTAGATGACCAAAATAGTTGCCGTCCGAGTTAGCTAGTTCACCCAGAGCAACAGGCTTCTAATTCCACTTCAAACAGTGTTTATTGGAAACATTGCAAGCTAGATCAATAACTTTAAAACATCTACAGGCAGGCCTATCACAGCAGCTCGTTTGTGAGCAACCAGATCAACAGCTCCCTGAGGCCAGCTGTGGCCGCTCCGGCCACCAACATTGCAGCATGGTGCAATTCCCCCAATCTTATGGATGAGGCTGAATCAGTGCAACAGCGTTGCAGGAAGCTGTTCGTTGCCTACAATAAATGCCTGGCACTCTCAAGCCATTGTGAATCTATTTCTGATGAGCTGATTGCGAAACTTCAGGTTGCTGGTGAAGATTTCATAAGATGCTGCCAAAAATGATTATGGGACTGCATGATCTCAGCAAGATAACACCCAAGCTGCATCTCTTGCAATCCCACACTGTGCCAGCCATCAAACGGCTACGTGTTGGCCTTGGTGTACTGGCAGAACATGGCAGTGGGAGCATTCATGCCAGGTTCAACACTTTCCACCGGAGAAAAATAGTTGCCAACTAAATCATTCCGTGCCTGTGTTGGAGGAATTGCCTCGTGGCTCGTATTCTTGAAGTCGAAGAAAAATCATAGGTTTGGACTCTTGAGAGACTGATATCGAAGGGCTTTCGTTTTCCTGTCTGCGTGGTCAGAGCAAGTGCCAGTGGAAATGCCGTTGTGGTTGCTTTGCTTTGTTGCCGAGATGAAGACTGTATTTTCCGATGATATGGAACTACAATTTCTTGAGGTAATGAAACCAACCAGCAGGACCAAGCTGCCATCATATTGAACGAATATGCAGAGCCTGTGGATCCGATGGGGTTATGCAGAATGTTTGAAGTACGGAGGTGAGACGCTTGCCCAAGCGCTGGCTCAATGCCTGAATTGCATGTTTGAGACGCATCATCCAATTGAACTCGGACAAGGCACGTTAATACCCCTGCCGAAACCTAACAAAAAGGAGGGACCTCCCGGAAATCGTAGGCCTATTGTGCAGCTGAATTCAACCAGAAAGGCCCTTTCTCTCCTTACACTGCGACGCATCCAGCCAGCAGTGGACAGCTATCTGAGTGCATCCCATAGTGGCTTCCGTCCTGGCAGATCCATGGCTGATGCAGTCTGGACGCATCGCTGCCTAGCCGCTATCACCCAGAAGTACCATGCCACCATCGAGATACACGGAATAGATATTAGCAAGGCATTCGACACAATATCGAGAGAGAAGCTGCTCACGGTGGTCAATGGCATCGTGAAGGAGGATGAAGTCCGACTTATCCGAGTGCTTCTTTCCAATACAAGCCTATCGGTGCTCGCGTGTAAGCAGCAGTCATCGGAGTTTGAGACCACGATCGGCACCCCACAGGGCGACTGCCTATCTCCAGTTCTTTTTGTCATTTACTTGGAATCAGCGCTACGTGATCTCAGGGCCACGTTACCTCCCAGGCCGCCAGCTGATGATATATTGCCTGGAGAAGTTATCTATGCAGATGGTGCGGATTTTCTGAGCAGGTCACGGACATGGTTGGACAGTATCAGCCCGAGCATAACTGAGGTCCTCAGAGAATGGCATCTGAAAGGGAACGAAGAGAAAACTGAGCCAACAACACTACGCAGAGAAGGGGATCGTCTAGCAGAAATCTGGAGAAAGACACGTAAGCTTGGGTCACTTCTGGGTGATGAACAAGCCGTGATCAGAAGGAAGCAGCTCGCAACAGCAGCTTTCAGGACACTCTTTGTTGTATGGTGTCGAAGATAGCTTATTAGTGAGAAGCTGCGCCTGAGGCTCTATCAGGCGTTTGTCATACCAGTACTGACGTACAACGGCGGAACATGGGGCTTGCCGGTGGCTTTCGAGCAGAGTCTCGATTCCTTCCACCGTCAGCAACTGCGATCACTCCTTGGCATTAGTTGGCCTCAGAAGATGACGAATGTCTCTTTGTACGCCAGGTGCAAAGCGTAGCCAATCACCAACATTCTCAAGCGTCTGCGGTGGCAACTCTTTGGTCACATTCTCCGCTTGCCAGAGGACACCCCAGCATCATTGGCAATGGCGGCGTATTTCACGCACGATGAGAACACCTGGCGAGGACGCCCACGTGTCACGAAGCTGTCGGGAGACATGGCGGGAACGGATAATGGAAGGCTTGTGTCGCTTGGTGACTTGCAGCCCCTCCGGATCCTGGCAAGGGACCGTGAAGGGTGGAGAGGACTCTGTGCCGTCGTATGTTCCTCTTGACTGGATTACACAGAACGGATATATATGATGTCATTTGATCTATGTTTTTGGCAGAGCATTCTATTTCCGGCATAATGCAAATATGTGGGTTGCCATTGTGCGGCTGACATTGCCGCGGAAATGCATATAATAATAATAATAATAATACTGTAGAAATTGTTCACCAACACGATAAACTGTCAACGAATCAACTAAAAACTAATTTGACACGGTCTAAAAAAGGGCAAAGGATGCAGGCATGGCGGTGTGTGAGGACCACAGCTATAAAGGTGTCAATGTCGAGAATGGCTACGCCCTGAGTTTCATGAATCTTAACAACCCGAAATTTGAGAAATGGAACATACTTCAGGCCAAGTTGTACCTAAATATGCTTCACGTCTACATTCGCGTTGCCGTCAAATCCTGGCACCCCTCCGGAAGTCGCAGTCACAAGTTGAAACATGGCCATGACGTTTAGGTCAAGTGCATGCCTTTGCTACGTATCCTGGCGGCTCAGACGCTGATTTGTGGCGCAGTGTGAGCCCTCCCAGTACAGAGTGTGGTGGACTCAAACTCAACAGGTTTAGTGAGTACAGTGCTGATGACTTTACTGAAGGTGCCGTCATACGCCAACACTTGGTGGAGTTGTATGCATGATTGCTCAACTAACGAAAGTGCCAGATACCTCGCAGGATAAATCATGGTTATCAGAACTCTAAGAATATTTTGCAGTCCAGCTTCCGACTTCCTGGAAGCTCGGAACGTGATCATTTTGACGATGAGTCTGACTCCTGTCGTGACAGGTGTTAATAAGGTTGAGCGAGGTTTTATTCCATTTTGATGTTTACTTGATCACCAGGCAAATTCTAATTATTATTTTTCGAGAGGTAAAAATGGGCTCTTACTTATACCGAACTCACTGAAATAAAAGCCCCTCTTGAATAACAAGTTAATCCCCCCCCCCCCCCTGCAACGACCGTTTGAAAATACAAACTGCTCTTGAAAACATGCCCGGACTACTTTTCACCACGGACGAGGTATTGCAATGCATGGCAATGTCAGGGGCATACAAATAATCTCGTTCATGTATATGCATGCACATATCGGTACATGTGCAGGTCAACGTAGTGTTTGCCAACTAATTCGGTGCCGAGCTGCTTTGAAGATGAAAGTTTTAGGTATTCGATTCGAATACTTGCGTGGATTGAACTAATGACAGCACCTCTCAAAATAAGAAGCCCCTCTTGATTAGAAGCCTCCCCAAACTTGGAATTGAATAAATAGAAACCCGGCATCTAATCAAGCGAGTACGGGTATATTGCGAAGTAAAGTAAGTAAATCTATCAGGAAGTCACTGTATTCGTCCACTACTGCTTTAAAGTACCACTTAGAAGCTGGTGGGAAACATGCATACACACGGACACACACACGTGCGCGCTCCCCCGCCCTCCCACCCCCCCTCACCGCCTGGTCCTGGTCCTGGTAAACACTGCCATTATGGTCACGTGTACACTTGCGGGGCCAACATGGAAACAACGAGCGACGGCAGAAAGTCGGCAGTCTGCCAAGAGATCAGGGACCATGTTCAATCGGCACGAGAGGGAGAGCCATCTTTGGCAGCTATGGATTTGGAATCCACGAGTAGAGCTGCAGCAAGGACCACAGGCACCACATTGGGCCTTGCAGCATGAGAGGGCAAGCCACACACGCGGCGGCGAAGGAGTTGCCTGAGCAGCAATGGTAGACACCGCCATCAAGCACGGAGTCCGAGATGATGTCGCGGGGAGCATCCTGGAGTTGGGGCACTTGTGGACCACCAAACCCCCGGCACTGCGGAACCAGCGCTCGCAGGAAGAACATTGTCGGTTACCTCTCTGTTCTGATCGAGGTTTGCGGCACTCATCGAGGCATTTATGAAGAGGCAAACCACTCCTGGAGAAGAGACGGCCACACTCGGCACAAGGTATCCGCAGAGGCGGGACAAACGGGTTCGGCAGGGGTCAGAACATTGTAAGCGGCCCACCATTCCCGCCTATCCTGGGCCAAGTCGTACCATTCGTCAATGCCCAACGCTGCCAGATCCTTCCGCGCAACATCGCGCCATCGCGCCACCTTTTCCTAGGGCCGCACATTGAACGGACAGGATGTAGGGTGCCAAACAGTAGCAGACGTGGGGCATGCTCCTCATGCTTTCGCACCTAATGCCCAAGCCACTCCATGTGGCGTGATGTCAGCAGGCTGGGGATATACAATTTCAAACTTTGGAGCAGGGTGCAGGTTTTCGCGCTCTGAGGGTCCCACAGTTTCTCGCCAGGAACACCGGCATCAGGCCGGCCTGGTTTCAAACATTAGGATTTAGGTATTAGTTTGTAGTAGTAGTAGAAAACTAGGTAGGCATCTGATAGCGTTGGGTCACCTCCGCCATGCCTCCAACTAAATCTGCCGTTCGTGGACTGGCGGATTCCGAGGTAAAGCTGTTGTGCTCCCTCCCCGGGATCGAGTCGTCGGTAGTAGATGTGATGAAGACGTTAGCAGCATTGGTAACGGAGTCCGCAGACCGCGAAGAACGACTGAATAACAGAATTGACGACTTATCGAGGCAAATTGCAGGGCTGAACGAGGAGGTTGTCGCCCTCAGGGAGTCCGCCATTGCTTCTCCTCGGCCTGCCACAGCTGACGAACCCCAGAGAACTCGTACTCCGCAGAGTCGACGGCGTACCCGTACGCGCAAGGGCCAGGCCCAGGATGCCACGCGGGACCAGTCCCAGGATGCCACGCGGGCCACGACTGATGAGGGCGACGTGCAGCATGCTGGCCAGCGCAACTTGGAGCTGGAGGACGACGACAACGAGCCCCAGACCCTGGACATCATTGCTGACGACAGCTGGCAATTAGTTGCACAGGAACCCCCCAGGGCCAAGAAAACAGTAATCTTTGTGGGCAACCTAGGTACAAACTGCTCTGAAGAGAGCATCAAAACTTTCGTGAAGCGGCGCGCTGAGGCAGTGGGATCAACGGCCAGTGTTCACAACAGCAGCATCCACACAACGCAGACGGGAAAGGTGTCAGCTAGGATTTGTATAGATGCCACAGACCTGAGCCTCGTGACAACTCCAGACTTCTGGCCAAGGCCTCTATACGCCCGGCCATGGGAGTACCGAGACCGCCCTAAGCCCAATCGACAACACCCTGCCGGCGCTGCGAGAGGTGACCCTACACTGGATGGTGCTGACAGCGCTGACAGCGACAGCACGGCATCTGCTGGCACCCCGCAATGATCAGTGGAGCTCCGCCGCTCCGCTGGCTGGTGACCAATGCATTTGGCCTCACCAACAAGCTGGGAGAGCTGCAGCATGCACTGCTCAACGATAACGTCGACATAGCGGTTATCACAGAAACGAAGTTCTCGACCCAGACCGTAGCCTGTGAGACAATATTTCCAGGATACTCGCCTCCCATCCGACGTGACCGGGATGCATTTGGTGGCGGCATTGCTGTATGGGTGAAGTCCGGCCTCCCAGTAGTGCACCTCGACCAGATTCCCACTGATGACCACGAAGTCCTCTGGCTCGCCGTGAGTCTTTCCACGCAACAATCTGTTGTTATCGGTGCCTTGTATCGGCCTGGATCCTGTGCGGACAACGACACCTGTCTGATTGAGTATCTTGGACCTGCACTAGACGTGGCCCGCACTCACGGCACTCACATAGTGCTAGCTGGGGATTTTAATGTCCATCACGAGACTTGGCTCTGCAGCAGCAAAACAACTGTAGCTGTGTGCTGAGCATCAACTCCACCAGCATGTCTTGCAGCCGACTAGGGGTCTGAACACCCTGGACCTCATCCTCTCCAACATGCCCGTTCCTATCGACACCACTGTCAAAGCGCCACTTGGTCGCTCTGACCATGGGGTTGTTCTTGCCGACTTTTACCTCACCCCTGATGCTGAGCAAGCTACCTCCAGGACTGTCTGGCGCTACAATCAGGCAGACTGGGGGCGCCTGCGGGCCTTCTATCGCACTACTGACTGGTCCACCATTGTGACTGACGACCCTGAAGAGTCCTGCAGGAAGCTAAGTGACGTCATCTCCAGTGGCATGCAGAAATTTATCCCCGCCAAGCAGCTTGTTACCCGCCCAGCAGACCCCAAATGGTGGACTCCTGAGTGCACCACAGCATTGAACACTAAAGACAAGGCATGGAAGGCCTGGAGACACAATATTTTCAGCGAAGCCCACAAGGCTTGCTTCATGCGCTCAGTAGAAGATGCTATCCTCGCGAATGTGCGAGCTCGCACATCCTGGGAACTGAGAGTTCGTCGGAAACTGTCACGCGGAGGCCTGAAAGACAAGCAATGGTGGTCGGTGCTCAAATCTGCTGCTGGCGCCAGTCATGGCTCGTCTATACCATGCTTGGTAGATGACGCTGGTCACCAACTCCGTATGAATGCTGCCAAAGCGAACTGCCTTGGTCGCTACTTCGCCAATAAATGTAGCCTTGGAGATGATGACTTGGGCCCGGGGGATCTCCCTCATGTTCGCCAACCCGGGGTCACCCCACTTAGCCGAATCCACTTCCGCCTGCAAACAGTGAAACGCCTCCTGAACCAGCTCGACGTTGGCAAGGCGTCCGGCCCGGACAACATCCCTGCCCGAGTGCTCAAAGAGTGCTCCCATGAACTTGCATCGCCTCTCACGTCTCTCTTCGCCCTGTGCTTCCGTAAGGGGGTCCAGCCAGAGGCCTGGAAGAGTGCTCGAGTTGTGCCAGTCTACAAGAAGGGCAGCCTATCCAACCCTAAGAATTACCGCCCAGTCTCCCTCCTCCCCATCATCTCCAAAGTGATGGAGCGTATTGTGAACTGTCAAATTGTGAATCGCCTTGAAAAACATCATCTCTTGTCAACCAAGCAGTACGGATTTCGCAGTGGCCTTGGAACAGCGGACCTACTAGCAGTGCTTGGGCATGATTGGTCGCTGGCAGCTGGTTCTGGTGGCTGTGCCCACGTCCTGGCTGTCGACATTGCTGGTGCGTTTGACCGCGTGTCGCACCCCGGCGTCCTACACAAAGCGGCCACTCTCGGTATTGGCGGTAGCCTGCTGCAGTGGCTACGGGACTATTTGCGGAATCGCACACTAAGCGCAATCGTCAATGGACAGGAATCTGCTCAATTCCAGATTAAAGCTGGCGTACCCCAAGGCATCATCCTGGGACCCACCTTACTCTTGATGTATGTCAACGATGCTGAGACCTGACTTTCCCCATCAACACGAATGGGTGTGTACGCAGATGACACCACGCTGTACACCATCATACGATCCAGACATGACTCTGCTGGCAGTATTGCAGACATGCAATCTAGCCTGGATCGATTGAGTAGCTGGGGAGAACAATGGCGAATTCGCTTTGAGCCGACAAAGTCGCAGCTGCTGCATATTGGCCACCACCGCAACCCCTGGCCACTCCCAGACCTAACGTTCGGAGCCCATGATATTCCCTGTGGGGACGAGCTGAAGCTTCTGGGAGTGACCTTCGACAGCAAACTCACCTTCAGACGCCACCTCCGCAATGTTTCTCTTCGTGCCGTAGCCCGACTAGGATTTCTGCGTCGAGCATCAAGTTTCCTTGGTCGTCAAGGACGCTTGACAACGTACAGAGGCTTCGTACGCCCTGTACTCGAATACGCACCATTGACATGGATGGGCGCAGCCAACTCTCACCTGCAAAGTCTCGACCGAGTACAGCGGAAGGCCCTTGCTATCATTGGTCCTGACGCCTTGCTGCAGAGCCTAGCTGCCCGCCGCCAAGTGTACGCTCTCACGTACATCTACAAGCTAATGTGCCTTCAAGACCATCCAGATCTCTCTGCGCTCGTGCCGCCTCGCCAGGAAGCTAGCCTCGTCCCGCGGACAAGGTCGCAGCTCCGTGTCCGCCACCAGCATCAGCTACAAGCAGTGCTCCTCCCTACGGCCCCCAACTTTCTCCAGCGTTCGTTCCCATATGGTGTAGTGGATGAATGGAACAGGCTTCCGCAAGACATGTTTCCGGATCCGATGCCCCAGTTGAAGTCTCTCCAATCCTTCAAGACGAAGGTCCATCGCCACTTGCGTCAAAAGAATTGGCTCTGGGCTACGGACTCCCTGTGAGGCTATGCCACCCGTCAATGAGCAACTACTCTCGTCCATCATCTCTTTCTTGTTTTATATTTATTTCTCTTCTCATCTCTTTCTTGTTTTATTTTATTTCTCCTCTCATCTCTTTCTTGTTTTATTTCTCTTCTCATCTCTTTCTTGTTTTATTTTATTTATTTATTTATTTCTCTCTCTCTCTCCCTCTCTCTCTCTCTCTCTCTCTCTCTCTCTCTCTCTCTCTCTCTCTCTCTCTCTCTCTCTCTCTCTCTCTCTCTCTCTCTCTCTCTCCCCCTCCCTCTCCCCCCCCTCTCTCTCTCTCTCTCTCTCTCTCTCTCTCTCTTACCCTCCCTCTCCCCCCCTCTCTCTCTCTCTCTCTCTCTCTCTCTCTCTCTCTTTCTCACTTGATCTCCCTCCCTCCCTAGCTGCATTCCTAACGATGCCTGGTCGTAGGCTATGATTCCGAGACCTCCGATCGGATGAGCCTCGCCAACCACATCGGCACATCGCCCCTACTCCCCTTTGTCTTGTTGTCCAGCGTCATTTCAGTTGTCCTCTTCCCCTGATTATTAGTAGGGCTGTGTTTTTTAGTAAAAAAAAAGATATATATATATATCACAGGGCTGAGGCGGATTCCACCGCTCCAGAACATCACCCCTGGCCCGCGTTTGTCCCAGACATTCCGCTGGGTGATACCCATCCCGGAACGGATGCAGCGCAGATGGAAATACCACAATGCATCAAGGTCGGGCTTCAATTGCACCCAACACTCAGCACAGTACAGAAGCAGAGACAACACGTATGCCCCGTACACAAGCTGCTTCGTAGCAAGGGAGAGGTTGCTATCATTGAAAAGCGGCTGCAGTAGGGCTCCAAATGCACGTGATGCACCGGCAATGCGCGAGCTGATATTTGGGGTGGATCGGCCATTCGTTTGAAGGAGAGAGTCAAGATAATGGAAACTATCTACACACTCGACCACCTCATCCGGCACGTCCAGAGGCAGCCAGTCTGCTTCCGCGAGTCCATATCCAGCAACCATCACCTTTGTCTTGTCCAGGTTGACTGTCAAGCAGAAAGAAGAGGCTACATGTAGGAATAGGTCAAGGGCCGGCTGTGCACCATCATGAGTGGTAGCCAACAGAGCAGAATCATCTCCAAATTGACACTCGTGATGAACCTTGCTCTTGTCTGTTGATTTTCGTCTGAATAGAAGACGGCCTCCAGGGTTTGTTGCCACAGGAATACCAATGCCACGAATGTCGGCAACAGCACGATGCCACTGCTGGAAAACGGCCCACATAAACAGCTTGAAGAGTACCAGTGCCATTCAGCAACCCTACCGGAGGCCGTTCTGCACCTCAATTGGTGGCGCATCAACTCCCGGGATCTTCAACGTTGCTGTCATATTGGCCTGGAAAGAGCATATGATGTTGATGAGGCGCTCAGGGACACCTGCCTGCTTGAGGATAATCCATAGGCATTGGCGGGTGACAGAGTCATACGCCTTACAGAGGTCTACGAAGACTAGAAAACCCTTGCACCGATGTTCGTAGAGCTTCTCTGCGACCTGCCCAACGGTGAAAACCATATCCGTGCATGACCGATCTTTCCTAAAACCACATTGGGAGTCGGGGAGGATGGTCTCAGCCAAAGGCTGCAAGCGGCGCTGAATCATGGCAGCAACGACCTTGCCAACCACCTCCAACAAAGCAATGCTCCGCCAGTTATCGCATTTGGCAAGGTTGCCTTTCTTCGGGATGGGGACCAGGTTGCTACACACCCACTCTTGAGGGAATGCTTCGGACTTCCACACGGTACAAACGACTTTTCCGACTCCCCCCCAAACAAAAAAATACACACACGCACACTCACCCACACACCCACATACACATACACATACAAACACACCTTTGACATTTGGACGCCCATCGACGAAGGCGATGATAGCAATGGCGTAACAACTTCTGCTGGGATCGCACCATTCAACAACTTGCAATGCGGAAGAATTGGCCAGCATTATTCAGCCTGGTCTACATCACACAGCTATGAAGTGCATTTTCTGCCCCCCCCCCCCCACCCACACACACATACACACACGCACACTCACACACACACACACACACACACACACACACACACACACACAGCCACAAGCACAAACACACTTGACCTTTGACGCCCATCGCCGGAGACGATGATAGCAATGCTACGGCAGAAGCCATAGCAACTTGTGCTTGGATTACACCATTCAACAGCTTGCAAGGCTGAAGAATTGACCGGTACTATTCAGCCTGGTCTACACCATACAGCTATTTGGAGTGACATTTTCTGGCCAGTGAATCCCTATTTTTGGTCTTTTCATTTTTTTTCCCCGAACACACATCACACGACATACTCCGGCATGCACTGGCTGTTGGTAACCACCCAGGAGAATGAAAGAAAAGTCAGGAAGAGTCTGAGAAATTTTCACCTTAATGTTATCAAAATGTCTAAGGGCACGGCCATGCAAGATTTCACCTTAAAAATCTGACTGTGAAGGAGAACTGGTAATGATTGGATATTCCGGTTAAGTCGGCCGAGGTCGGCTGCACCTGGTCACCAGAAAATAAACCCGGGCAAGGCACAAAGAGCCTCAGTTCTCCCACTTGTTTATACGCAGTATGGCATGCGCTCTCTTTCTTTTCCGACGGTAGGCAGGTGGAACTTTCTTCCAGCTGACTTTCTACGGGCCCATTCTCTTGCTCTGTTCATTAACATGGTTAGACTTCACCCAGGGCTCCCGGTAAAAAAGGCCGTAGCCTGTTGGGACTCAACTAGTAAAACAATAAAAGCTACTACTACTGCTACCGTACTGAAGTCAGAGCCAGACTGGCCGCCATCTTGTCCACGTTTGCAAAATTGGCAAGCTGTTGAACACCTGTATATTTTGAGGATATGTTCAGTATTGTATGAAGTAATCTACTGGTATCTGCAACTATATTTTGCTGAGAAGATACTTGTACCGATCGTTTGTATGTGACATTACGCGTGCACAATAATCAACTCTTCTCTACCCTTAAATTTAGTATGGTGATCAAGTTGCCCCAAGGCTTGAAAAGGATCAACACGTGCTGATCATAGTGTAGTTCAAAGTAGTAGATCTTTTCTTTGCCATTGTATGTACCTCTGTTATGCACAGTTCCACCCATTATTTGGTCACTCAACACCCCTGTAACTGTGGACAACAACACTATGTACACCATCAGTTGTACAGGTCAGGGATACCCAGAACCTACAGTCACACTAATGGTCGACAATGTGGTAGTGACTGGCACTTATACCAACAATTGTGCTGCTGGCGTTTGTATAAAGACACGAACAGCACCACTAGATGGTAGTACCTACACACCTGGCCAGTCCATCAATATCACCTGTACTGTGGATATCAACCAACCACCATTCACTTGTACTGCTGCTCAGAATCCAACTGTACAGGCACAGTGTAATGCTTCTGCCAAGTCCAGGTCACAAACAAGAATGTTAACTGTAGTTGGTAAGACTTAAATCAATGCTTTACAGCAGGTATGGAAACCATTAGTCTATGCGCTATATTCCATTTAAACATGTGGGACCGGCATTTCAAATTAAAGTGAGCAGAGGGACCGACAAACAGGTGTTTGTCGGAGTGTGCATTGACAAATAGTAATTCGTTGTCATTTTGTTAAAGCTTGGACAATCCACTTGTCCAGGAAAGTAGGCAGCAATGCCTGTTCATTCTGCGGGGGTAAAATAAAATATACCGGCCAAACAACTTCGAAGTAAGGATTCTGGAGTGCGTTTGCTTCTATATTGAGCAACGACATTAAAATTATGCTTCTGTGTCTCCAGCACAATGTCCATATCTTGATGATCTCGGCTTCAATTACCAACCTATTACCGGTTCCAGCAGGACGTTTGGCACCAACATATCCATACAATGCCGAACAGGTTACCTGTCCACCAACGCTCTCAGTACCACCAAAACTACATGCCAGAGCGGTGGAGTATGGAGTCCAAGTCCTCCAGGGTGTGAAAGTAAGCGTGCATATAGCAAAGCAGTCTGAAGTTAAAATATTCAACTACACGTATTGAAATTTATTTCAGAGAAGGAGATGATTATCGTTTGGAGTGAAAGAGATTGTCAGTGCAATTAGTTTGACTGCACAGAGGTGACCACGCGATTGTGTTTGGCGCACTGGCGTCTGGAGTGGTGACTGGTGTTCAAAGGTTGAACAGGCCCTTGACGTAATTGCGTAGGAATTTCGTTTACTTTTCTCGCGCGATTAGAGCCCTCTCTTGAATAGTGCCCTACCTCAAACAGTGACTAGTCTCTAAGAGCCAATTAAAAAGTAAAGCCCTCTCTTGAATAGTTCTCCCCCCCGGGCTTGTAAACAAGCGCATGTGCACGTTTGGAGTTGTTTTGCTAATAGTCTCGTCCATGCCGGTGCTCTTGTGGTTTTCGGATAAAAGTAACAGCTCTTATTGACGTTTCTGCTGAGTCGTGATAGTTTACAGTAAACTTTAGGCTCCGTAATCTACTCCTTTTTATGGTAGATGACGTAGATGTGCAAGCATTGAAAAATAGTGCCCTCTCTTGAATAGTGCCCCATCTTTGATGGGCTGTGAAATAATAGTGCACTAATCGCGCGAGTACGTAGTTGCAGTTACGTGGTAAAGGGAATATTCTTTTCTTTCATCCAGTAAACGAGGAGAACATTTTAATTGGACAGGTCTCGGGTGGTAGTAAAGATAGCCCAATGTGCTGCATTGCACGATTCAGAAAAAGTACACATTAAATAGTTGTCATTAAGGCCCTTGGAATTTGCCTACTTTTGGATGAAAATTGGTTATATTTGGAGAGAGTTGGCACTCCGAAGATACGTGTGGTTCTGTTCCGTAGCGATATCAAGACTGCCCAAGTGAGGTAATGTGCACGTTGGAGGTGTATTTTGTAAGTTTCTATTCGCACCAACGCTCGATTTCGGTTCCGAAATGCAGCTTTTGGCCAATTTGGTTGTTTTACCAACTGGCACGGTGTCCTTTTACAAGTGCGGACAGAACCCCTGGTTAGGTAATTGTATGCCCCAGTAGGATAACTAACTGCAAAATGTGAGAGATGTCAGAATGATGGCTTAACCCATGTGTTCTGTTTTTCCCAGACATGCTCTCTCTTCTCCATTTGAAATGAATTTCACATCTCTCGCTATGGAAAATTAGAGATTCGCAAGAAACTACCTGGCGAGAATGTCGGCAGGAAGGCTCCCTCACATCAAGGGAAATGCTCAGGAAAGATTGAATTCTTCCCTTCGGAAGGATGAAACTTCGGCATGTAAAAACTATCGCACCTTTTTTTCTCAATCGATATACCAAATGAATGCGTTCATACAAAGCATGGTGCTCGACTTACTACGAGCTCACTGTAAGGCTGAAGTCAGCAGCTATTTTAGTCCGCCTTGAAGGTAGGATTATTTGTATTGAACCTGATTCCACTGACGCACCGTAGCACATTGTTGATTTTTTTTATGACTTGTCGTAGTTCCCGTGTCTGAGGATGAGCATTGGCTGGAGCATACTAGTATTCCTTATGTGCACTGCAGAGGTCAAATGACTTTTAACAAAAACGGTGTTTTCATTAGTTTGAGGGAAGGTTGCAAACGACAAAAGTAAGAAAACCATACTTTTACCACCAGGACTATAACCAGTGACCCTCATAATAATTGCTTGCGGTGCTATGCTGATAAGCTATGGTGTAGTTGTCGTTAAAGCAACGACTGTCCAGCACCTTCTTGAGACTTCGAAAAACAAGAAAGATCAAAATTGGCTAAAATGGCAACCCAAAACGGAGTTCTGAAGGAAATTCTGTGAAGGTCCTGGCGCTCTGTCACAACTTAATATTTGTGTACAGTACTGTCGAGCGAACAGCAGATGATGATGATATCTTTCCAGAATGTCCAATACTAAACCTAAATCGAGGAAACACAATTATGGTTCGAAAACGTCAAGCTGAGGATCCCTGTCAGACGCAGTGACTTGCGCGTGGAAGTTATGGCATTAAATCTACCTGGAACGATATGAGTTTTATTCAAATATTCACAATGGTGGTCCATACGGTACAGTTAATTAGCACACTGCTTACTCCCATTCCGTTATAATTCCATTGCAGATTGCAGCATCAGGTGTGCCGGTGACAATATGGTTGTAGCCTGTAATCACATGATGGGAACACTCGCCGTAAACTGTGTTTGTCCGACTAACTACACATGGACAGGGAGCAAGTGTGCGCGTAAGTGCCTTGCTGTATTTAAAACAACGTAACATGAGTTTATACAAGTTACGCTACAATAGTCACTAACACCATCATTTACTAAACAATCAGCTCATCTGATAACATTCCACGACACTGACCGACGGTACTGACGTTCTCCAATTAACTAGCTATCAGCTCCAGCACAGCTTGGATGCGCACTACAACAGCCTTCCAACTTTGAAGTTTCTAAGTTATGTTGTCAGTTTGAGCACTATGGCAAGGTAAGATCGGGCCTGATTTAAATCTGGCTTTTGAAATTTTATTTTCATTGCTATCAGGTTCGGTCTCATTTCCTCTGTGCTGCGCTGGTGAGTTCACAAAGAACGAAACAGCATGCTGTCCGCAGATTGAGTAAGGTTCTAAGTTATATAAGTTATACCTTTCCCTCCTATGTTATATCATAAACACGCATGCACTCGCTATTACAGACCAGTGGAGAGCACACATCATAGGGAGGATTCATAGAGTGCTGGGCAACCGAATCTGGCATGTTGGATAGTCCACGCACGAGGTGCAGCCCATGAAATGGGCACCCATGAACTGGGTGGAGTTTGGACGGCCTGTATGATAGTATGTATGTATGTCCACGCACAAAGTGCAGCCCATGAAAAGGGCGCCCAGGAAATGGACAGAGTTAGGACGGCCCACGCACGAAGTACAATGCCCGTTAGGAGGCAGGAATGTGGAAGTATGAGTGTGATGGCCGAAGACCGTGATAATTGCCAGATGAGAGGAGATAGCTGGCCCAGCACTCCTATCTATTTCCATCTTTTATGAATTATGATACCTGTGTTGAATGAAGGATATCAATATTATTCATGGGTGGGTAGAGGTGGGTGGGTGAGAAAGCAACAAACCGGTGTTTTTCTCACGACCCAAGCAAAGCAAATATGAAGTAGCAATGTCGCCAGCGCGAAGTGTGTGCCTTACGGGTTCAAACTCCGATGTGTGCTGCAGCCGCATATGGCTGTTTGGCGGGCGAGTTGAGGTGCGTTCCGGCATACACATGTGACATGCAACCACAGCGTGCATGTACATGTTGCTTGACATGCATCAATGAAAGCGTGGGATCTAAGGGCTCTTTGGAAGCCACTGGAGCGCGTGTGAAGTGATGGCTTGGGACCAGTGGATTCTGCTCGAAAAAGTGCCAGATTCTGCTCGAAAAGCAGTGAAATTGGCAGAATCATACAAACCTTATGGCGGGCAATTCCTCGAATTCTGCTCCATTTCTTTATCCACATACCAAACATGCATGAAACTTACCAGAAAAAGTACCGAATTCTGCCAATTTTTCTGCCGGCAGAATCCGCCGGACCCTAGTGATGGCTTATGCAATGTGTTAACCTACATTAACGCAGGCTCTAACGTGCTAAAATTATTATTATTATACCTTCGGTCAGAGTCTCGCAATATTATCGCATGGACTGAGTGTTTTGTAACTGATGATGCTGGTGGACATCACAACGAAATATGTAGTTCTTTGGTCCTATTCTGTTCTATAAATTTATCCTTGGCTTTCCATCTCAGTCCTCTCTAACAGAGGTTTGCTGTGAAATGTGCCATAATTAATTCTGTGTTGTTCAGAGAAAGGTGATGAGCGCTGACTTCACTGTCATTTTTAAATTATATATATGGGGCTTACTACGTGATCGACGTTTTCTATGCTGTGTGACATTTGGTGAACGAAAGTCAACAGTTGCATTAAAATGAATGGCAACACATACTTTGAAGTCATATGTTGACATAAGTACGAAGATGATTTACCTAATTTCCCATCGCCTATATGATAATAAAATACCTGCAATTTGTGTGACGTGTTGGACTAAGTACGCAGCTATAAGCGTTCAGGTTCATGTCGAACTCATGGAAAATTAATTTTTCCAGGATGGGAGAGCAAAAGACCTCCGAGTTGGGCAACCATGTCCAGAAAGCAGAGCAGCATCCGTCTTCTGAACTTGGGCACTTTCCATTACTTAAGGGTCATTCGGTGATGCCTGGGTCTGCTTTCTTTGATATTTATCTGTCCCCAGTGACTTGCCCAGAAGAAACAACAATGACATTGATAACGAAAAAAATTCCCCTGTTATTTTGCACAGAACCATTAAACATTAGTAGCATATGTGAGCATAATGCGGCATAATATGATAACTTTTAGCATAAAAATATTATAATTCTGCAATTTTTTCAGCAATGCGAAAAGCATAATTTTACGAAAATATTAGCATAATCTATCAAGGCCTACTGCCTTAGCTAGGTACCATTCACATACTCTAAGGGAGTATGCGTTGCCAGAATTCTGAACCGTTTTCTACTGCAAATACATATCAAATTTGCTAGAATAAAAGTCGCATACGTTTTTGTCTTCGTATTACATTGCTTTGGATGTGCATGGGCTCAGAGCGTCAAGAAAACCCTTCCTCTTAATTTGCCTTTTTCACGAACGTGATTGGGGTAAGACGTCCTTCGGCTTCAACACAAAGACAAATGATGGGCACATAATTATGCTGTTGTCCTGGGCACTGCAAAAAAAACAACTCAATATAACTTTTTCGACGTTTAGCCAATACGTTTACGCCATGGACTAGAGCTAACGACAGAATGCCACACAACCGAAATCACCGAATGACTAACAAGCATACGACAGAAGGATTTCCATTTATCCAGTATAATTTCCTGTGGATATACACCTCAGAATTTACTGTTTTGTTGAAGGTTTGTAAATCCATGGCTACTGCGTTGTTCATGTTGTATTTTGCATCTAGTATCGCCTTGTGAGTCGATAAGCGAAGTTTCAATCACCGACATCCCTAAAACACCAGTTGGAAGTTCAGCCTTTACCCAATGTCGCGACGGCTATAGTGGTATCACAGGATCAAACATTGTACAGTGTATGTCTGGAGGTATCTGGAGTATACTACCAACTTGTGCTGGTAAGTATATTTCAGTCACAATTCACGTGCCAATGGTTAAACAACGGACAAAGGGTTCAGACCGTGTATGATCGGGGATTTGTAGGTGTTATGCAGTAGTGTAGAGCTTGGCAAACTCCTGGCTCCTAAATTGCTTGCATCAAGAATGTCATTGTGCTATGTGACCGAATCAAGCGACAATGATACTCATGAGATTGCCACTAGAGACCATGCTTTCAGTTGTAATTTACTGATTTTGTATATGCCACACAGAGACTGATGGATCTTTTACAAAATGCAGCTTCAAAATAGTTTCATAGTAGTGTGTGTGTGTGTGTGTGTGTGTGTGGGTGGGTGCGTGTGTGTGTGTGTGTGTGTGTGGGTGTGTTGCCTATTCGCTACGACTTGGTCTGGAGCGGAGGCAGCATTGTGCTGTCTTCACGAGGTGGCGTCGGGATTTGACTCAACCGTCAGTGCAACGAAGACCCAGTTTGTAGTTGTTGGCCCCAACATCAAGCCTACTGACCGCGCTCCCCTCCAACTTGGTCAAGCGGAGGTGGAATGCGTACTGCAATTCAAGTACCTCGGTTCTGTAGTGGACAACGGTTGCAGTTTGTCTCGGGACATCGTCGCAAGGATTGCCCAAACCTCCAGGTCCTGCGGTGCTCTTAGGAAGTCTGTATTCTCCAATCCACATCTGGTGACGCACACCAAGCGGTGCGTATTGAATGCTTGCGTTCTGTCCATGCTGTTGTATGGCTCTGAGTGCTGGATGCCCCTTCAACATGACCTGCAAAATCTCTCAACCTTTAGCATAAGGTGCATCCGAGCCATCCTTTCGAAGCCGGATATGGGACGAACACATCACCAACGAAGAGCTGTTGGTGCGCTGGGAAGACTCTGAGAGGATTAAAGGCAAGATTGTACATCCGCGGTTCGAGTGGTTGAGGCATGTGGCGTGGATGCCGGACAACCGCATTCCGAAACAGGTGCTGTTTGGCTCCTTCTTGCAGCGTCGCCCGGCACATGGCCCACGCCGCAGGCGGAAGGACAGTGCTGTCCGAGATCTACGTGCCCGTGGCTTGTAGGCATCATGGTATGATGTTGCATGTGAGTCTCGCGCGGAGTGGCGCAGCACCTACCAAGAGCCTGACAATGCGCCTGAGCCTCCGCCCCGAGTGGTATGTACGGTATGCGAACGGGATTTTGCACGGGAACACGTGCACCTGTGCATATGCAGCAAGCGGATGTGACTACCCGCGCAGCTGGAGCGTCATCGGGCGTCGTGCCCTCTCTCTCTTTCCCTTCTAAAGTTTCCAAGTGATGGGATCACGTGACCATTCTGCGACAGTGACTCCACAGGACAGGACAGATGTGTGTGTGTGTGTGTGTGTGTGTCAGTGCAACGCAGACTCAGTTTGTAGTTGTTGGCCCCAACATCACGCTTACTGACCGCGCTCCCCTCCAACTTGCTTGAGCATTGCTCGATAGCGCTAACCATTGGCATTCCTACTTGGAAGGTTCAAGGATATTACTATTATTTGTGCTCATTCCAGCTTGACACTATTCATGTTATTGCAATTAGTAAGTCCATCATTGTCATCAAATAAGTACAGTACTGTAGGATACTGGCGTTCGGCTTGTTACAAATCGTCCTCGCGAAGCTTTCCCTTCACATTTTCATCTGTTGTTGTTGTTGTTGTTGTTGTTGGTGTTGATTTTTATTTTACTTTGCAAGGCCAAACGGGCAATGGCGCCCGATTCTATGGAAGGGGATTTCAAAGGGGGAGAGAGCTACGGGGAGAGAGAGAGCGAGGAAGACAGAAAGGAAGAGAGAGATGGAGATAGAGGTGGAGTTAGAGAGACAGAGAGGCAGGGAGAGAGAAAACGGGGAGAGAGGTAGCGAGACACAGAGACGGAAGCAGTGAGGTTAGTGCATCGGAGCGTGGTGGGCGCATAAACGTGTGGTCGGGGGTAGCAGCGATGAACATATTGCTATGTAATTTTGTCTGATAACCGATTTTTGCATCGTCAACAAAGGGAACACAAAGAGTTTACAGGTGCACAAGCACGCAGAGAAGATCTCTGATAATAGTTAACCTCCCAAGTTGGATAGCTGTTGCTTTGCGTTATCGAGACGTGGTTTGACAATTATGTCTGGTCTTGCCGTCCCGTCATCATCCGGGCCAGCATTAAATGAATCCTTGGAATGTGGCTTGTGCTTGGCTCGATGGCGCTCGCTTTCCCCTGTTTGGAATTAGCATTAATATCCGTGAACCTTCCAAGTTTTAAGGCTGTTGGTTGCCGTGCTCAGGCTGACTTGCAGAGGTATGAGAAACGAGCAGTAATAATAGAAATTTCCTGCTTGAGTGGGGGTGGATGTTTCCAGTCATGTAGACATGCAGGCAGGCAGAGTGTGATAGGATTTCGTGGGCAAAAGGAACCTGGACGCCGCAGAAAATTCGTCGTTCATTGGCTGCTATATGTCTGTATCTACAGTGAGGTGACGCATGGAGGCCATTCGCGTAATTGTAATAGTTTTACCTTGACACTTCTTGCTTGTCTTATGGTAACACCTTGTGTTCCTACTATTCTCACTCCAATCAATCAAGTCTATACCGTTACACTGGTAGCTTGAGGATGGTTGAGATCATCGTTTGCCCTTTGACGTGCCTTGTGCTCCTGGCCGCTACTGCTCTGCTATACGCCGCTTTCCGTGAGATCCACCGTGCTCGGGACAACGTACCTGCTACAGTTGGACGACATCAATTTCCTGCTACATCAAGCTCAAGTCCTACGGATCTAGCCCCGTGTCGATCGCGTTCTCTCTCCCAGACAAGCCCGAGCGTCAAACGCGTTACCAGAGAACCGAATGTTTTCCATGGCAACCCTTCCGAGTTCAAAGAGTGGGTATTTACAGTCGAGTTAGCCTTGAAGTGCTCACCTCAAGGTGACCCGGAGAGCCAAGTTAGCTTTGCGGCTAGCTACCTCGCTGGGAATGTGCGTCTTTGGCTAATTTCTTCCATGGAAGCAGGTGAGCAATTTTCGGATTGGCATTCTTTGAAAAGCGCCCTAGCGCGAGTGTATGGCCCTCACTATGACGGGGAAAGAGTGCGGTTGGATATGTTCTCTATCCAACAACGTGGGTCAATTGAATCGTACGTAACGGAGTTTTCTCGGCTAAGTTTACAGGTGCCGGAACTTGACGAACTCTCCAGAGCCTTGCTATTTGTCAACGGCCTGCACGGTAACATGCGGACCTTGGTAGTGAAGGAACACCCGACTACACTGTCATCCGCCGTTCAGGCAGCGCTAGCAGTCGCCTCACACAGCCGATTTCAGCGCAGACCACCACTGGCGACCGCGCCGGGATTCGCACCACCATCAGGTAGCAGAAAGCTAACAAAACTAAGCCCCGAGGAACGTGAGACATTACGAGCCCAGGGGGGCTGCTTCGCATGTCGTCGACCAGGCCATATGGCCCAGAATTGCCCGCAGCATCGAGATCACCCAAACGGTGGACGTCAGTAAGGCCGATGCGATTACTGACGCATCAAGAAAAGGCATCACCTGCGTGTAGTGTGTGCTCCGTCTCTTCCCGTTACCGATTCAGTAGCCTCGCTGTGGAGGATGTTGACGATGATGCTGATTGCTCCGAAGCCAATTTCAAGCGAGATGTTCCACCAACTATTGAGGCCCAGGTTACCAGCGTCAATGTGGAAACGGAACATGAGCTCCTGCATGTAGAAGGCAAAATCAACGGTCGTCGCGCGCTTATGTTAATAGATTCGGGCTCGACCCATGGTTTCATTGCCGAACAGTTTGCCAAGAGAGTTAACCTGCCAACCAAAATTGGCTGGGAAAACCTGAATGTCACGCTGGCTGATGGAGCATCAAGCTCGTTTCCCATGGAGACGACCCATGAATTGAAGGTTATCGTAGGCGACTTCAGCGATAACCAAACCTTCACGGTGTTCCCCCTTCATCGCTATGACGCTATATTGGGGAAACCTTGGTTAGCGCGTAACAATCCAGACATAAACTTCCGGACGAATGAAGTCAGGTTGAACTCGAATTGTTTGCCTTGTGCGTCGCCCAGTCAAAGCGAACCGACCGCTCCTGTGAAGGCGATGTTCATATCTGGTCGTCAGGCTAGGCATGCTCTTAGGAGTGGAGACGAATGTGCTCTGGCATGGGTCAGCGTAGAAGACGGCATTGGCAAGGAACCTCCCGACAAATCCACTCAGAACGAGCACCCAGATCTCTAAGCCATGTTCCGTGACTATGACGATCTTTTCTCGGATGATCTGCCAGCTAGACTCCCACCAAAGAGGTCTGTAGACCACGAAATCCGCCTGGAGGAAGGCTCATCACCCCCATCGCGACCTGCCTATCGCCTGCCCAGGCCAGAGATGGAAGAATTGAAGAAACAGCTCACAGAACTCTTGAAGAAGGGTTTCGTAGAACCAAGTAAGTCCCCCTTTGGTGCACCGGTGTTTTTTGTCAAGAAAGCTGATGGTTCGTTACGCACATCTGTGATTGGAGGGAGCTAAACAAGATAACTGTTAAGAACAAGGCAATGCCCAATGTGGATGATTTATTCGATACCGTACAGGGCGCTAGGTACTTCACGAAACTAGACCTCTGATCAGGGTATAATCAGATTCGCATTCAAGCTGAGGACGTGCCCAAAACCGCGATTAACACTCCCTTTGGGCATTACCAATTTAGGGTCATGGGATTTGGTCTCACCAATGCACCGGCAACATTTCAATCCATGATGAATACGATTCTTCAACCATATCTGAGAGAGTTCGTAGTCGTGTTCCTAGATGACATACTCATCTTCAGCAAAACGTGGTCGGAGCATATGCAGCATGTCCGGTCGGTATTGAGCGTGCTCCGGGACAACCAGTTATTCTGCAAACGGTCAATATGTGAATTTGGCGTGGAGAGTGTGCGGTTCCTGGGACATTGCATCGATGGACTGCACATCGCCCCTGACCCAGACACGATTGCCGCAGTAAAGGTCTGGCCCGCTTCGACTTCCGTCACAGAGGTGAGGCAATTTCTTAGATTTACGAATTATTTTAGGCGATTCATAGATCAATACTCATCGCTCTCTAAGAACTTAGAGGAGATAACGGGAAAACATGCACGATTCAAGTGGAACAGCTCTCGGCAACATGCCTTTGAATCGCTAAAGCATGCCTTGTTGAATGCGCCCCTATTGCGGCTGGCTGATGTGAACCGACCATTCAGAGTGGTAACAGATGCAAGCGATTTCGCCTTGGGATGTGTTCTTCTCCAAGAACTAGAGAAAAATGCCTGGCATCCAGTGGCTTATGCTAGCCGAAAATTGTCTGCTGCTGACCAGAATTATACAGCTACAGAAAGAGAAACATTGGCCGTAGTGTTTGCGTTAAAGACCTGGCGCATCTACCTCTTTCAACACTTTGAGGTCATTACAGACAACATGGCGGTAGTTTATATGAAAACAAAACCAAGCATTAGAAAGAGAGAGGCGCGATGGGTTGAATTCCTAGCTGACTATGACTACACAGTCCGTCACAGACCCGGCAGAGAGAACCCTGCAGATCCCCTTTCGCGTCGCCCAGATCTCCATGAGAGTAACCTCGTGGAGAATGCAGTACCACGTTTGAATGCTATTGAGTATGCTTTAGCAATGAATGATGACGTGTCCAATACAATATCAGATGCCTACCAGAGAGACAAAGAGCTAACTCCCATCATAGAAAGATTGAAGCATTCTCTCCGAGATAATTTGTATGATCGCTATAATTGGGACGAATCCACTGATCGCTTGTACCTCAAGGCATCTCCCAATAACCGGTTGTGCATACCACAGTGCGGTGTCCGGTTAAAGCTCATTCAAGAACACCATGAGTGTGCAACGGCTGGCCACCCGGGTCGTGATCGAACGTACTTTCGCCTAGCACGTTTTTTCTACTGGCCGCGAATGGGTCTCGATATCAAGAGATTTGTCAAAACCTGTGATCTCTGCCAGCGAACGAAGGGAGGTCAGCCACGAACAGGGCTTCTCCAGTCATTTCCAATACCTAATAGTCCTTGGCAGGATATCTCAATGGATTTTATTGTTGGATTGCCCCTTACTTCTCGTGGCTTCGACGCAATTTACACCTTTGTGTACCGACTTACGAAGTGCGTACATCTTGTTCCAACAAACTCGAAGATTGATGCTAAGGGCAGCGCTCAACTGTACATTCAAAACGTGTTTCGTCTGCAAGGGCTGAGCTCGACCATTGTTTCCGATCGCGATCCACGATTCACTGCAGCTTTTTTCAAAGAAGTTTTCTCTCAGCTAGGAACTAAATTGGCATTCAGCACTGCTAACCACCCTCAAACGGATGGTTTGACAGAGAGAGTTAACCGGCAAGTGGGAGATGTTCTAAGAGCATTTGTGAACTTTGACCCTAAGTCCCCGCCCGAATTCATTCTTACGGGAGGGGAAAGGAGTGATTCGGTCGATTGGCATCATGAGCAGAAAGCCGCACTAAGGATAGCTCGAGATGCAATGCTCGACGCCCAGGCAAGGCAAACTATACGCAGACCAGACGAGAACGCCCAGTGATTTGAAGGTTGGTGATAGCGTTCTTGTCTACAGAGACTTTCTACTGACCCCGGAAGCTCGTGGCCAGCCCTCTCGGAAGTTGCAACCCAAGTGGTTTGTTCCGTATCGTATCCAAGCTAAGATTGGAGCGAATGCTTTTCGCTTGGAACTACCCCGTGAACTTCGCTGCCATCTCGTGTTTAATGTCACTGCTCATAAACTCTACGAAGAGAACACGATTCCTGGAAGACACCAACCCCCGCCTCCGACATTCACAGATCTAGATGGACACACACGCTATGTTGTCGAAGCCGTTTTGAATCACCGACACCGCAGTGGTGAGCAACACTTCCTGGTGCATTGGAAGGGTTACCCCGCAGCGAAGCTACGTGGGAGCCCGCCGGCAACCTATGTGATGAGTCTGGTCGGAGTATTAAACCGCTGCAGAATCTATCTAGCCTCACAACGACAGCAGCCTTGATCTAACTGGGCTGAGCCATATGCATCTCTTACTGAGATAGTTAATAATATGTTATAGACTGATATAGTTTTGCGTCATCTCCGTGTGAGAGTGATGGAGTTGAGTTGGATTACACTTCAATGTGGTTATGCATGTGCATGAGTGATTATTTAATATTCCCCTTTCCACAATTGCATCTCCTAACTGGATTGTGTTATCTAATAGAACCTTGGGCTTCCTATGGGCCCGGGAGAGTGTAATAGTTTTACCTTGACACTTCTTGCTTGTCTTATGGTAACACCTTGTGCTCCTACTATTCTCACTCCTGCGGTTATCGCCTTTCTTTTGCTTTATAACCTCTGGTTTGAACATCATTCGACGAATTCTCCAATCAATCAAGTCTATACCGTTACAGTATTAGCCCTTTCTCAAAGATGCCAAAATAGTTCGCTTTTTAAGCTGTTCGCAACCATTTCAAAACAAGTGAAAGTAGCTGAAATCGCGTCCATATTTTTCAGAAAAATGGCCCAATAGTTGCTTATATCTAAACTCCAAATGGGTGAGTTATTATGCATAATGGTGCTAAAAATAACCAATAAAGGAGCAGAAATGGAAAAAACCCGCACAGCACAATTGCCTGAGTAAAGCCAATCGTACTTTGAAGTAGATATGAATGCAAATGTTCTCAGCGTGATACATGCGTAGGGAAATGAACAGACTTGGAATGAGTCATTGTCCTTTTTGTTGAACCTTTGCACAGCATTCATGACATAGCGACATGCTCAGTGCTGCCAATAGAGAAGTACACTTGTCATGATGATTTTATGCAATGTTTCAGCGCTTCTTGTTGAAGCGGAGCATCACGGACACTTCAATGGTCTCCTCCAATGCGTTTCTCTGCAAACAGTTGCGGAAAAGTGGCGAAATAGTATGTATAAAATTATAGAAAGTTGCGAAAGTTGCGATTTCCTCCAAAACAACAAAAAAGGTGCGAAAAAGTGGCGAGCATCTTTGGGAAGGGGTTATCGGGTAAGCAGTGTGCTATAACATAAAACGACTCGTGCAATACAAGATGTTCAGGAATATCTCTCGGTGAGGTATTGGTTTCTAAAGGTTTCGTGGCTACTCCTATAATGTGTTGTTACAGACATCAATGAGTGCGAACTGGAAGAGAAAGCTTGTGTGGGCAACTGTATCAACTTCACACCCGGTTTTACCTGCACGTGTCTAAATGGTACCTTTGGTTGCTTTGGTAAGTACAGAAAGGGATTGTTCAATATCATTAATTTTACCAGACTTAAGGCTTGGCGTATAGCGCACTTGATGAGGAAGCAATGATGAAGTGGGTTGTGATAAAATGAACCTCTTTTAGTTTTTATCAGTTGATCACTTGATAAGAGATAAGTTTACGTGCAGCGCAAATTGCAACGCCGAGTTTATAAGCAATAAAAAACACCCCACCGTTATATAGGCTTTCTGTAGGTTCGTTGCAAAAATGAAAGTAGTTGTTCTTATCGCCTTTGCTCCGTATCAATATACCTGTCACTAACATAGTACTCTTCTCAATAAGAGTACGGAAAAAGTTTTTTAACTCTGAGTTTCACGCACTAAGCAATCATTTAGAAAGCAATAATAAGTAAATCTGGATCAATACTGTTTTATACACCCACAAAGCAAAGTGTAAATGGCTGCCTCATGGCGCTAGTTTAAAAGATGTGAATAACGGCAGTGCAAAGCGTAAATGACTGCATCATGGCGCACATCGAAAAGTGCAAATAACAGCAGTGGTGAAAGGTGACAACCACTGGAGCTGGTTGTCTCCTACTTGATTATGTGATGGCTGTGGATGGTTTGAAGATTCGAAGGTAGTACTTATTCTCGTGGCGACACTATGACACACGTTCTTCCTCTTGTTGAGAGAGGGGCTAGGGGGCTTGCGCGATTGCTAGTTTTTCCGGCAGGCACAGGTTACACCTTTTCAGTTTTGCTTTTGTTGCTGTAGGCCACTGCTCTGCGGTGTAACGCCCATTGAATGCTTCACGCCTCCCCTTCATTCTTCTTTTTTGTAATTTTTACTGTTTAAATTCCTCAAAGGCTTTCGCCTATATAGGGGGTTTCCAAACTTTCCATAATACCAGATCTGTAAAAGAAGTAATGGTAAGCAAAGAAAGAGAAGAAGACATAGTCTAGGGCAGAGCTCTGCGCTTGAGCATATTATTGTAAGCTTGCAGAACTGGGATAATGCATGTTAATGATTAAAAATGTGCCAGAGATAAGCTTCTAAAGAATATGATGTGACGCTACATTTTCAACGGATTTCCACTGCAGTGAAACCAATGCTCGTAAAACTGTTTGTGCAGTTCTTGCTTAAATTCACTTAAACTGGTTAAGGAGGTATTCTTAGGGGGCAGACAATTCCAGAGGGTGCTGTATTTATGGAAAAAAGAGATTTGAACAGCGCTGTCCATGGTTTTTCAATATCAGTGTTATGAACCCTCTAAGATTCTCTAAATTGTCAGGATCGTACGACCACACGGCACGAGGACAACTCTTTTCCTTTACACAGTATATTTCACTTCATCGAATAATTAACAATGAACACGAATAACACCAGCTATTTATAGCATGCAAAAACAGCGTACATGCAAAACATAAGCATATAAAACTGGACATAACAGCGTATACAGCAAAACACACACACAGCGCATATAGCGTATGCCATGCAGCAACATCAGCGGTACGGCGGAGTCGAAAGACAACATTGCGACGAATACAACGCCATAAGCGCGAAGGCCATTCCCAATTGAGAACTGGTGGTTTGCAACATTCTCCCCACCAAAGGGCTTCTCACCGCCATACAACAATGCACACAAGTCAAAAACGATCCGGGGCTCTGACTACGCGCCCAGAACGCGTCATCTCCTGCTGCTGTGGTGGTGGTAACGGTGCTGACGGTTCATACGCTGGCTGCTGAGGGACGATAGCAGGTTGAGCGGTATCGGCAAGCCCAGGAGCCACGTCCTGTGACGATACTTCTAATGGCACTAACCTTTGGATCGGCCTCAACAGGGTACTGGTACTCAACTTAACCTTGGCAACACGACGCTTACCATCTCGACCAGGGAATAACTCGATGATCCGTCCCAAACGCCAGAACTGTTTGCGTTTGGTATCATCGAGAACAAAGACAACATCACCCATAGCTAAAGGGCGCGACATGGTCTGTTGGTGTTTGTTCAGCTGACTTAGGTACTCCACCTCCCAACGATTCTTGACATGCTCCAGTGTCCGACTGAGGTAACGCAATCTCGATGACATCTGCACAGCGTCCAGGGTACCTGCTGGCTTCTCTGACGACATCCAGATGTCACCCATCATCATTGCAGGGGTTACTGGCGGCTCATCCAGGCTATCAGACACATAAGTTAGCGGACGACTATTCACCACTGCTTCAACCTCATACAAGAGGGTCTCAAGCTCCTGGACCTTCAGAAACGCTGTTCCCATTACCTTTTTCAAGGCACTCTTCATTGTACCAACCATTCTCTCATAGAAGCCTCCATGCCATGGTGCAGCTGGAGGATTGAACATCCATGGCACACTCAGTTTGTCAGATGCCGCCTTGAACGTTGTAGCGTTGTCAGACCTGATCCGAGACGGCAAACTACGTCTCGCGACAAACTTCCGAAATGCTATCAAGAATGACTCAGTACTTAAACTATCGACCACCTCCAAGTGAACTGCTCTGGTGGTGGCACACACAAACAATGCCATCCATACCTTCGGAGATGACTCACCACGGCGCACGTACAACGGACCAGCATAGTCGATGCCGGTAGTTGCGAACGGCCTCTCGTGAACAACTCGGTCTTCCGGCAGCGGCGGGCAGACTTCTGAGGCAGCCTTAGCCTTGTAGCGGCGGCATGTAACACATCGCTGAGTAATGTTGCGTAGCGCCCGTCGACCACCGATAATCCAAACTTTCTGACGGATGAACGACAAGACTCCTTCTACACCTTGGTGCATCCTTTCAACATGCATTTTCTCCAACAGCAACTCGGTCAGATGATGTTTGCCTAACAGGACTGAGTGCTTGGCTCCATACGCCAACTCGCTGTGCTGAAGTCGTCCCCCGGCTCTGAGCACTCCATGCTCATCCAGAAACGGTGCAAGCTGATACACCTTCGACCCAGGCTTCACTGGTTGACCTTGCTTGATCAGCTCAAGATCCTCAGCGAAACATGCGGCTTGAACGATGCGGTACAATACGTTGTCTGCTGCAAAATAGAGTTCAGCACGAGGCTCAGTGTGCTTCCACTGCAACATCCGAGTCACCATGCCCTGTGCCCTCGACCATTTACTGAATCGGAGCCACCATTCCTTATCAGATTCTCGACTACAGGTGGTGGCTGACACTCGTACTTCTACACTGGACTCATCTGTAGCTGCGGTTGAGGATGCGGTGGGCCAGTCATTGGGCTCCGTGATCCAGGTTGGTCCGCCCCTCCAGAACGGACTACGGATCTGCTGTGCACTACTCCCACGCGACGGTAAATCTGCTGGGTTGTGAAGGCCCGGGCAATGGTTCCACACAATGCCGACCTTCTTCGATATCTCTTGGACTTGACTGACGCGGTTAGCCACAAATGTTTTCCATTTGTACGATGGATTACTGATCCAATGAACGGTAGTGAGACTGTCAGTCCAGCCATAGACTTGCGTGACGGTCACACGCAGCTCCTTCACCACAAACTCAGCGTAGCGAGCCGCTAGACATACTGCTTGTAACTCAAGGCGGGCTAACGTGGGCGGAGACACAGGTGCCACTTTGGCCTTGGCAAATACCAAGTGCGACTGTCCATTGACGACTGCATACAAAGAACATCCAAACGCTTTCTTACTGGCATCGGCGAAGGCATGAAGCGCAATCGGCGTGTCAAGATTGCAGCAAATCCAACGTGGTATGTCAATGCTCACCACTTCGGCCAACTCTCCCCACCATTGCGCACATGCGGCTGCGATGCCATCAGGCAACATATCATCCCAGTCGCCTCCGACTTTCCAGGCTTGCTGTAGCAGTATCTTTCCCGGCACAACTGCCGGTGCTGCTAGACCTAGCGGATCAAACACTGATGCAACACACTTGAGGAGGGATCGCCGGGTCCAAACAGACGGCCTATCGGACTCGCCTAGCGCTGCTATGCTGAGCAAGTCATCACTGGTTTTCCATTTCAGACCGAGGACTTTATCTCCGGCCTCTGGATCGCACGGGATTTCGTTGCCTCGCCACTTGCGTAACTCCATGCCAGCATCCGTAAGCACACGCACGCTGAACTCTTGCATCTCCTTGGCTTCCGAGGCATTTGAGACACTAGAGACCAAATCGTCAACGTAGAAACTCGTGAGCAAGAGATCAATACGATCTCGCTCTTTGGGTGCAGACAACGCCCGTAGCTCCTTCAAGTGATGCTGAATCACCGCAGTAAGCATGTACGGCGAGCAGTTTACGCCAAATGGCAGTTCCGTTAGCCTCCAGGTTAACAGTTCATCGCTGTCGCTTCGACCGGGCCACAAGAAACGCAGGTACGGACGGTCTTCGGGATTAACCGCGACCATGAAGAAAGCCTTGCGGATGTCCGCTTGCAGCGCGCTCTTATATTCACGGAACCGTAATAGCATACCTGCGAGACTCGGCAATAGCGACGGTCCAGGGTCAACCATGTCGTTCAACGACTTGCCATCTGGCGCCGTCGCCGAGGCATTGAACACCACTCTTAATTTCGTGGTTGCAGCGTGCTCGCGGAATACACCATGATGCGGTACATAGTACCCGGCATCGCTCTCACATGGCTCCAGCTCAATTGCTCCAAGCTCGCGGTACTCCCTGATCAGCACATCATCATAGAGCGCACGCTTCCCATTCCTCTTCAGCTTTTCAAGAAGCCGCGTTGCGATGACTCTAACTTGAGCAAAGTTATCCGTTGGGCGACGCTCATTTCGCCACAAGAGACCCACTTGGTACCCGCTGCCCTGGCGACATAGCAGGAACGATGGCAGGTGCTGATGTTGTTCTGGAGGTTCATCCAACTGCCATAGTTGTTCAATGTGGGCTGTGACACATGACACGGTCACCGGCTGACTGTTTCGACTTGGTGCAGACGCTGGACCAGATAATACATTACCTATCTCTGTGTTCCACACCGTCTCACCATTAACTTCCTTCTTGCTGTGCAGTACCGCGTTGATATAGTCTGCACCAATCAGCATATGTATTTCGTCTGATGTCCCTTGTTGAGGCTTGTCACTCAGCTCGACTCCCCAACTGTGCCACTGCGCAATGGTCTGCGGACTTGCGCACTTCAGGTCCAGCTCAAGCGTTGGTTTCACGAACGCGTACCCGAATGCTAGCGGAGCTACCCTGGATCGTGATGGCGTACTTATCCATGCGCTGTTGGGTTGGTTCCGCGCCGAACGGCTTCACCTCTACATTTTCAACCCCAACGTGTTCTGCATCGATTGCTGACACCAACGTCGCAGTCACGAATGACGCCTCAGCACCCGAGTCCAGGAACACGCGAACCTTCGCGTTTCGAGTTCTTCCCTCAACTCGTGCCACTCCGGTCATCAGCCGCACACTTGGCGAGTGTAGACAGCACGACCCAACATTCTTCTCCGTAACTATCTCAGTCGGTTTCTCCCGGCTGTAACCTGCTCTATCCAACACATCATGTATTAGCAGGTGGTGTTTCCTCTGGCATTTCGTGCATCTCGAGCCTGACCGACATTCTCTGGCCATATGGCCATACTTAAGGCAGTTCCAGCAGAGTCTCTCTCGCTGCAGAAAACCCTTTCTCTCTTCCTGTGGCAGCGACTTTAGCTGCTTCTCTGCATCTGCGACCGATATCGCCATGCACTGTGCCGACGCCGTGGGCCTTGGCACGGATCGTTCTACTGGCTTCCTGGCAGTATCACCCTGTCGTCCGTGCGCGACCTGGTAAGACGCGCCGTGCTCCTGTACCTGGCGCAGTGACATCCCGTAGCACTGCCGTTCGACCAGGTACAGCTTCATCTCAGGTCCGCATTGCTCCAAGATTACCTGCTTTGCCATTGCTTGCAGCACCGGGGCCATTTTACCTATATCGGCGCTATACTTGGTGCCCACCTCGCCATCTTCTGTCATAGCGAGTGTGGCCCACACCTCTACCTCTCGGCAAACACGGACAACGTATTGATGAAACGACTCATCTGACCGCTGCTTGCCTGTCAGCAATGTCTTCCACGCTTTATCCGGAGTCTTTCCGAGCGAGGCAAGCAACTCTCGCTTTGCTTCCTCGTAATTGTTGCATCCAATACATATCCTCTCCGCTTTGCTAACCGCTAGCGCGATGCGCAGTCGCAGCAGCCATTCGCTTTCTTCGAACTCGTTCTTGGAACAGATGTCCTCGAACAGGTCAAGATAACGCTCCAATGGCTGCGTTCCATCATATGAGGGGATTTTCATCAACGGTTGACGCCCCCCGCTGTGACTGGGAGATTCCCCTGTACCTCCCATCGCGGCTTTACCCTCACCCTCATGCGCATTGGCGATGCGCTCGTTAATCTCGTTTAGTGTTTTGGCAAACTCGGTGCGGAGCGCCTCCTCTCGCCGTCTGGCACTGCGCTCCTCACGCTCCGCGTACTGTTGGAGCCTCTGCTCCACATGTACCTTCAACAACTCGCCTTCTAATCCTAACCGCTCTCCATTGTCGATAAAGCTGGCTTCCAAATTGTTCCATAGTTCCTCTGCCATGCTCGCTCCGATCCTGGCGTGGTCGCCAAATGTTATGAACCCTCTAAGATTCTCTAAATTGTCAGGATTGTACGACCACACGGCACGAGGACAACTCTTTTCCTTTACACAGTATATTTCACTTCATCGAATAATTAACAATGAACACTAATAACACCAGCTATTTATAGCATGCAAAAACAGCGAACATGCAAAACATAAGCATATAAAACTGGACATAACAGCGTATACAGCAAAAACACACACAGCGCATATAGCGTATGCCATGCAGCAACATCAGCGGTACGGCGGAGTCGAAAGACAACATTGCGACGAATACAACGCCATAAGCGCGAAGGCCTTTCCCAATTGAGAACTGGTGGTTTGCAACAATCAGCTTATTGGGACGTCGTGCACTGGTTGTGATATGTATACCAAAATTAGTTAACTTTGCCCAGACGTACAGCGATAGGTGGGGTCCTTCTCGTTTTGTCTGAGGCGGAATGATGATTGGTGGTTATAGTAGCTTTTTTTTAGAGTTGTCGCTGTTAATCCAGTATACTCCTTCTTCTCCGTACCTGTGGTGAATCTTGCCTTATACACAATGCTATGCGTTAGACTATTCGGTAGACACGCTGCGTCCAGTGCACATAAGTCTTTCGTCTGATAGTTACAAGTTCCTTCGGACTACATTGATCCAATTGATTCATTGCGAAACTGATGAAGGCAATTTGCTCTTACTTTGGAATAATTATTATGAAATGAGTTGAACTAATGCAGTTTTAATGGAAGAGAGCGTGCGCGCTCTACTTTTAACTGATTCTTTCAGAGTGCTGCATATCGTGGCTAGAAGACTGAGGCAACAAGAAGGTTCAGCTTTTGAAGTAATGCGAATGGGTTGTCTATTGGGTTGCCTCAGACTCACCTTCTTGTCGACTTCAATCTTGCTTTTCCCACTTTGCCTCAGTTCTTTCAAACTTTCGTTTGAACGGGGTCTGGCGGGGGATCTGGCAAGGAGAACTCCATGATTCGAGTGTTAAAACTGGTTTTTACATTTTATCAGCTCTGACCCTCGGCTGTATCTCATACTTAAAATGCCCACTATGACTGCTTGTCGCACGCATCGTATTGCATCCTCCACTCCACCAAGTGTGCAGTAGAGTCAGGTACACGCAGGCGCTACGGAGAGTGTACCTTCTGCTCCTGCCATTGCCTGCAGCTTTGGCTACAGACGCTCAGCTCTCCGTGGATCGTGTCTTTAGTGCACAAACGCGGTCCTCCGATACCTAAAACATCCATCATGTAATATCGCATGGACCGGAAGTACGTGGACTCAAAGCAACCTGAGAGAAAATGTGAATATTTGATGGGAGCGTGGCACGCATGTGAAACTCGCGTAGCTACCGAGCACAAGAGAACGTTCTGATCAATCTTGCACAATTAGTAATGTCTCTCTGTTTGACTTCAGCCAGGCCGCCACAGCGCTGTTGTTCGGCTCAAGCTTTGCCTGGCTGGTATCGCCCATAGCGCCACCTGCGGTTGTATCCCAAACTCCAGCCATATGCACACAATGGTTCATGATTCCTGATGGCCCATGCTATCACGGTGCAACGTATTCTTGCGACCACGTGACCACACAGGAAAACCAGGATAACAGTTACGTCACAATCACGCACTGATTCCTATTCGGAGGAGGGTGATAACAACAAGTTTGAAAAAGAGAAAAAAGATTATGATACTCTGTTCCGCCTATCCACGAGCGACACAGACTCATGCTCCTCATGTATCCATGTACCCCATCCCGATTTCCATAATTCACTTTTATGAGCACTGATTCTCTTCTGTCAGAATTTCTTCCTCAGTTCTCGTTTTTTTCTCCTTTTGTTGCCATCTACATTATATTCTGATAACGATCTTGAAACCTGAAAGCTATCAGGTGTTTTGGAAGTGATTGTCACTGTTGAAACGGTGCATCGCTGTAAGCTTTCCCCTGATCATGTTTGGTCTTGAAGAGCACTGATAGTCGTACTCATCATGCACAATCTTCTTCAGCCTACTCGAGCTCAAGGGAATAGGGATGAATTCCCAAGACACTATGTTTTGAGAAGCAAGTGATGCTTTCTTGCCGGTTTGGCAAGTGGAACGTTCAATGATTTTACTGTCTGCTCAGTCAATCAAGTGTCAATGCAGATTGGCAGGAAAAGCAAGAATTTCAGTGAGGGAGAGCAACCAGCTTTCTTATTATTATGAGTGGTTTAACATTGTCCTCCAGGCAACTATCTGGGCATTTGTCATGTTTTTATACAAAATATGTTGTTACCACTATTTACCTCTCTATGTATTCAGCCCAGGTATCAGCACAGACGTGTGAAGCTACACAAGGCATCACTATCGGAGTATTCATTGGAACCTTGTCAGCAAGCCTGGTACTCGGTGCACTCATTATGTTCCTGTTCACACAGTTTGTACAGCGAAAGCGTCGCTCAACGCAACAGGAAAATACAAGATCGGATATATTTCCTGAGAGTACAACACATGCCACACCTAACATGGCGTATGAAGATGCAGAGATAGTGGAGACAACACTCACAAGCAGTGAAGCATACGGAGTTGCTGGGACTGCAGACCCGCACAATTATGAGTTTGTAAGGCCTTGAAGATTACATGTACGGGAGCTCATTCCACTGATCAAAGCTTGTGCTCTCAACATTCACACGCCATCGCAATTTGTCACCGCACCACCCTCTGCTTCCTTGTGTTTAATGAAACTGGTTTCACTCTAATAAATCGCATCGTCCAAACTTCTCACTGCTGGGATTTCATGCAACCATATTACTCGTATTTCCTTGTGAGTTAAATAATTTAAACCGCGCCGCGTGCGTATTATTTGCATACTCTGGCTTTCAAAGGTTGCAAACACAAACGTTTAGTGTGTCTTAGGATGTGCATATAAATGTACCCGTAATAATATTCCCGCTAGTTCGCTTTGGTATAATTCATCATTGAACAGTTCGACCCGTCTTTGAGTGCATAGTATGACTGGTTCTAGCATGATAGACCTACTCGAAATCAATTACCATTGCCTGCCCCTCGTTTGTACTAACTTCTCAACTCACCGTTGTTTACGGCATTTAGGGCCTTTGGCTTGCCCTTTGCCGAGACACTTTTCGCCTTCAAGAAGGTTCTTCGAAAGGCAATGCTCTTTAACACCCCAGTCTATACCGATATATATATATTTTCCTCTGTTTCATTCTTTTTGCATTTATGCTCTCGGCCCATGTTTGAATCTACCCTCACTTTCTTGTTTTGGCTCTTTCCATTATAATCATGCCTTCAAGTCCAGACAGTAGGCACATTTCAAAATTATTCCTTGCGTGTTTCCAGTACCTCCATTTCCATTTCATACGTTTCCAATTTTTAAAATGAAAGTTTATGAAAGTTTGACACCTGCACATGAGTCTCTGATGTCTTTTTCCTAGTACTCTTTTCATCCACACGTGAGGTGGAGGAGGAAGATCATGGCACTCATAGCCTTCATCGCAGATACTCAAAATTGGAACATGGACTTTGACAGTATTGTTCAGCAAACTTGAAAACAGTTTGAATTGAAAGAGATAGGCACTGTAGGATGATCCGGTACCTGAGCAAAGAAACGTGCCACGCTCGAGACCTGTTTGGAAGTGGAAAGATACATTACTGACCACTGTTAATTTACAACTTGTGGTCTTCGATAGGAGTAACATGGCTGCAGTGAATTTATTTTTGCGGGCTTTGCCGAATTTTTGGTAGGTCAGATTAACTATTCCCCCCTCCCCAAATAACCACTTTGGAGGTTGCTTCCGCCATTTGATGTTGGGAGGTGGTGATGGTGATGAGATTCTACATCACAAAAGAAAAAGAGTTTCGTCAATCGACAACGCTGTTCTAATCTCATGTCGTTCACTCTTTAATCTGAATGGTGTCTGTTATTTGCAACTACCACATTACACCGTTGCGCTCTTCGGCCGACCTCAATGTTGCCCCAGCACACCATCAGTAAAGCTAAACTACAGTTGGCACTTTGCTCTGTCAGACAGCAGCTGTTTTGATCATCAGGATCTCTTCAGTGAAGGTTGATAATGTAGAAAGGCTAACTGATAGTGAAATTCACCCTTTTGTAGCAAAAATGGTAAACATACTGGTGCATCGTAGGAATGAAGACTAGGGCCAAGCAAAAGAGTTTAAAATGTCATAGACTATATTGAGGAAAATGTGATTGAGAGTAGATGTAGTGATAGCCATGTGTGACTTCAATAGATGGCACAGCATAGCTAGTAGCAACGCCAGTGGCCCATGGGGCATTCTCTCCTTCCATACGCCCACCACACCTCACCATTGCCAGGTCACAGCCATCCTTTAGATTCAATGATAATGCCCTAGCTTAACAATACAGTGCTAAACACACGCTCACAAAATCTCATTCGATAGGCCCATTGGACATTCGCTCTTGAAACTCCGCCATGGTTTGACATACGCCTGTAGTTAACATAAGGGCGTCACAGCTATTCCGAATCTTCATGAAAATTAATGTCGCTGGCAATTTTCAGTCTTTCTTTATCAGTCTCCTTGTCTCGACCACCGGCTGCTACATGCACTTGACTGGCACAAGTACGTACAATCAAGAAGAGGAAGCAGCATGATTCGGCCTTGTCCAGATTATTATCAACCACCACACCACACCTTTGCGATCTCCAGCCGACCTCAACACGTTGCCATAGCACGCCATCAGAAAACGACACTTCAGTTGGTACTTTGATCCTTCAGACAGCTACTGTGTCGATCATCATGATCTCGTCAATGAAGGTTGATAATGTGGAATTGCTAACAGATAGTTCACACTTGTCACGTGCCTGTTGTCATGTCGTTACTAGCATCCGGCCAATAAGAGCAACACCGTATCAGTCGGAAATGCCCGGGTACAGTGTACCCATTAGGAGTGATCTCAGTAGTACTACGTATGTTGGTCCACTGCCAATTGTGTACCAGGCCATGCTAGGATTTACCGGGTGTTAGCGGCCGTCGTGAGCTCCCTTCGGGAACGGACACGATAATTTACTTCCTTTTTTTCATGCCAAGTGCTTTGACCTGGTACGTAACCGGCAGCACTCCAGCGCAGATAGAACAACGTGGGAACATTCCTAAGGACACCACATTCGCTCGAGTCAACAGGCGTCGGCGCCCTTTTACAGGAAACCATAGGTTTTATTTGATGGATGAGCGAAATTCAGCTGGTGAATTAGACATGCAGAAAGCCAATGGAAGTGCGCTCTACCCGTCACCGTTTAAATAAGACATCGCACTGAAGCCATATCGGGTGTTAGCAGGGGGGAGAACGAGAGCAGCAGAGACTTGGCCACGGGTGGTGGCTGCAGTGTTGACACCATGGGCGCGCAAGGTAAAGCGATCTCGCAGAAGAGGACTGGCAATTCCATTCAGATAGCCTTAAACAAATACATAAGTTTTGAAGTTGAGGCGTTACTCAAGGGTGAACAAGTTAGTATGACTGTATAGAAGAGTGACGTAGTCATTCTATCCAACGAAACTGTAGTGTATGTGTAGTTGCATTACATCATTATTGTGTGTACACCAGTCCGCATGCGCGGTCTCTGAATCTGTATAACTTGTAGGGGAGCGGTGTTCTTTTCCCGCGCCTTGCTTGCTTTCGGACTGCTCTTCCAGATGTACTTGTAATGGTAGTTTTCTCCGACCCTGTTATTGTGCTTTGCTGAACCCGACATAACAGAAACTATTCTCTTTAACGCCACGCGGCTTGCAGTAAGAATGAAGGAATATAGGGTTTGTGAAAAGCAATGAATGTATGCAGTGGCGCCAAACTCAAATGTGGACTGAATTATCGATAGATGGAAGGTTCGTTTGCCAAAAATACTGATTTTGTGCTTTGCATGTTCAAATGCTCCAACCTTCCTATTGACAATTGCACGTACTGTCCGCTTGGTTTGAGAAAGACAGATGTTCGTCAACCAGTCTGCCTAAGTACGAATCGGTAGCAGATGGGACTATGGAAGTGTCCCAGCAGTTGACAGCGGTAGACCTGTGTCTCATATAAGATGTGCCATCCTCGGCCTAAAGTTTGATTCAAAGCTTGTGGGAAGCACTGTGTTGCATAACGGGTGCGAATGCAGAATAACAATGGACCGAGCACTGAGCCTTGATGGACGCCCCTTGTGCAAGAGCGGGTCCCACCTAGCTGCTGTCCTAACCTTACTCGCTGGACGCGGCTGGTAAGGTAGCGTGCAAACCAAGCAAATGCAGAGTAAGCAATGCCAAGCATCTTCAACTCGTCGACGAGCTCTTGATGCTTAACTCCTTCAAAAGCTTTGCTCATATCTGGAAACACTATGCGCAGTACTCGTTGTTATCAAGTGCTTTGAGCCATTTGTCAACCACTAGCACAAATTAGTCCTCACACGAGCTGTTGGTACGATAAGAAAAGTCAATTGATTGTCAGGCACGTACATGATGTTGTGTAACTTAAAAGAATGCAGTCAGCCGCTCCAAGACAATTCGTTCTAATATCTTGCTGCATATGGGCAATAATGAGACTGGTCTGTAATTTGTAGAGCTTTCTGCATCACCTGATTTGGAAACTGGGCTGGCTGAGGCATTCTTGAAGACATCTGGTACGCACCCTGTGCTCACTTTTCTGGCGTGTTGTCCGATGGTGCTAGTCATAAGATTTGCCCAAAATCATATCAGCGGTAGTTATCCAGGACGTCTTTATGTTAAGAGGCCTTGGGAAACAGGGATGACAACTACGTGTCATGTGGTTCCACCACCTGGCTATTCAAATAATTATATTCCTAGACTGGTGCTCACTGGTATGCTTGTGAAATGTTGCCGTAACTTACCGCTCAGGTATGCCTGGTGTCTGGCGACATTCCAATCCAGTTAAAAAATATAAAGTACTGCCAGGCGCTGAGGTATGGAGCACCCAAGACCAAAGAGACTAGAGATCCACCAGGACCAGCTTATTGATAAAATTATTATTAGCCTGTGATTCAACTGAGCGTAGATATGCACATGGAAATTATAAGGCCTAGGCTAAAACTTTGTCACCCAGTTCCTGCCGACAGTACTGTAGGTCTGGGGAGGGTTACATGCAGACCCTTCTATACTGATAAAGGATCATCAATAGCTTGTGTGACATTAACCTGAAGCACTATCTCGTCAGCTCAAACTAGGATGCTACTTCCCGCCCTTGCGCCTGGCCAGACCGTCACAACCCCGTATTCAGGTACATGTAAATGGTTTAAAAACTATTCGAGGGCAGTGCGTTTTGGCTCAGTTTCATTTCTTTCGTTTCGTCTCTGAGTAAACTCAGTCTAACTTCATCATAGCAATCAGAAGAAACCGCAAAGCGAAAAATTGCATGTAGTAATAACCGACAAGAATATGACCAGGACTAATTATATCGGCGAGGAGACAAACCGTAGTATTGAAACTTGAAGAATGTAAACGTGGTCATCAGAAAGAAGTGGAGGTATCATTATCATAGAAACGTTTTCTTGTGGCAAACATCAGGAATCAATAGCCGATATGGGGGTACAGTTGAAACAGAATCAGAATAATATCAGGAAAGAAAATCACAGAGAAACAGAATGTCCAACAAATATCAGAAACAAAACGTATCATCACTGTTGCAGGCAGCGGTTAAAAGGAACTAGAAAAAAATTCCGAATGACCACTTTTGATTCCTCTTGTACTGAAAGCTGACCAGGATGTTACTGTACATGTATTCGCCATCAAAGATCATAACCAGTAGTTACCAGGTAGTCCTACTTAGCGGGATAAGTGAATAGATCATCCGACAGCAAAGGTAACACCTAACGGTCATGTGGTATTGCCAACAGCCTGCTTCTGTCTTCTTAGAGACTGAAAAAACTAAAAAATTGCACGAATGTACTTCAAAAGTATAATACAAATTGTAGCCGGCACAAGCAAAAACGTGCCTAATGTCGCCAGAGGTAGATTTTGAATTGTTGTGCTCATTCTGTGCAGAATTTCATCAGGAAGCTATTAAAAAAACAGGATGGAAAAATACTGAGGGAGTGCAAAGATATGATCATTTATATAGGCTCCGTTTTGAGTTACTTTGCAGCAAATTGTCACGAAATCATGTGATAATTGCAAGTAGCGCCAGTGCATTTTTCAGGTACTTTTAATATCACAAAGCCCGCTAAATCTTCTCTGGGTGGAGGTGAAATCAGCATGATATGTCCTGTATAGTGAGTAACATGTCATTTAAGAGGTTAGATCATTTTGATGGACTGCTATGTACAAGTATAGAGTCGGATACAATTGACACGCGGAAATACAATTACATACGAATACAGAAATGGTCATCGGCAACATCGGCAAATACATATTTACAACATTGTCCTTCAACAGGATCAGACTCAAGCATGAGATTAAGAAGGAGCTGGACAAACTTCCTCTTGGTACTGCGGAGGTACATGCTCTCGTATCTGGCTGTACAGGTACTGCTTGCGCTCTGCCGAGAGACCACCTGGAGAGATCGTACTGGGCAGGCCGGCCTGCAGCAATTCATCAGAAGGGACCTTCAAAATCTGGACCTGGCATTCAGGAGAATCAGCGGCCTCCTTGACAAACAGCACACCAGGATCAGTACGAGTTGTGCGCATGTAGTGCATCTTACAGATGCCTGGTACAGGTTTGAAGAAGCGCATGAAAAACCGGTCCCACTCGCGCCGGACAAGATCCGATCCGGGTATCACTTGAGCTGCATTGCATCCAGCACTAGAATCCACTACATCAGCCAATTGAGACATAGAATACACATTGTTACGCCGATAACTCCGCTTGAGCAACCCGAAGCATCCGTCTACCAAGCAACGTGTATGACCGGTAATCATAAAGTGAATCTCAATGCTCTAATGCAAACCAGCAATGCATCGCCAAGCCAAATATGCAAACACAGTTTTGTTCTTATTCTGCCCACAGCAATTATCCGCAGAAAGAGCACACTCTTTCTCACCTAGCCCATGATGCTCGAAGTAGTGGTGCAACAGGGTGACAACACTGTTGGGTCCGTGGCTCTTGCTACCATTAGGACCAATGGTGTTGGTCTTATCTAGGAGGTAGTTGATCTGTGCTGGAATCGCTTCATTGTTGACCCCGAAGATTTGCACCTTCCGTGGCACTTTAAAGTAGATTGGACCAACTTGACGGAACTCATGCGGAATGCAAACATTCTGGGCAAAGTCAAATGTGTAATGTGTCTTAAGCGCTGACGTGGAACATGGCTTCTGTGGTGCACTAGGTAGCGGCTGGATTGCCTTGAGTTGATCCGAGGCAGTCTGAGTCAGTTTACGGTAGTGGTCTCGTTCTCTCTGAGCAGTAGCAATGTGATTAGATTGCAATGTGCATGCAGCCAGCTTGTCTTGTTCGGTGAGTGATGCCATAACACCACGTCGTAGCACTTCACATCGGTCACAGACATCCGTGCGAGGTGTCATGAACACGATGTGTGGCGTACATTGGTGCCAGAAACTCCTGAAAGATGACTCAACCATTACACGCACACCTGCTAGATTGCCGGCTGCAAGATAGTCTTTGTGGACACTTTTGTATTTTTGACTGGCTGGCAGGAACACTGGCGGTACTCCCGCTCACCCGTGCAGAGGTGCTGGGCGCGGTATGCCGTGCTTGTTGCTGTGTGCGTTAATAAACGTTACTGCGTATTTCACCTCCTCAAATTTAAATGCATTCGCTGGACGCCTGCCTGAGTTGCCATTGCGTCTGGGAACAGCCCCATTCTTGTAAACATGCTGAGAGATGCGTTTGAGCCTGTCTCTCCCAGCATCGTAAATGTATCGGAATGCACCACACACACCCTCTTGCTTTGGAAGGCATAGCTGAATGCCTCCCGCACATGCTTTCGTTTGTGAGCCGTTTCTCTGGGTGCGAAACGGATGGCCTCCAACACACCCATCAGCATCATGTCAAACTCTAACTTGTCCAGCTCCTGCACATTGAGCCGATTCTGCTGAATTTCCTCAAGGCGGAATTGTGACAAACAGTTTCTAGAACATCCGCAGTTTGGACTAGCAGCAGCTGCAGTTGCGCTGGCTTGTTCAACTGCCACAGGACCAGGCGCTGGTGCATCGGGCTCACTCACCTCGCCATCAGAGTCATCCATTGGCTCATCATCACTGCTCGCTCGCCTGCTGAAAGCGTTGGCAGCCACGTCGATGTTGAGTTCAGCCGCCAAGAAATGCTCACTGTCGTCGTCATTGTCACTGTCGCTGTCATCGGCATCGTACTCCGTATCCGATCCAGGCTCGTCCAACGGGACGCCATCAACAAACTCTTGCTCGTCTTGCAGCAACAGCGAAGCCAGCGCTTCGTCGACAGTAAAGAAGCACCTTCTCGACATAGTGTGAACCAGGGCCAGAAGTCTCAAAGATAACTGGTGCTCTCCTACAAATCGACCTGACAAACTAACTTCACAAGCGCCATCGCGCGAGCGAAAGGAAGAAAGCAGCTGCAACAAATAGTCACTATTTTGTCGCCTTTGGCCCGATTTCCTTCAAATAAAAAGCAATGGAAAGCTGGTTCTCTCAGCTTTCACGTGATCCGTCTTTTGTAGCCGTGCGTGCCTATGCCTTGACACTGCATGCAAATACAGCACGTGCACTGATGCACTGCAGGGGATTTCCCCACTTGACACTGTCACGGCTCATTGCACAGTTCATGACTCAAGTACGTAACTCGTTAGGCAGGTTTTGCTTGCGCAGGCTCCGAGTGAGTGGCAGTGCAGTAGTGAGTGAGACTGAGAGTGAATATTATTCATGTACTGGGCAACACTGGCGCCATGGCATGGCATGGCCATGGCTTTGACTGGCTTCTGATGTGATGTATCATTCACTAGTACAGCTGACTGCATTACTGCATTACCACAACAATCGGCTGCTGAGCCTGCTCGAGCCTTTTTGGTTGTACGTGGCTGGTCATGTACCTTCCTGGTGCATAAACATGCACACAATACATGCACAAAATAGGGCATGATACAAATGTTTTCCGCGTTCATCGATGAGAGGATTCCTTTATCAATGGTCAATGATAGTTGTCATTTTAGTTAATGCGATATCAGATAGCTGTTGTGGCATACAATGGATTTCGGAGGGAACTGGAATGACCTGCGGCTGTACTTGAGAAGTACGATTAATTCGTTTTCAGGTAGGCGGCATGACTGTTATTTCTGAGACAGTATGTGTGAATTGGTACGAGGTTTAGGGTCTGACTGGACACAAAAGGATCACCCCCATTGCTACCATCCAAATTAAAATAATATCGAACTCGTAGCATGACGAAAGGCAAACCAGAATGCATGCGTGATAAGTGTGGGCACAGCGAGGGCATAGGTCCACCAGCTGATGTCTCCCCCGGAGGCGTGAGTTTCAGAGTCCGAAGGAAATGTCTTATCAAGGCAACGCCATACAACAGTTGCTTGAGTAACGGTTGCTTTTATCGACAGTGCCTAGAAACGACTAGAATGTCAATAGCTGCAGGACTCTGCGAGGTTTGAAAACATGTTGAACGCATGGAATTCAAAGCATAGCAAGGTATTTTTTGCGTCATGGAAGCGTTTCTGAGCAGAATATACAGCCGAATGCAGATTTGAGCTTGACGATCGACAATCAAGGCCAGACTGTAACGATCTGGTAGGATCAAATACACGATTTTTGCTGAAGCACAAGCCAGACTTGAAATTGAAGTAGCTCGCAGCACCATGATCGCCGGGTGCTGCTAAGCCTTTGCACAACTTCGGGATAAACACATTGCTGAATCAGGGAAAACTTGCGGAAGCTAGATTGTGCACCATGGTACCCATGCGCACAGCATACAAGATGGAGATTTACATGGGTTCAACTTTGAGTGTCATGTAGAATAGAAGTAGAAGAGATTATAACGGTTTCCATTCTCTCCAAGATATCGATGGAAGAGTTCGTCTTCCTATGTGCATACAGAACAACGCATAACAGGAGGCTGCAACTTGCAGATTTCGTGTAGTGTACGAATACATGTACTAGTATGTTGGAAAGTACACAAGATGATGAGTCATAGCACCTACTGATGTGAACAGCTGGTAGACAGACATACAACAGACCCATCCTGCTGTCAACTGTCCACAACAACTTGTTCAACTACAGAGATACGCAGATTTGGCTATTGCTATCCAGTGTTGATTTGATGTTACTTTTGCCACTGTCCTAATGCTCATCTCCAGTACAAAAATAATGTAGTAGTTTACCGGTGGGCTTGGTGTATGCAACAGCTCAGATGTAGATTAGAGTGGACCCACCTTTGATCTAGTGCAAAGCAGAGCAGGTATTCGGTGCTCGATTTGGATTCTATTGCTCTCTACTGAATCAGTCCTTTTGGCGACATCGTACGCCACAATTTTAGAATGGCCGGAAAGTATAAGTGAGAATTGTTCTAAATTTCACAATACGTAAAAGTATTAACTTAGAAGTTGCGACATCGGCCTTATTAGTGATGAAGTGGGTTGTTCGTACGAGGAACACACGCTTCCTGCCGAACTTGACACTGACTGACTCACGACTGCCATCCCGAGCACACGAGGAGCACTTAGCTCCTTCCAATCGGCAAACCTGCAAGAAAGCATCAAACCCTGCTAAACACACAGTGTTTCGGGGAGATCACCCCTCATCAGTTGTGCTCGAGTAGGCTGAGCAAGGCTGCGCGTGAAGATAATCACTTATATTGCTCCTAAGGTCAAACCATCACCAGGTATACAAACTTACAAAGACGCTTCGTTTCCAGCACGACAAACAACACGTGAGGCTGCAGGTAGCTGCGTGAGTCAGGGTCGCTCTAAGAGTTTTGCTAAACAGACGTTGAGAGCCAGTAGCTGTTCACAACGCTGTAACCTCTAACAACTAGTCCCACGCCCGCCTGAGGGACAACAACATGAACTTAGAAGTTGCGACTAAGGCGGTACTAGTGATGAAGTTGGTTGTTCTAACGAGCAACACACGCTTCCTGTCGAACTGAAAGAACCTGCAAGAAAGCACCACTCACTGCTCAAAACAAAGTGTTTCGGCTAATTCACCCCTCATCAGCTGGGCGTGATTGCTGAGGGTGAATTCATCAGGACGTGCGACTAGTTGTTGGAGGTGAGAGCGTTGTGAATAGCTCCTGGCCCTCAGCGTCTATTAAGCACAAACCCATGAGCGGCTCTGACTCACGCTGCTACCTGGGGCGTCACGAGGTGTTTGTCGCGCTGGACACGAAGCGTCTCTGCAAATTTGTATGCCTGGTGATGGTTTGGCCTGGAGAGCAATCACGCCCAGCTGATGAGGGGTGAATTAGCCGAAACACTATGTTTTGAGCAGTGAGTGGTGCTTTCTTGCAGGTTCTTGTAAGTACTAGTTTAAGTAGTACTCTTCAGGCAAAATCTTCCTTAACCTACTAAAGTCCAACTGATGAGGGTTCAGTTCCTCGAAACGCTGTGTATTTATCAGGGAGTGGTGCTTTCTTGCAGGTTTGCCGAGTGGAAGCTGCGCCGTGCTCCTCGTGTGCTCCGGATGGCAGTCGTGAGTCAGTTATGTGTCATGTTCGGCAGGAAGCGTGTGTTCCTGGTTGGAACCACCAACTTCACGTAGAAGTGTGTTCCTTAATTAAGTGTTAATCTCCGGCCAGAGCTGTTTCGTCGTTTACCCATCAGCGAAGCAGAGACCCTCAGCCTACGGCGATACGTTGCTGCATTAACATACACCTACAAACTGCATCACCGGTCCGACTCAATAGATGATATGCCAAATAAGCGCTCGAAAAGTTGAGAGGGCATGCGATTGATGCGCCCAGGCTTAGCTTGTCAAGTGCACGGGATGTGCAAAGTACACGGATTTTAGGCTTGTTGTGCGCTTACGCGATCAGGTGCTGCACGTGCGTGAATGGAATGCATGCAGTTCCACCGTTACTAGTTTTAGCACTTCCTTCGGCGTTGAAACTAAAGCTGTAAATCTGAATAGAAGAAACAGTTTTGCTTGCTTTTAATATAGCGGCTGGAGTGATTTTTCGCTGTCTTGTTTTCGGATACCGACCAACCACGACCATTGCTGTGTTCCAGGATGTACTGGTGACCGGCGTTACTCCCCAGCCCCAGCAAATGTTATTCGGCTTTTCCAGAAATTTCCATCATCCTGAACTGTGAAGGAAATGGACTGTTGCTATTCGACGGGAGGAAAGGGAAGGAGAGTAAAAGAAAGTGACACTACAGTGGTGTGATCTGAACTTTTCTTGCCAGAAGATTACCGGTATGTAGATCTACAAGGAGAGAAAATCGCCAGGCAAGACTGGTAAAACATTTTGTATCTAGAGTTTTCAATCTGGTCCGCCAAGACAACAGCGGCTGATGCTAACCGGCGTCGCTCTACCTCGTGTCGTGAGCTACTGCACGGGAGCAGCCTGAAGACATACGACTCATACCTAGTGCTATCCTAGGCATACTGTCCCTACGCTGGAGGCAGCATTCGACAGTATTCAATGCAATCTGGGTGACTGCAAGAATAAAGTAGCAAAATTGAGCGAAATGACTAACAGTCGCATGTTTGGAGTTCTGCGGGTATCCCGATTCAAAGACAAGGCATCATAATTATCAGTAACCTTGGACAACACAGTCATGCGACGTATCAAGCGGAGTCTCAAGATAACATTTGGCTACCCAGCAGCCACCATTTGTCACCGCCACAAAATATTCCCGTCGCCATCCGTTAAAACTTTATAGTAATTATTGTTTGCAATGCCATAGCGCCTCAGCCCCCTCTTTGCAGAGTTTACTTTGTTTTTAGGTCAAAATATTCACCCTACGCTGGCTACGGAAGCCTTGACCAGGCCTGCTGAGGGGATAGTACACCCTCGCTTTAGCCCTACCTAATGCTTCTTCACGACATGGCTTCTCTTTGCAAAACATACAGGTACCTGGTCTCTGATAGCAGTGATAGCTGGAGTTTTCTTCCATCGGGGTGCTGCTAGGCAGCCTCCTTCGTCATGCCGCAGAGGCTGCGTAGAAGGCTGTTATGTTATAACAACCTTCTACGTAACCTCTTTGCAATACGCCATTTCCCACTTACCTCGAGCACCCTGTAAAAAGGCGCATTGTCTGCAGGGATGGCCCTAGTAAAATGATAAATACAACAAAAATAGAACAACTCTATTTGTGCTGGCCCTGACGAATAGCGGAAGCACATGAGAAACTGGTTGCCTGGAGCAATGACGGAAGAAACGCTGATGTGATCTCACTCGGGTGAAGGATGAGGTAAAACCGCGAAGCAGTCAGGGTCTTGCTTCTCAGCCTATGCCATATGCCGCTGCCAATCTGCTGTTGGGTATGGCGCTCTATTGCTATTACCTCTGTTAGAAGCACCTTCTCTGTGATGTGGGATAGGGAAGGCGGGATTTCCCAGTACAAAGGCAAATCAATGTTGCCAGTGTCAGTATGCCCAGGTGGTTGATAAGGGGTTTCGCAACTACGTTCCTTGGCCCTTGTGCCCCATTGCTGTTGTTGCTAGGTTGCATATGCCAGGGATTGACCTTTCATCTCACAATAGTTGATGGTCAGCAGCAATGCAACAATGTGGTGGAAGGAGCATGCAATGCTGCAGTGCAACTGCAATATGCAGACATCACTTCGAGTACATGCTTTTCTTTTAGCACTGTAGCACACACTTAGCTTTCCTTCTTCTTTTGAGATGCCCAACACTTAGCCTTGACAAAGTATCTCTGCGGTCCAGAATTCTTTGGCTCTGGAAAGCAACACTCAACACTGTAAACGAATGGCGAGAAGAAGGACTCATCCCCGAATGGTTTCTGTGTCCGGCGTTAGGTACCTTTCTCGATTCTGAAGATGCTGGAGTACAGCACTAACAGAAACACCACTTAGCAAATCCTCCGAGCGATGGCTCCATGCCTCGGTGGGAAATTCTGCGTCTGTTTGTTGAGCAGCATCTATAATTTGATGGAATCAGCGGAAAAGCAGCTTCTTCTGTTCCCGATGCAGATGGTGTCAAGGTATTCGCTGCTGTAGCGACCAGTGAAGGAGGAACGGATTTTCATCGCCCTTTCGCTGCTCGGAGCCGACTGCCATCATTGTCCCCCGTCCTAAGCTCTGGGGCGTTGGGAATAAAATAATATCTGTCGGTCTTACCTCTGCAACAAATCATCTCGCTTTCCATCTACCGGTATCTCTCCCTCACGTACTGTACGTCTTCAGCTGAGCAAAAGTCCATCTAGCAATCGTTTCGCCGACAGGTGGGTTCGCAAAACGAGAAGCTATGGCTGGTGTACTATTTCTTGCTGCCATATCTGGGTATCAAAATGAAAAATTGAAAGCAAAATATGCACAAAGGTGTCAGAGTTCCTTTTCTTCATCCGAACATTTTCTCCGACAGAATGCTAAAATGCAATAACAGTGGAACTGCATGCATTCCATTCATGCACGTGCAGCACCTGATCGCGTAAGCGCGCAACAAGCCTAAAATCCGTGTACTTTGCACATCCCGTGCACTTGACAAGCGAAGCCTGGGCGCATCAATCGCATGCCCTCTCAACTTTTCGAGCGCTTATTTGGCATATCATCTATTGCTAGCAGTCCTCCCACCAAGGCTTGAGCCCCGTGACGCCACTCGCACTCGAAACGATCTCCGCATGGCCGCCGGCCACAGTTGCCAGCTACGAAATCCGCTACCGCGTCAAGCACCAGACACCATTCTCCGCAGCTTCCCACATCGTGCAATCCAGCTGTGGAATTCCCTGCCGCCAGCTTTTCTAGACTCCGCCCCAACTCGCAAAAATCTTCAAAAGTTTAAGTGCAACGTCAACGAATACCTCCTCCGACAGGATTGGCGATAGTCCACGGACATTCTGCCTGTCGACCCACCTACATTCTAGTGCCCCGTCAACGACTCCCATTGCTACGAATGCGCTGCACAGTAGTACAAGCTGCTGCTTGCCCTTGCTTTCTTTTTATTTTTGCTGACCCTTACAGCTCTATCTTTTGTTTTTGGTGCGTGTTTCTGGCCGTGATGCCGAGACCTCAGGTCGGCAGAGCCATCAATGCCCCACCATCACTGCTGCACCTCGGTGCAGCCCCTTCTCAGTAGTTGTCACGTTTGTCCTTGTCTCAGTACCATTGTCTTCTGTATTATTTATGAGTTGGGTATGTGAACATAGTAAAAAAAAAAAAAAAAAAAAAAAAAAAATAAGGCCGACCCTGGTAGTAATGAAAAATACATTTTCTAACGCCAGATTTAAGCCAGGCCCGAACAGAAGTATGTTTTATAGTTATCAAAGTTTACCGATTGCTTGCCCTCTGTTTGTGTTAAAAGTATGTACATGTTTAAAAATGGGAGACATAATTTCATCATAGGTGTTGCTGTTGTCGAGATTTTATATTGCCTCGCATACCGAGAAGGTGCAATTGATTCAGGGCAAAGACAATAGTTCAAAAATACATGTGCGGATGAATTGCTTGGCGAGAAGTACCCTGACTGTACAAAGGGCGCCCTGCAGTCATTTAGACATTCTCACATCATGTTTACTGTTCACATGGAGAACAGTCGCCAACGAGACCGACTCCTGTGTGCACCTTGTTGTGTGCACCTTGTTGAGTCTCAATTAACGAGGTTCCCTAAATGATTGTCTCAAGAAAATCGATTAGGATAACTTGCATTTATAGCGTGCGCCGCAAGTCCAGATCTCCGGTTTCAAAACCCGTGAGGCCAGCATTTATACCCCATAAAATTTGTCATCACTGTGTGTACAAAATTTCCTAAATTGGGGGTTTGCGATCCACCTAGAAAATAATGCGAAACGTTGCCTGAGTAATATTCTGAAGATAATTCCCGGAATGATCAGCAAAAATTGGAATTATTCGAAAAGTCTAGAGGTCTTTACTTTTGAAACGCACTATTGTTTCACCGTATTCTTTTTGTTCTTGTCGTAATGTACCTCCTCACTGATACTTTTCATCGCTATAATAATTATAGTAAAGTTTAACTTGAATTGTTTGCAGGCAACCTGCCTACACTCAAGAGAGCACTGCATTCCATCCAAATCCATTGGTATCATAACGATACCAATGGATTTGTGTGAAATGCAGTGCTCTCTTGAGTGTAGGCAGGTTGCCTGCAAACAATTCAAGTATAATGAAGCTGCGTGAAGCGTCCTTCAAAATTTTTAGTAACGTTTAAATTGAAAAAAATATGGTGGTAAAGACACACCTGGCAATATGGCTATAAACACACACCTGCCCATACACGCTCTCTAAGCTGCAAAGTTCCGGCACAGAGCTCTCCTTCTCACCACCACCACCATCAGTTCGCGCATGGCGCCTAGTCGATGCATGGTTGGCGGTATCAGACATAGCAGGCTGGTACATCAAGTAGCGCTTGGCACATAGAAGATGACACAGCAACGACATAGCTCGATTGCGACGTACCTTTCGTCCCCGCTGGACTCATCAGGCAATCTTCTTCTTGGACGTCTTCATACAGAGCTAGACTCGGGAGAATGAAGTTTAAGACACCACTGCAGCTGTACTTATGGTTGATAATTATAGTGGTAAAGACACACCAGGCAATATGGCAGTAAACACATATGGCGGTAAACGTTTAAATTGCACGTTTAATTGCACAGATGCATTGCCAAAGATCAACACGATACGCATTCTATTATTTTCAGATGTCACACATCAAGTGTCCGGTGTTCTGTTTCTCTCACATCGTTGTCACGTCACTATTGGACCGTTACTTTGTTCTAGCATGGTGCATGGATGTTTGGCAACGTTAGTGTGAACTTCTAATAGATGGTCTGCTTCGTGCTCTTGTTGAAATTCGAGCGACATTTTTATGCATGTTACAGTGGCACTGTGCGTTTCATTAGCACATTTGGAACTTTTGTCGCCTTCAACGTCTTTAGGTATGCCACCTTTCTATGTAGAAAGTGCGCAATTGCGCCACTTTTCCCTATATATGTACTCATTCCGCAAGAGGTACACAAAAGGAAGTATATAGGGCACTATATAGAGCACTATTGCAGGTTAAGGCGCACACCCTCTGTATGTACTCATTCCTATATTTGCTATTCATTCGTTACCTACCTCCACTGAGGAGTACTTTATGAGCGAAACAGTTGTCTGGAGGATATGGAAAACCTACCAAAGAACGAACTTCCTTGCTATGGAGTGGTGTTGTGAAAGTGTGCCAAGAGCGCAGTGTGAAGAGGTGGACGGTTCCGTTTATTTTCAAATGGCGGAGTTTGGCGCTGCTTCTGAGTTGTTGATATTTGTCCTGTTTACCGACAGGATGAGCTGTCGCGTCGCCTGACCTTCCGTTTCTCTCGCATCATCGTGACGCCAGTATGGGACAATTACTTCACTCTAACATTATGCAGGTTGTGTTGCAACGTTAGTGCGAAAGTCTACTTCAAGTAATAGAGTGTCAGCTTCGCGCGCTTGTTTAAATTCTTGCGTCATCTGTATGCATGTTCAAGCAGCACTTTAAGATTCATAGGGAAGCAGCTGTCTGAAAGATAAGGAACATCTACCCAAGAACGATCTTCTTCGCTATGGTGCGGTGTTGTGAATGTGTCTCAAGAACGCAGTGGGGAGAGGTGCACGGTTCAGGGTATTTCCATATGGTTGGTTGGTTGGTTGTTATATTTAATTTTACTTCGCCAGAATGAAACGGGATTGCTGCCTTCTGGCCTGGACAAGTGGATTGTGAAAGGTCTCACAAAAGGACAAAGGAAGGAAAGAATGTTACGTGACAGTGTGAAGCATGGGTCCATATGGCCGAGTATGTTGCTACTTTTGAGTTAAACATCAAGTAAACGACCATAAACGCATCGCGAGGATGTTATGCTTCAATAGATTTGTAAACAATGAGACGCACTTACGAAATGGAGCGCATGTTGACAGGAACGGGAAAGTAGTCGAAGGCCTTAGTTAGAGTGAAAAGCAGACAGGAGGTTAGTTTTAACGACTAATTATCTCTTCGTGTGATGTTTTTCAGGGACTCCTGTAAGACATCCACTTACAGTTGCACTGATTCTCGTGAATATTCTCCACCTTTCAAGTGGTAAGTGTTATATCATACGGACACACCCAGATACGGGTTGGCAATGTTCTGTAAAACCATGGACTATGTGTTCAGATACGTCGTTGCTGAAGAAAATGTAACAGATCAACAGGTTTGACGCTTCTTAATTTTATGTTTACACAAGCAAACTCTTCCCCTTAATTGTATGTTGTGCAAAATTATGTATCTGTTTATAAGGCATTTACAACTTAGGCTAAAGTGTCACGAACGGACATAAACCAGGGAAAATAAGGGGGTCTAAAATACTATTACTACTGCACTCCAGGGCAGTTCAACGGTGGCTGTGATCACAGTCCCTCGTCTCCGTCGTGAGAACATCAAAAACTCATCATATCAAGTGCTATTATCGAAAACACTGTAACGAGAAGAAGGTCTAACCGGACACAACTTCCATACCAAAAAACCAGAAAACTAGACCAAGAAGAAAAACTGTTCTCCGCTCTAAAAACACGGTAAACGATTATGACGTAAGGCGTCCAAAAGGAGCGAGAGTTTGAACTCCCGTTTGAACTTACAACAGATATGGCTGTAACTAAGTGTAAGAGATATTAGGGGTCAAAGCATGCATACGCGAAATGTGTACAATAATGCACGACGTACGTGGGAAAAGTGGGAAATAGTAAGTTCATGACTGCGCAGTCATGACACTCCCGAGGAACAAAAGAAACAAACTATTTTACTGTGGCATTGAATAAGACAATGGAATAGATACTGTCTACATACATACATACGTAGAAACAAAGGTGAAAGCTACAGACACCAGCTCAGCCTGCATTTGTGCATTGAGCCTTTCCTTTGCCTTCTGGTCGGCCATGCGCTGAGGCCTGCTGCTAGCAACATCAGTGCTGCCGTTGTCGATGACATCAGTGCTGCCGTTGTCGATGACATCAGCGTTTTCCTTCTCCTCCGTTGCGGTCACTTCTAGCTGGTAGAGGTGGTTGATCGGTCGGTTCAGGATGGAGTTGGTCGTCTGTACTGTCGCCGAACGAGTCTTGCCGTCCTGCGCGCTGTCATGCAGTTCTCTGATTTTTCCCATCTTCCACATTCCACGTGGTAGCTGGTCGTTCTTGATCATGACCATGTCGCCAATCTTGGGATCAGTGGTTCGGCTCCTCCTGAGACGATGGTTGATTGGCTGTCGGCTGCGAAGTGCAAGGATATAGTCATTTCTCCACAACTTCCAGAACGTGTCCAGTGCAGCTTGCTGCTTCTTCTGCAGCGACGTAATAGTAGCGACTGGATCTCGTTGGGGCATGTAGTCATCTGACTGGATATCGTCAGGAAGTCGCAGTGAGCGAGTTAGGGCAATGAAGTCGTTTGGCGTGATGATTCCATCTGTCGACTCTGACGGTACATACGTCAATGGGCGTGTGTTGAGCATTTCCTCAACTTCCGTTGTGATTGTGTTGAATTGCTCGTAGGTGAATCGATTGCGGCCAATGTCTTTGTGGAAAGCTCGCTTCACCAGACCAACTAGTCGCTCATAGAAACCGCCTTGCCACGGTGCAAACTCAGTGGTGAAAACCCAGGTTACCTTGTGTTCTGCAAGGTAGCAGGCCAGCTCAGGGCAGGTTAGGATCTTTTTCCACTTCTGATGGAGGTACGTCTGTGCCAACTTGAACTGTGGCGCATTGTCTGAGATGATCTTGTCAGGTCGTCCTCGCCTGGCAATGAATCGTTTCAAACAGTTGACGAACTGGGCCGTTGTTAATCCCATCACTACTTCCAAATGAACCGCACGGGTTGCCATACCGGTGAAGAGGCACACCCATACCTTCTGTGTTGTACTGCTGATGTTGACGCTGAATGGGCCGAGATAGTCGAGGCCGATGTACTGAAATGGATGAGACTGCTGTACTCGTTCTGCTGGTAGCTGTGGCATCTGGGGTAGACGGAACGGTTGCCCTTCGTGTTTCTGACAAATGACACATTTACTCAGAACGGCTTTCACAGCAGCTCGCCCTTGTGGAAGCCAGTACTTCTGTCGAATCTGGGCAAGTGTGTGAGACACTCCGGCATGAATGAGACGCGCATGAACTTCCCGGATGATCAGAGTACTTAGCTTACTGTGTCGGGATATCAGCATAGGGCGAGTCGCATCTTCAGGTAGCTGAGCATTGTCTAGCCTTCCATGGCATCTTAGCAGTCCTTCAGCATCCAGGCGAAGTCCGAGCTGGTCTTGAAGGGGGTGACGAGTACCGCTGTCTATAACTTTGAACGCATCCGTGAAGTTCTGTCGTTGGTGTTGTCTGATGATGATCTTCTCTGCGATGCTGAGATCACTGGCTGCTACGTACTTGGTGCGTGAAGCATCATCAAAGACCATTGCTGCGAGGGGAATCTTTGGCCGTAGCTTCTCTCGTGTGCTGCTACTGACCTTGCTCCAGATCTTCTTGCCAATGAAACGGAGGCAGATTGCTGTAGTCCTCAAGAGCGATCTGAGGGATGAAACACGTTGTTCTGCTGCCTGAAGCGAATACGTTTCTGTGCTGTCGTGGATGACGGCAGCTGTGTTCCCAATTGTAATGAGAGGGGAGCGTCTCTCTTTGTCTGCTTCTGCAATGTCTTCTTGCGTGACGATCAGTTTTCCTGTTGGCCAGTCCTCTTTGTCTCCTGCTAGCCATGCAGGACCCTGCCACCAGAGAAGACTCCTGCAACTCCTCTGGCTGAAGACCGCGTGTTGCTATGTCTGCAGGGTTGTCCTGGGACTGAACGTGACGAAACTGTAGCTGCTGATTGGATTTCACTTCCTTCACACGATTGGCAACAAATGTTGAGAGATGATGGGGCGTTGTGAGCCAGTGGAGAACACACTTGGCATCAGTCCAGAGGTATGTTGGGATGTTGTTCTGAAGTTGAAGCTGGGATTGGATGAACTTGACCATCCTGAATCCGATGACCACGCCGAGCAGTTCCATACGAGGAATGGTGACTGATTGCTTCTTGGACGGTTTGTTGGCTGACGGGGTCAGTCGGGATCTGGAGAAGATGAGATTCACCGTGTACTTGTTGGAATCCGGAATCTGCACTTGGAGGTAAGCTGCTGCTGCATATGCATCCTTGGATGCATCTGTGAAGATATGTAGACTCATTGGTTGACTTGCACTCGCAGGACCAATGAACCTTGGAATGGTGACGGTCGTCGTCTGCCGGAGTGCTGATTGGATGTTGTCCCACTCCAGGAGCATTGGTGCGGACAATGGGGCATCCCACTCCAGACCTTCCTCCCATAGCCGACGAAGGTACCGCTTCCCTTGCAGTGTAGATGGTGTCATCAATCCGAGTGGGTCAAACAAGCTTGCCACTTTGTTCAGCACGCTGCGCTTTGTGACTGGACCGACTGATTTATCATTGATGCTGTTGGACACGGCGATGTTATCTGCTTTGCTATCCCACTTGAGCCCAAGGACTTTGGTAGATGCTGATGGCAATCGGTCGATTTCCTGAATCTTGTCCAACACTTTGTCGGAGTTGGAGGTCCAGTCCCGTAGGTTCATGGATGCATCTGAGAACAGCTGCTTGGCTTCCTTGTCGAGATGAATACCTTCTTCTGGGGAGTAGACCGTGGTTATTAGGTTGTCCACATACTGATCACGTGCAATAGCACCAGACACATCGGTCTGGGCCTGTGTGAGGTGCAGCTGAATGGTAGCAGCGAGCAGAAATGGGCTCGAGACTACACCGAACGGCACTCGACAGAAACGGTACGCTGTGACATTGCCGTTAACCTTCTCAGGTGTGGTACAGTCCTTGTACCAGATGAATCGGGTGACGTCCCTGTCACTTGGCTGAATAGAAATTTGAAGAAATGCTTTCTCTACGTCAGCGCTAATCACAATTGGCTTGAGACGGAAACGCATTAGCAGGCCACAGAGGTCAGTGAGTAGCACTGGGCCACGGTAGAGGCAGTCGTTCAGGCTTGGAGATGTTGCACTCGCTTTGGCTGATGCATCATACACTATCCTGACCTTTGTTGACTTCGCTGGTGTCACAACGGGGTGGTGGGTCAAATAGTGTTGTTTACCACTGGTTCCGGAAAGTTGAACTTCTTCAATGATTCCCTTAGCTAGCTGCTGTCGGATCACCTTGTCATAACTCTTGAGCAGCTGTCTGTCTGTAGCGAGTCGTTTGGCCAGTGATTTCATTCGGCCAAGGGCTAAGCCGTAGTTGCTAGGAAGTTGATCTTTGGTGTCATCGGGCTTCCATGGCCATTGGATGGAATACCTGCCATCGGAATATTCCGTTGTCTTGCGAAATTGCGCCAATGCGATTTCGTCATCATTCGCGTAGGGTGAATCCTTGATTCCAATATTCTCCAGTTGCCAGAATTGAGACAGTACACTGTCCTCTGTGTTACGGTTGGAGACGCTTGCAGCTCCTGAGAAAATCGAACCGCTGCTGGTAACCACCAGGGAGGTCGTGTCATCATTGCTGCATTCATCCGGTAGTGAACTGCAGCCGGTGAGCAGGTATCCAAATTCGGAGGAGACTAGCTTGAGTCCTGATGGCAGTGTGATAACATTATTGCCCACCAGTTGCCAAAGGTAGTCAGCACCAATTAGAAAGTCGATGTTGACAGTTTCCATTGCGTGAGGCACAGAATCTGCTAGCGCTGTTGGAGACAGCTGTTCAAGAAACGCCAAGTCGGTCTATTGCACGGCTTGTTTCACAATTGGGTTGGTTATGGTAGGCAGAGTATTCACCATTAGCATTCCGCGCACGCAGACGGCATGCAGGCAGGCATACATCATTAGCATTCCGCGCACACAGACGGCATGCAGACAGGCATACACCACACGAATAAGGCTAGGTTGTGTTGGGTAAGTACTGGTGACGAGGAACTGGTTGGTCTTTGCCGCAAGGTAGGCACGAGCCCGTGAGGCTGCGAGTGCCGCAGAAAGGCAGAAGCCCGGAGGCTGTGATTGCCGCAGGAAGGCAGAAGCCCGGAGGCTGTGATTGCCGCAATGGAAAGGCAGGACCATAAGGCCATAATGCCGCAATAGAAAGGCAGACCAGTTATGAGTGACTCGCCACCAGGTTTATTGTACTTGAAGTAGGAATGATGCAATGTAGTATTAATGGTTAGTGGTGGGATGGTGGGTCAGCAAAAGACAAAGGCAGCAGGATGCAAGTCGGGCATGAGCCAAAGCAGAGAAGACTCAAAACTGAGAATGGCAAGGAGATGTGCCACGTTGCGGACTCGGACCCGATCAAAACTAAATTAATTATTGTGATGGCGTACGCATAAATTAATGTGATGCACAGCAGGCGGTCTTGCCGGTCGCGGCAAGGCGCGCTAAACAAGTGCCGCGGCCAGAACCGTAGAGGGCGCTGTAGCGCAGCAGATACGTAGTTGCGAGATGTGCGCCTACGCTAAACTGAATTCATTACATGAATACATCATTAGCATTCCGCGCACGCAGACGGCATGCAGGCAGGCATACATCATTAGCATTCCGCGCACACAGACGGCATGCAGACAGGCATACACCACACGAATAAGGCTAGGTTGTGTTGGGTAAGTACTGGTGACGAGGAACTGGTTGGTCTTTGCCGCAAGGTAGGCACGAGCCCGTGAGGCTGCGAGTGCCGCAGAAAGGCAGAAGCCCGGAGGCTGTGATTGCCGCAGGAAGGCAGAAGCCCGGAGGCTGTGATTGCCGCAATGGAAAGGCAGGACCATAAGGCCATAATGCCGCAATAGAAAGGCAGACCAGTTATGAGTGACTCGCCATACCGCCAGTACATACCCATACACAACAGTATTGCAGTGCAGCATAGCATAGTTCATTATGAGGGAATTGTGTGAATTGAGAAACATCGGTGTCAGGGAGATGATCTTACTGAGGATAGTTTGCTGGCCAGCGTTCGGGCCGATGACGGTGGTGTCCGGATGTAGCGTAGGCATGCATCACTGCGCCACCGTCCCGCGGAGCGGATCTGGTGGTCGGGGACGCCAGCAAGGGCAGCAGTGGTAGCGGCCCCGATACGGAAGCTGTGGCCTGCATAGTCCTGCCAGTTTGCCACGCCGCTGGTGCTAAGCAGCGTGCGTACGTGGGCTGTAAAAGTGCTGCGGTTGAGGCGTTGCCCGTTGGCCAGGATGAACACAGCACTGCCTGGACGAGCAGAGGCGGTTGCAGTGAGGTAGGTGAGCATGGCTCTCACAGCGCAGTATGGCGGCACCGCTGGCCCGATCAGCACCGTCGTACCTTCCCCGGACGGGTCTGTCTTCGAGCGTGGTAGGTGCACATGGAGCATCCCTGACTCGAATGTCAAACAGCCGCGCGTGGTAGGTGCTTCTAGCAGTTCACCGCATCTGAAGAAACCAAAGAACACGGCAAGCATAGCGGCATGCAGGCAGCGCTTGTCGTGAGGGCACATGGCTGGAGCAGCTAGGCAGGTGTCAACCAGACTGCAGAGAATAGGAAACGTGATTGGCAGCCGGGGGCGGACAGCGGCTACTCCATGGCAACGGCAAATACCGCGTACCACTCGCTTGAGGAAGTGCGCGCCCTCGGTCGGGTCGACATAACCGAGCTCCAGGTGCAGGTTCTTGATAGCACTGAGGTAAACCTTAATAGTCACTGGTCTGACCGACTGGGTTAGGGAGGCAGCAAAACTACTCAGCATTAGGTCTGAAGCGGGAAACGGGGACCATCTTTGAAGTTGGCAGAACTTGAGATACTTAGATTCGCCGGCGGAATACGTTCGTCTGGTGTTGTCGGATAGAGCGTGAGCAGCATATCGTGCTGCTAATTCGTCCGCGGCAGTTAGAATGACTGGAACAGGTCGGCTGTCGCCCGAGCTCCCGGAACCGCCTCGCGAAACGCCTGCATGTTAAAACGAGACAGAGCATCAGCGGCTTTGTTAGTGCATCCTGGAATATGCTTTGCTGACAGAATGAAGCCAAAGTTAGCGCACATGAAGAACAGCCGTCGTATCAGGTCCATGACTGGGGGGGAGCGGCTACAACCATTGGACAGGCATGCCACTACGGCTTCGTTATCGCAGTACACGAGTATGCGGAGCTTGCGCCATTCAAGGCCCCAGGAGGAGCAAGCTGCGGCAATGGCGAACATCTCCTTCCACTCGATGGAGTAGTCGGCTTGTTCCGGCAACCACTGTCCCTGGATCCAGCGATGGCCATAACATGCGCCCCAGCCGATCGAACCGCTGGCATCGGTAAACAATTGGATGTCGGGAGACGGGGTCCAATTTGGCATATGAAAGAAGGACTTTCCGTTCCATTGCGAGAGGAGGCGTTGCCACCACTTCAGGTCTTCCAGGGCCTCGACTGAGAGTTTGATCTTATAGTGTGGCTGACTGTAGCGGTGACAAATATCCCAGAGTCGGCGCATGAATGTCCGACCAGGTATAATTACCCGAGCTGCGAAGGAGAGTTTTCCCAATAGTGAGTCGAGTTCGCGTTGGGTCATGTCGCCACGGTTGACATACTGGTCGAGCAAGGTGCGGAGATCTTGCAACTTGGTGTCTGGTAGCCGGGCCTCCAGTCTGCCACAGTCCAGCTCGATGCCCAGGAACGACAGCACTTGAGCTGGACCTTCCACTTTGTCAGGTGCCAAGGGGACTTGGACATAGTTAAAACAGCGAAGCAGGATTGAAGCACGTTGGTTCGCCACCAGCTCCGATGGAGAAATGCAAAGGAAATCATCTAGATAATGGAGCAGGTCAGTAATAGAAAACTCATAGCGAGCAATCCATTCAAGGCAGTCGGCAATAGAGTTAAAAATGGCAGGGCTGGAGCGTAAGCCAAAGGGGAGCACAGTGTCGAAATAATATTGGTTTTGCCAGTGAATACCTAGCAGAGGCCAGTCTTCCTGCCGCACAGGTACAATGCGGAAAGCACTCCGAATGTCAAGTTTGAAAAGATAAGCAGAACGACCGTACTGCATAATGGCATCGATCGCGTGATCAATAGTGATGTAATGCAAGCTGAAATCTTCACGTGAAATTCCATCGTTTACACTTTGACCCTCTGGGCTAGAGAGATGGTGGATTAAACGAAAGCGGCCGTTCTTTTTCGGAACGCAGCCAACACCGGAGCAATGAAAAAAAGGAAAAAGCGAGGAGGAAAAAGGACCTAGCAGTTCAAAGCGGGAGCAACATTCTTGCAGGTATTTGGTAATAAAATCGGGATGCATCCTCGCAGAAGGTAAGTTAGGGGAGAACATGCTGGTTTGGCGTGGGCCATTGAAGCCGATGTCAAAACCATACGTAAGGCCATGAAGTACATATTTAACAAAAGCTTGATCGGGGTGTGCACGCAGTAAGGAACGGAGGCGATTAACGTGAATAGGTGTGCGGCAAGTGTGAAAGAATGTAGGGTGTGTCCGGAGAATGCTACTATCGAGATGCAGTTCATTAAGCTTTGTTCTGCCGCTGGTTGCCAGTGGAGAAGCGACGCGGGCAGGAGGGGCGGGCATGTGCGCCCTCACATTGGGAGCAGACGTGGGCAAATTTACAGTCGGTGTTGGAGCATCGACCTTGCTGGAAATTCCGGCAGATCTCTTTGCCAGACTTGGTGTAGGCAGACCGTGGTGCAAACTGCTGGTTTGGTACTCGGGAGGCACGAAAAGGGCACTGGCTACCCGATGGAGGGTGAGTGATCCGGCATGTGCTACACTGCGGGCGTGAGCGGCCTGTCATTTTCAGTTGCCAGAGATTGCCGTCAATGGCGTCCCAACGCTTACTGGGGTCAAGAGAGATTGCCAGACGGAACTCCCGGTCATATTCGAGCCAGGCCTCCGGATAGTATGAGGAGTTGGCCGATACAATGGTGGCCTGATATGCCATCAGTTCGGAGAAACGGCTGGGTGCGTGCGAGCATAGTACGAACATATATCTGGACCAGGCTTCTAGCCATGTAACCAGGTCGTGAACATGCCTACGAACTTTCTCGACATGCCCGCCAGAGCTGGGATCCAGCAGCTCAACAGTCCTGGACCCACTGAAATTCAACTGAATCGTGTCACGCTTTGGTGCCCCAAGAGCTTCCGGTAACAGTGTATTCAAATCAACACACTCACCTCGCAAAATCCTCTCTCTCACGTGAGACGGCACGTTCAGTGGATGAGATAGAGAGCCAGCACCCGGACCAGTTGGCGCAGCATTTCCGGTGGGTACGGCCATGGCGGGGGAAGGCTGCGAGGATCCGATGGTGGCAAGCAGTGGGGAGACCGTTTCTGCCAGGGCGGCGGTGACGGCTTTCTGGACTTCGTCAGATATAAATTGCTTGAATTGTCCGCCGTCGAGTGGTGAGGCAGCGTTACTCGGCAGCTCGGGGTCCGCAGCCGAAGAAACAGGTGGGTCGGGAACAGGGCTAGGTGCTGCGCGACGGGTTCTCTTCCTGGTGCCCGACATGACTAGGCAATGACAGTTCGGTCAGCAAAAGACAAAGGCAGCAGGATGCAAGTCGGGCATGAGCCAAAGCAGAGAAGACTCAAAACTGAGAATGGCAAGGAGATGTGCCACGTTGCGGACTCGGACCCGATCAAAACTAAATTAATTATTGTGATGGCGTACGCATAAATTAATGTGATGCACAGCAGGCGGTCTTGCCGGTCGCGGCAAGGCGCGCTAAACAAGTGCCGCGGCCAGAACCGTAGAGGGCGCTGTAGCGCAGCAGATACGTAGTTGCGAGATGTGCGCCTACGCTAAACTGAATTCATTACATGAATACATCATTATCTGTGCCATGTTACCGTCTCGGAGGTTGACAGCGAGTTGGAACGATTGCGAATTGAAGCTCTTGGACTTAGTTGCTGCCATGGTGTTCAGGTAGAGCCTCTCTTCATTCTCGACTGGTAGCTGGAGTCGTTTAGCTAGAGCTGCAGTGATGAACGATCGTTGCCTGCCACTGTCCAGTAGTGCGTTGACCGTGACCTTCTTCCCACAATGGTCAGTCACGTTACACTTAGCGGTTTGCAGCATGGCTGACTGAATAACTGCTTTCAGTGTTGAGACGCTCGTGGTGGCTAGTTCCGTGGTTTCATCTGGAATTGCCGTCGGCTCTTGGCTTGGCATCTCTGCCGGTGACAAAGCTGCGATTGCTGCTGTCTGTGGACTGCCATTGACCAGTGAATTTGTTTGCTGGTGTTTCGGAACTTCGACTGCTGGATTATATTGTTGACCCTTCTTGGGACAAATAGCACGACTGTGGCCTGTTCCGCTACAGTGGTAGCAATTTCTACTACGGTGTGCACAATTCCTTGCGATATGGCCTTCTTTGAGGCACACAAAGCACCTACGTAGGGACAACAGTTGATCCTTCCTGGAATCCAGTGTTGAGTAGTTGGTACACTCATCACTGAAATGGCTTGACCGACAGAAGACGCAGGACGGTTCTCTTCTGAGGCTTGCCTGGCTGGATACAAATCCCATTGTTGGTGGACGATGGTGTTGTTGCTGGTGTCCATCTATCTTAGGCTGAGGTGTCTGGCTGATGTTGTCGGTGAACTGACGAACTGTGTTCTGCATTGCTACATACTTCGCTAGCATCTCCCGTACTGTTTTGACCGTCCATGGCACCGTATGGTCGGATCTCTGCTCCTCCAGTTTGCTGACGAGCTGGAACGGGAACTTCGAGAAGAGTTGCTGAATGAGGACGCGCTGAGTATCCAGGTTCTCTCCCTGAGCTTCCAATTGACGAAGGAGTTTCTCCATTTGGTCAATGTTAGCCTTCACTTCAGTAAACCTGTTGTTACATTGTGGCAGCTGTGCCAGTTTACGATAGAGTGTTGCCACTATCAGCTCAGGCTGTCCAAATCTGTCCTTCAGCATCGTAACTGCGATAGGATAGTTAGCTGCTGTTATTGGAATGCCTTCGATGGCTGCTGCGGCGACACCCGTCAGGACGCTTTTGAGGTATGTGAATTTTGATACGTCCGGCAACGATTGACGAAGACCAACAGAGGACTCAAATGTCTGCCAGAATTCTGGCCAGTCCATGATGTCTCCATTGAACTGAGACAGTTTCAGCTGAGGAAGTTTCACCACTGGACTGGAGCGTGCAGCTTGCATGGCTGCTACTGCTGCCTGTGCCGCCACCTCAATGGTGGACAGTGTTGCTGGTGTACTGTGGATACTGACACTTGACGATGCTCGTCGGATGCCATCTACACTGATCATAGCTGAAGACTCGTTCTGGTCTCTAGAATCTTCTTCCAGGTGCACTGCTGTTTGTTGATGCGCCTCCTCGTCAACTACTGGTATGTCCTCAGTGGCACTGGCACTATTGGTGGTGGCATCCACTGAAGTCACTGAGGCTTTCTGGTGCTGTTGCTGAGCAGCCAGAATGGCGGATTAGGACTGACGCTTCACTTTCTCCTCTTCAAATACGACTTGGTCGACAGCTATATGGGCATCTTCAAAAATGCGCCAAGACACATTAAATTCACGCTCCCACTCCTCTTCTTCGTCGTGTACACTACATCTTTTTAAGTCGTCCAGAACATTGAAAATCTCATCCTGGGTGAGTAGTATTTCTCGTTTCAACTGTACAGCATCGTCAATCTGGGGCTGAAGCCTCTTTGGATCGGTCCATACTTCCACATAGCTTTCTGTTGTTTTTTTCCAAAATGTACGCAGTACATGCCCTGATGCGCTCGTATCTTCGCATGCACCGGCGTCGACGCTTCTGCGCGTCCTTGATGGCCTGCAGGCCTTTCTTCTGGGAGTCATCTTCCTGACATGTTGTGGCTGTAGCACAACCTTCAGTGGCTTCACTAGTAAGATTAGAGTCTTCACTTGACATCATATCCTATCCTGTTCACAGCACCATGTCACGAACGGACATAAACCAGGGAAAATAAGGGGGTCTAAAATACTATTACTACTGCACTCCAGGGCAGTTCAACGGTGGCTGTGATCACAGTCCCTCGTCTCCGTCGTGAGAACATCAAAAACTCATCATATCAAGTGCTATTATCGAAAACACTGTAACGAGAAGAAGGTCTAACCGGACACAACTTCCATACCAAAAAACCAGAAAACTAGACCAAGAAGAAAAACTGTTCTCCGCTCTAAAAACACGGTAAACGATTATGACGTAAGGCGTCCAAAAGGAGCGAGAGTTTGAACTCCCGTTTGAACTTACAACAGATATGGCTGTAACTAAGTGTAAGAGATATTAGGGGTCAAAGCATGCATACGCGAAATGTGTACAATAATGCACGACGTACGTGGGAAAAGTGGGAAATAGTAAGTTCATGACTGCGCAGTCATGACATAAAGTGCAGTGAGGTTGAAACGCCTCAAGAGAGAGACCCACTGGATAAACATGTTTTGTATTGTTCTGGCGAAATGTATAGAAATAGCATTCGTTGGGTACTGGTACTTCGAAGTACCTAAAGGAGGATCAATTTGAGGTGCTCCATTTTGGAGACCGACAGCAGACGTCACCTGCAGTGAAAGGGCACACTCTCGTCGGTTTACAGGAAACAAACAATGCATTTTCTTACGTTGCTAATCCTGCAGTCTATATTAGCCCATGCCAAAGGGCACACACTCTGGCCTTTTGGGCGCAACTCCGTATACACACATGCGTGCGCGCGTACACACATAAACATTCATGTGCACAAACATAATTTCAAACCCTCCCACGCCCCGTCTGTGCATACAATGCCGTACCCATACGCACCCTCACAAGTGATTGACACCGATGGTTGGGAGTGGCCATGACTCATTTCGATTAAAGATGTTTGATGATTGCGAGAGCATGAAACTTCAAGTCGCAGAAAATAACCCTTGATTGTCTTTGTTGTTCTGTTCTGGATGTTAAATAATATTAATAATTCATTGGTTTGAGGGAAAAAATAATTATGGTTAGTACAGGTCCACAATTATGATAGTATGTAATGGAATTCGGGTTCCGAGAAAGCGAACAACAAAAGTTTAGTCATATCATCACATTCAATCATGAGTGATTCACACTGCACACCAGGGGCAGACGCACGAACGGCCCACCAAGGGCTAACATGCTGCTGCCCACTCTGGGCCGATGACACGAGCTGCCGCCCAGGCCCGCAGCCAGCCCACTGAGGGCTAACTAATCCTGCCCGCCGTGAGCCATAAGAATACTGCCCACCGAGGGCGCACAAATGGCCGACGCGGCCCACAAACTGTCCGTTGAGGGCGCATGAACTGACGACGAGGGCGACAATTAACCCATCGGGAGTTAAAGCATATTGCCCAAACGAGGGCACACGAATACATATACCACCCAACCGAGGGCGCGTAAACAAGCCCTACTGAGGGCGAATGAATAAGCATACAGCCCAACCGAGGGCGCACGACCGGCCGCCGAGGCAAGTAACCTGCCTACGGAAGGGTAAAGCATACAGCTCCACCGAGGGCACACAACGGCCGTCGACGCCGAAGCTGAAGCAATCTTCCCGCCAAGGGATTACCTTAAGCGTAGTACCCAGCGAGGGCTAAGGCATACTACCCAATATGGGCCGATCATAATTATACTGCCCACCTAGGGCTAAATCATGCTGCCTATCGAGCAAAAGAACAGCCACCGAGGCTAACAACCTGCCTGCCACTTACAAAACCATACTGCCCGCTCGGAGGGATCTCACACTGCCCGATCGGGCCGATCTCATACTACCTAGAGAAGGTTAACGAACGACCGCAACTGCCTGTCGAAAGGCGTGATCCAGTCACTCTTCTCGCATTCATCCCCAAACTCCTGCCCCGAATGTTTTTCAAAATCAAATGAAATGCTTTCGGCAGCCACACTACGCCTGCCAAAAATTACTTCCGCCAGACCGACCTAAACTCAAAGGAAGTTCCAAGAATATTATACCTGCGCTGGCACTTCATATTGTTCAATGCTGCAGATGATATAGCGGATCTCTTTCCACCACTTTGGGCGAACAAATTTGTCTGTTTCGACAGGATTTAGGATAACGATATTGACCAGAACTACACGTGAAATATGCATACTAGCATTTCCATATGTACAAATTACCACCTTCATGGTCCCCCATCTACATGTACATGCTACTTAACGTATTCCATAATATTCACGTGTGTTTCTGAGCCAAATTTGCCCTCTTATTGATGCCTGTAGTATGTGGAGTCATATGATGCTGCGCGGTAGTTCTAGGTAGCACCCCCTGGCATTTCAGAACGGTACCTAAATTTTGGAGATACAGCCCACTACCCTAACACAATACAAAAAATATCCTTATTGGCCATGGGCCATCGTGGAAATAAAGAATCATAATAATAAAAGTCACCAAATTTGGGGTATTGTAACCGCCCATATCACAGCAATCACATTTTGACATTCGCAAATGCATCATTTGATGCCTCCCGTAGTTCTAGGGTTTAACTGCATTTTGACACATCAACAAACCAACTGCAAAGGACCGCTCCTTCAAATCCCGACAGTTAAAGGGCTTAAAGAACATACGTCTTCCGATATTTCACTATAACAGTATGTCCGTACATCGTGCACTGACAGCCACGTAACACACACTCACAGCCATATGTTGTGTGCCAGGGCTAACAAGGCAAAGCCCACATTTTCAGTCTATTTCCCTGGAAACGGCTGCTGCTTCGCCAACTTTCTGGACTTGCCTCAACAAGGTTACTCATTCTTTGGATGCTGGGATGAACACATGTATGGGCGAAACGATTATGTGGTATCGCGATTGAAAGCAAAGAAAAGAGTTACCGTTCGTCTCCGTGTCTGGTGACCATATTTCTCATCATACCCCAAGTAGCAGAGTACTTCCTTGAAACTATTTCTAGCCATTTTCCTTGATTATAATTAGCACGTCCATTCTTATCCAGCCGAGGTGCTATCGACGGATTATTTCCAAACAGTACACCTCGTGCCATACGTTGAGAGACATAATGTCATGAAATCTCTGTAAGAGTTTCACCTTGTTCCTGTCTACCAATTCTACTCTACACCTTGTACCCCAACTCTATACTCACACCACCTCTCTTGCACACCTAGAACCTACCCTGCGAGTTCGCAACTATAATCTAGTACCATTATCCCTTACCTAGTCTCTCTTGCTCGTGGACATTGCCTTATCCCTGAATACCAAGTAAACTTCTCTCACACTGGTAGCAAGAGGATGGTAGGTTCCTTCGTGGACGTCTCTGCCTTAGCCTTTATTCATGGCGATGACAATACTGGCAAGACCATTGGACAATAAGGTCAAACCACGATTCAGGAACGTCAGTACCGATGGTCAGTGTCGTGCAATGTTATCGCATGAGCTGATTGTTTAGTAACTGGTGGTGTTAGTGGACAGTAGAGGGTAAGTTGTAATTCCTTGGTCTTTCTCTTTATATAACTTAAACCTTGGCTTTCCATCTGAGTCGATTCCTGCACACCTGATGAGCCGTCTTTATCTATACGGCGAAACGATCGTCGTGTGAAACTGCTGCTTGTGACCGCTACTTATTGTCCATCTAATTGTCATAGTCGAAGTACAGTGCTGTTTTACTGAGGCGTTCGGTTTTTCATGATTCTTGTTCGCATAGCTTCCCCTTTTATTGATCTTCGCATCTTTTGAGCCACACAAGTTGTGTGGAATGTGGCTTTGCGTTCCTGAATCGTGGTTTGACCGTATTGTCCAATGGTCTTGCCAGTATCGTCATCGACATGCATGAACATTCGCCAACGTCCTTCACAGCTAAGATTTTCAGCTCGTGCTTATCTTGATTGCGCTCAACTTCCCCTCCTTATGTTATTTCTATAACTTAGAACCTTCCAAGTTGGAAGGCTGTTGGAGTGCGAATCCAAGATGTGCTAGAGCTGTTAGCCAGTTAGTTGTAGACCATCACTACCGTCGGTCAGTGTCGTGCAATGTTATCGCATGAGCTGATTGTTTAGTAACTGGTGGTGTTAGTGGACATTATAGCGTAACTTGTAGTTCCTTGGTCTTTCTCTTTGTATAAATTAAACCTTGGCTCTCCATCTGAGTCCAAAATATATATTTATATAGCTATGAATAGGATGAAGGCCGCAGACATTACGCAACTACATTACTTGTTTGACATGTATTACCGTCTATTTTATAACAAAAATATTATTGAAAACCCAGAATCGATTTTCTTAAAATACACCGTAAACATGTCAACACATGTTGCGTGATGTCTGCGGCCTTCATCCTTATCATAGCTATATTGAAATTATTATCTCCACGTAAATTATAGCTATGAAAAGTATGAATACCGCAGACATCACCACGCAACATGACAATTTGTTCAAGGTTTGGTTTTGTGTGTTTCCAAAATCGATTTTCACGCTCCGATCATCAGTGGAAATATGGAACTAAAGAGATCAAGGGAAAAACAAAGGTTACCTGATGACCGGAGCGTGAAAATCGATTTGGGAAACACACAAAACCAAACCTTGAACAAATTGTCATGTTGCGTGGTGATGTCTGCGGCATTCATACTTTTCAATTCTTTGTTGCCATCTTCATTAGGTCCGTCAAATAGTAGTAATAGGTTTTTCATTTGACCCGACGAGACCACACGACGCTTGCAGACCACAGCACGAACAGTTCACCAGCCACACTCCACGAATAGCGCAATCTATTCCTGTGTACCTCTCCTTCTCATTGTGATTGATTTAGCACTTGTGATTGTTGTGTTTGGTAGGGTTCATAACACCTCCATTCTGCACTATTCCTTTTGTGTTGATTTGTCACATATGTGAGTTAGTTGAGTGTTTACACCTTGCGCCGGTATCCTCTCTATAAAATAGCATTATTCAGCTTAACCCCTTCATTCAACAACTGCTTCTCCTCTGATGAGTTCCCCGTCAACTTTATGGAACGAAACCAGACTTGTCAGGAGTAACACTACTTGCTTTCGTGGAGTGTGGCTGGTGAACTGTTCGTGCTGTGGTCTGCAAGCGTCGTGTGGTCTCGTCGGGTCAAATGAAAAACCTATTACTACTATTTGACGGACCTAATGAAGATGGCAACAAAGAATTAAGACTTCTCCTGGACCAGGAAACCTGCCATTGATCTGAGGAAGGATGTGATCTGCTGCTCGGAGTATAGCGTTAGACGCCAACCCTGCAGTCAAGATTTGGATGAATACGACGCCCCAGCAGCCAGCAGTTCTATGTCACACCCAGCAGCCTTCCTTTCACCTAGCGTTGGCTGAATTTCAATTATCGAGGTTCGTGAAATATTTGTCTTGTGCAGTTAGCAATCTTCAGATGTAACGTTAGACGTCCGTGATGATTTTGTTGGCTTTCACTTGGCGTTTACTTTTCACCTATCTTTGTCAACACCTCAGTACTCTTTGTGACGTGTAAATTAGCGCAATCTATTCCTGTGTACCTCTCCTTCTCATTGTGATTGATTTAGCACTTGTGATTGTTGTGTTTGGTAGGGTTCATAACACCTCCATTCTGCACTATTCCTTTTGTGTTGATTTGTCACATATGTGAGTTAGTTGAGTGTTTACACCTTGCGCCGGTATCTTCTCTATAAAATAGCATTATTCAGCTTAACCCCTTCATTCAACAACTGCTTCTCCTCTGATAAGTTCCCTGTCAACTTTATGGAACGAAACAAGACTTGTCAGGAGTAACACTACTTGCTTTCGTGGAGTGTGGCTGGTGAACTGTTCGTGCTGTGGTCTGCAAGCGTCGTGTGGTCTCGTCGGGTCAAATGAAAAACCTATTACTACTTTTTGACGGACCTAATGAAGATGGCAACAAAGAATTAAGACTTCTCCTGGACCAGGAAACCTGCCATTGATCTGAGGAAGGATGTGATCTGCTGCTCGGAGTATAGCGTTAGACGCCAACCCTGCAGTCAAGATTTGGATGGATACGACGCCCCAGCAGCCAGCAGTTCTATGTCACACCCAGCAGCCTTCCTTTTACCTAGCGTTGGCTGAATTTCAATTATCGAGGTTCGTGAAATATTTGTCTTGTGCAGTTAGCAATCTTCAGATGTGACGTTAGACGTCCGTGATGATTTTGTTGGCTTTCACTTGGCGTTTACTTTTCACCTATCTTTGTCACCACCTCAGTACTCTTTGTGACGTGTAAATTAGCGCAATCTATTCCTGTGTACCTCTCCTTCTCATTGTGATTGATTTAGCACTTGTGATTGTTGTGTTTGGTAGGGTTCATAACACCTCCATTCTGCACTATTCCTTTTGTGTTGATTTGTCACATATGTGAGTTAGTTGAGTGTTTACACCTTGCGCCGGTATCTTCTCTATAAAATAGCATTATTCAGCTTAACCCCTTCATTCAACAACTGCTTCTCCTCTGATGAGTTCCCCGTCAACTTTATGGAACGAAACCAGACTTGTCAGGAGTAACACTACTTGCTTTCGTGGAGTGTGGCTGGTGAACTGTTCGTGCTGTGGTCTGCAAGCGTCGTGTGGTCTCGTCGGGTCAAATGAAAAACCTATTATTCATACTTTTCATAGCTATTATTAAACTTTTATCTCCACGTAGATTATCCACGTAAATTATTTGTATATATATTTATATTTAAATCCGTTGATCCCCGAGCTGCAGAGAGTGCTCAATGTCGGAGACAGAGCTTAGTACATAGCAGACTCAGCGGAGGACGTTCAGGTTGGTTGTAACTCTGAGTTTTATGCCCAGTTGTCTAATGATTGCCTAGCGGCATGAAACTCAGAGTTACAACCAACCTGAACGTCCTCCGCTGAGTCTGCTATGTACTATATTTATATGTTTTATAAACTGGTTTATACTCAATCTGCGGACAGCACGCTGTTTCGTTCTTTGTGAACTCATCAGCGCAGCAAAGAGGAAATGCGGCCGAACCTGATAGCAATGGAAATAAGAATTTCCAATCAGGCCCGAAAGTACCTTGCCAGAGTGCTCAAACTGACAAGTCAGTGAGCTCTGCGTACTGGTTTATATATTTATTACCACATCTCAAGACTCGGCGGAAACACCGGCCAATATTAAGAGAGTGGGTGGTTGCCAACCACGGCGAAAAATAAAAGTAAAGAGAGGGAAAACAAAAGAGTAGCAAATCAACAGCAACAGCAACTCAGCAAAGAAGGAGAATTGCTAAATGCCTCATTCTTAGCATTATTTTATTCGCTTCCATGTAATTGAGCTTATTGTCCGTTTGGTATTGCAAATTCAAATAAAAAGAACACCGACAGACAACAAGGGCGCAGTGCCAAACGGCAAGAGGGTGCGCTCCGCACAGAGTTTGACGAAAAGCTAAAGGAGATGAACCAGGGCATCGCCAGGGCGTATGAGAGTGATGGTGACCAAGCCAGTGTGAGGTCAATGGGAGGTACAGTGGAAGCTCCCTGGCGCAACGGTGGACGATGGAAGGCAGCCACTGGAGCGTTTAATCGACCTGTTCTAGGACATTGATTATTTATAACATGGAAAATTGTTCCTTGACTCAACATCTGAGTTCTTAAAGCTATTATTTATTTTCTGCTGCCTAGGCTATTTCTTTTATTATTATTTTTATTTCGCAATCAGTACTTTCGCATGCAATAGCGCACATCCACAAAGTCCAGTAGTCACTTCCTTCTATCAAACGTTTTCTTTCCCTTCTCTTCAGGTTAGTACAGGGAATGTTGTAAATTTGGAAACACACATAACTATATAGAAGAATAAAGAAAAATTCAACACTTCAACATAGGCGATAAAATAGTTAAAGTGTTAAAAACTCAAAAAAAAAAAAGCAGCAAGGTGTATGTAGACCAACACGTTGAACACATCAGGGAACACTTGTCCCACTTTCACGAGGTGTGACAACGAACAACTGCAACGATAGCACATTCTCCTTCTGCACACAGAGTTTGGGATCTAGTTTACGAATATACAAAGCTTCTAACACAGCAAGATGTAACTTAGACCTTCCACGAGTTAAAACCGAAAATATATCATCACTATACAACTCACGACAACTGGCACTGTCCGACAAATGACGCTTGATGGACGATGTCCGATCATTTAGCTCTGTCACCTTCGACGTTTGCCGTTGTTCTCTTCCTTTGAGCTTGGGTTTTGGGCTGCTTTGGTTGACACCTCCAACGTCCTTTGAATTCATGGTCGTTTTCGTTTGACTTCTTGGACTTCCTCGTTTCCTCTTGTTGATCGTTGCTGTCACTTCCAGTATCGACGTACTAAATCTCCACAACTTCGTCTCTTCACCTTGCTTCTGGTAACTCTTCCGGTGTCCGTGAGCTCCAGTGTCACATTGGGCGGTTTTCGGGATGGTCTCCCTCGCTTCCTCACGCTAATCTGAGATGGGTCAAGTTCCCCGCCCATCGAGGTGGCGGCGCGCATGCGCACATCAGCACTGGACGCAGACAAAGACAGATTTTATCGCCTATGTTGACTTGTTGACTTTTTCTTTCTAGTTTGTGTTTTTCCAAATTTCCAACATTCCCTGTACTATCCTGAAGAGAAGGGAAAGAAAACGTTTGATAGAAGGAAGTGACTACTGGACTTTTTGGATGAGCGTTATCGCATGCGAAAGTACTGATTGCGAAACTGTTTTTGTTCACTGTCTCCAAACTACCGCTTGATTTGTTTATGTATACAAAACGCCTCAAGGACTTTCAACTGGTGGACATAACGCGCACGACACAGTACAGAAAAATGAGAGTCATCATACACACTAAGACAGTCAGGACGATAATTATAACAAGTGTAGATACACAGCTTACTTCTTACGATCAACACATTCATCCGCCTCATCTCGCTCCTTCCCACCCGACTCCTCCTCGTCCTCCTGATTTCCCAGAACCCATAAAGGTTGTTTCCAACCATAAACACCTGGGAATAATGCTTGATGATCGTCTCTCTTGGTCTTTCCATATTGATGCTCTTTGCAGCCGTTCAAGCTCTGCCCTAGGTGTTATACGTCCCCATTGTTTCCATCTTCCTTTCAAATGTAAAATTTTGTTTTACAAACTGTACATCCTGCCTCTTTTCATGTACGCTGCTGTTAGCTGGTGTGGCTTGTCCTCGGTTCTCGCTGAGCATCTCGAAATCCACCATAGAAAACTTCTTCGTATCCTGTTTAGTCTACCCCCTCTCTACCCTTCTGCTTCCCTGTATGTCCTTGCAAATGCTTGCCCACTGTCGACCCACCGTCAAAAATTAATTTGCACTTTTGCTCACAAATTTAAACTAGCTCTACATCCTCCTCATCTTAACGTGTATAACTGGTTCCGAATCACAGATGGCTCCCAGACAAGATGCTCTGTTGCCCTCCCCTTGGCTAAAACGTCCTCCCTTGTACGCTCTCCACTCTTTGTTGCTTACTCTGCTTGGCTTGCGCTGCCCGCTACTACGCGCAATGCCAGTACCCTGGACGCATTTAAATCTGCTCACTAGATTCACCATCACCTGTCCCTCCCATGCTTCTCCGTCTTGACCATTACTTTTCTTCTTTTATTCACCATGGTTGGTTAACACCCACATCTCCCGTACCGGCTGATTTTCTTCTCATGCCATGAGGTGTTGTCTATAATAATAATAATAATCTCATCATCCTCTTCCTCGTTCCGCTCGTCATCCTCACGATCATCATCACTACCATCATCTGCCTCGTCCTCTGTCTCCTCACCAACCGTTTCGTCATTCAATTGCTCTTCCATCCTCTGATCACGCAGGACGTCCTACCATCCCATCTTTTGAACCATTTGGTTTACCAATTTGAGTGCCGGCATTGTGGTAGCCGGTACGTTGGTAGGACCCTTCAACACCTGACCGCACGTATCAAACAGCATGTACCACTGCATATTCTGCCTGATGCAGCTAAATCTAAGCGGCCGGAGCGTGGCCGATCGCGCAAGAACCCACCCCCTGTGCCAGTGGTACAGACAGAGCCAACACAAAATGCGGTACCGTGTGAGGGGGCTAGGCCTCCCAAGTTACCTACTCCAGCAGCACCACCGCTGCCCTTGCCACCACCAGAACCGCCACCGGGTCTTCTTCTGGCGGGGGCTGCGGTGGACCCACCTATACCCGCGCTGGCATCACCAACTCTCACACGAATTGCCACGGCACCCACATTAATCCAGAGACCTCGGAGGGCAACAGCAAAATACTCCACAGATATTTATGCCAGAAACGGCCAAGGACCGCGCGTTGTGGACAATACCAACAGAAGGAAGGTCGAGCAGGATCATGAGTCAGTGAGTGAAGCTGATCTGGAGGAACAACTCCGCTCACGGGACGAGCAGCTAGCAAATGGGAGACAAGTGGTCTGTACAGAAACGGAGGATGAGACAGGTAATCAGAGGATGGAAGAGCAATTGAATGACGAAACGGTTGGTGAGGAGACAGAGGACGAGGCAGATGATGGTAGTGGTGATGATCGTGAGGATGACAAGCGGAACGAGGAAGAGGATGATGAGATGGACGAGGAGGAGTCGGGCGGGAAGGAGCGAAATGAGGCGGATGAATGTGTTGATCGTAAGAAGTCAGCTGTGTATCTACACTTGTTATCACGTCCTGACTGTCTTAGTGTGTATGATGACTCTCATTTTTCTGTACTGTGTCTTGCGCGCGTTATGTCCAACAGTTAAATTATTTAAATTTTTTGTTATTACACACACTTGAGAGGGACGAAAAGCGTTTCTTCTGTAACTCTGAGTTTCATGGTTTTAACCGATCATCAGACAGCAACTCTAATAATAATATTATTATTATTCAGATGGAGAGCCAAGGTTTAATTTATACAAAAGAGAAAGCCCAAGGAACTACAAGTTAGGCTATAGTATGTCCACAAACACCACCAGTTGCTAAACAATCAGCTCATGTGATAATATTGCACGAGACTGACTGACGGTACTGACGTTCTACAACTAACTGGCTAACAGCTCTAGCACATCTTAGATGCGCACTCCAACAGCCTTCCAACTTGGAAAGTTTTAAGTTATAGAAATAACATAACGAGGGGAAGGTCAGCGTGCAATGTTATCGCTTGAGCTGATTGTTTAGCAAATGGTGGTGTTAGTGGACAGTATAGCGTAACTTGTAGTTCCTTGGTCTTTCTTTTTTGTATAAATTATTATGATCATTACTATTTTATTGGCCTTCGCTTTCTTGTTATTCGGCAACTTGCCCGTTAAAATCTGCGAAGTAAAATAAACAACAACAACAACAGCAACAACAACAACATCTGTGTCAAGAACGAATTATACGAAAGCGAATGACTGCTGCGATTGCGTATCGCTCTATCGGGTAGCACGGTGAAAGGACGTGTATTTCCTGCAATAGCCATGAGTAAGCACAGCGATATTTGCTTGCCTTGCTCGAAAAGACGCCAGACAAATCGTGGAAGATTTTGCTGACAGACAAGCAGTGGTCAGAGGAGTGTTTTCACCAATACGTAGTCCGTGTTTGCCGAGAGGTAAAGGTGTGGGCCACGCTCGCTATGACTGAAGATAGCAAGGTGGACACCTGGTATAGCGCCGATATAGGTAAGATGTCCCTTGTGCTGCAAGCAATGGCAAAGCAGTATATCTTGGATCAATGCAGCCCTGAGATGAAGACGTACCTGATAGAACGGCAGTGCTAAGGGGCGTCTCTGCGTGAGGTTCAGGAGCACGGCGCGTTTTACCAGGTCGCGCACGGACGACAGGCTGATACTGCCAGGAAGCCAGTGGAACCACCTGGTCTAAGGCCTACTATGTCGGCACATTGCATGCGATATCGGGCGGACACGCCGAGAAGCAGCTCTCTGCCAAAGGAAATGCGAAAGGCATTTCTGCGACAAGAGAGACTGTCCTGGAACTGCCTCCAGAACGGCCATGTGGCAAGGCACTGGCGGTCAAGCCCCAAGTGTATGAAGTGGAAGAGGAGGCACAATCTGCTCATACATGTTGCGTTGGAGAGAGCAGATAACAGCCAGGAGAAACCGACTGAGATTGTAACAGAGATTGGTTGTGTGTTGTCTGGTCACGTGCCCGCCCCAAGTCGAAGCAGTAAGCCGGTGACCATGTCATGTGTCACAGCCCACAGCCACAATCTTGTAGAAATTGTGTTGGCAGAAGTGGTGAGCAGTAGAGATATTCAACCTTGGCGACCACCGGCACCGAAGCAGCAGATGATGCGTTGTCATAGCCCCGGATAGCCTTGACTTGGGTTCTTAGCATTCTTTTTTTCGCTTCCATGTAATTGGGTTTATTGCTCGTTTCGTATTGCGACTTCAAATAATAAGAAAAGCAACAACTTGGGAGTTGTTGTACGACGGTGAGAAGCCCTTTGGTGGGGATAATATTACAAAACCACAAGTTCTCAAGTGCGAAAGGCCTTCCCGCTTATAACATTGTATTCGATGCAATGTTGTATTTCGACTCCGACGTACCGCTGAAGTTTGCTGCATGGTATACCCTATATTCGCTATGTCCGATTTTCTGCATACACTGTCATGTCATGTTATAATACGCATATGCTTTTCAGGTAAACGCAGTCATTTTCATGCTTTAAATAGCTTGTGATCTTAGGGTTAGTTTATTATAATTATTTGATAGAAGTCAATTCTTGTCCTCGTGCCGCGTGGTCGTTCGTTTCTGACACTTTAGAGAATCAGAGGGTTCATAACAGCAATAGAGCCATTATGAGGCTACACTCAAGGTGAATGCGTCGTTTGATGATGCCCCAACAAGTCCTTTCACCATTGTATGGAATTTGTTATCTTCCAGTAAACAAAGTTTTATATGATCGTTTAAACAAACGGCGAGGAGACAATAATTTTGATAACCGCAGTCAATAAGGCGAGCAGAGCTGACATTTGTGTACTTTATTCATCCAATGTAAAACGGTGGAGACGATGTGCAATATTTTATTTCCTTTATATATTCAACATCTTATGGCTTCCGATGGCAGCCAAAACGGGAAGATGTGGGTGATAGCCAACCATGGTAAAAGAAGGAGAAGATTATACACATGAAAAGGAAACAGCCGAAAAGTGTTGTTTTTTTCACGGCTGAGCGTAGCGAAAGAGTGTAAAAACGTATTTTTCACTCACCATTTTTCTGTCGTGCTCTGCTGCTCTTCCACTGCGCAACTCCCCCCACCTGCCATCGTGGTCTTGTATTCCTCGTAGAGCGTGGAGTTTTTTTGACGTCCAGAGATCTAAAGTAATAAATTATGCCGTCTACTCGCAGCCAAGGAACCGCGCCTCCTGTAGCTCATCCTGAGCCTGCCAGGACCGCCAGACGACGCCCAGCCGCCACCTCCGCCACCTCACCTGCCCCACCAACACCAAGCTCGGCAGGTGAGGAGATGCCGTCGTGGTTCGCCTTCGCATTCACCAACCTGTCATAACACATCAAGGGAGTGCAGGAGGAGGCCACGGCGGCCCGCACTGAGGTGGCAAAACTCAAAGCAGCGCAGTCCCTAACAAGCTAAATAAACCAGGCCCCAAAGCCGAAACTCAAGTCACCAGGCCAGGAGGGCTGCAGGCCCAGTTCGCCACCGATGAAACTGTGTTGCAAAATGTGGATGCCGCCATATCGGTGCTCCCGGACTCCGCACCCGAGGCCAAGGAACTCCTGACGCAGGGTAAGCACGAAATCTGCAAAAAGGCAGAAGCACCTGAAAATAGCAGATTCGTTCGACTGGGAGACTGTGACTGGGTGAGAGTATATGAGGAGGGCAGCGTGGGTGACAGCCTCGCTGACGACAAACGGATCGCGGACGCGGCCTCCACTGCTCGTCGACTCAGGCAACTGCAGCCCAGGGAGCGCTTCCAACCTGAAACTGAGAGGCCATACCCAAGCAGGAAGTTTCGTGCCCCCAGTTTCGGCAACAACTCCCAATTTGAGCGGAGGCCATCGGGCCACGGACCGTTTGCCAACGGTGGCCGAACCCCTGGAAGCGGCCCACGTTGCTGGAACTGCCAACAGTTGGGTCACGTCAGCAGGCATTGCCCCCAGCTCGGCCGAGGCAGTAGTCGCCAACCACACTGGACTCAGCAACCACAGCCCACTGCATGAGCTCATCCACGAATGGACGGAGCATGAGTGCCCAGACCCGCTGGAGTCTGACGAGATAAGTGCTTGTGACAATAACGTTCCTGGGCGGTTATTACACTGCATTGAATTTTGGGAAAATATTGGTGCCTCAGATTTTGTTTTACGTTTTATTCGTTATGGCTATTTTTTGTGTTTTGTCTCCCCCCTCACCCCAGTTCCGGGCATGTAACCTAAAGTCTTCTAATGATCATTACAGTTTTGTGTCTGACCAAATCCGTATGCTGTTACGTTTGGGGGCAGTCGAGATGGTGGAGGAAAACGCCACCCATGTAATTAGTCCGTTTGGGATGGTTCCCAAGGGCAACGGAAAGTTGAGGTTGATTATAGACCTCCGCTTCCTCAATAAGCATTTGGCAGACTCCCATTTTAGCGTTGAGGATCTGAGACTCATCCCGGACCTGTTCGATCCGGGTTGTTTCCTGTTCACTTTTGATCTGAAGGATAGCTACCATCACATCTCGATTGCCCCAGAACATAGGAAGTTCCTAGGTTTTCAATGGCAGTTCGGGGGTCAGGCCCGGTTTTTTGTGTTTGCCGCACTTTCGTTTGGCCTTAAGCCCGCCCCATTTGTGTTTACAAAAGTGCCGCGGCCTTTGGTCACCCATTGGCGTGACCGAGGCATACGTATTTTCCTGTATCTGGATGACGGAACTGGAGTCGCAAACTCCGCAGAGGAGACGCAGCGGGTCGCCCAACTTGTGAGGTCAGATTTGGAAAAATGCAGTCTTGTCATTAACAAACAAAAGAGTAATTTTCAACACCGGCAGGTGGCCTCGGTCTTGGGTCATGTCCTGGACACGGCCAACAACAGCATTCATGTCACCCCAAACCGCGTATCCAAATTTAAACTGCTGCTAGCTGAGATTATGTCATACCCCACTGTGGTCCCCGCACCCTTGCTTGCCAAACTAACGGGGTCGCTCAGCTCTATGTGGCTTGCTCTGGGCTGCGTGGTGCGCTTACAGACAAGAAGCTTGCGCACATGTCTGGGCCCAACCCTAGAAGAAGGCAGGGAGATAGCTATCCCACTTGAGCATGCTGCTAAGGCTGAATTAAGTTTTTGGCAATCTGAATTTGATCATTTTCACGGGAGACCCATCTGGTCTGCCGGGCCCCGCACGCTGCAATTGGTATTCACGGATGCTAGTGACTCTGGGTGGGGTGGTTTCAGCCTGATGAACGGAGTTAAAATTGCAAAGGGCGAGTGGCCCTGGACCATGTCAGCCGCACACACCAGCTCCTCATTGAGGGAAATTCTTGCTGCCCGCTTTGCCCTAATCTCTTTAGTGTCGCGATTGTCTGGCCATGCATTTTGTCTTAATACCGACAACCAGAACGTGGTGTCCATTTTGTGTAACGGTAGCCGTAACCCAACGCTGCACCAAGAAGCTGTTGACATTTTTCGTTTCTGTCAACGCGAACACATTGAACTGTTTGCACAGTGGATCCCCCGGGGTGAAAATACCACGGCTGACTATCTCTCACGGATTCCAGACATGGATGACTGGGCTATTTCGGCCGTATTGTTTGTTTATTTTGATAAGAAGTGGGGCCCCCATACTGTCGATGGATTTGCGAGTCATTTGTCCCATCAACACCCTACTTTCAACTCCCTTTGGTGGTCCCCAGGTTCGTCGGCTGTTGACTGTTTCACTCAATCATGGGAAGGTGAAATCAATTGGTGTCTCCCCCCACCTCGCTTGTTAAGCAAATTGTTTCATTTCCTCAGAGCCATACCGTGTCATGCCACTGTTGTTTTTCCTGACTGGCCATCAGCACCATGGTGGCCGTTCTGGCGCCCAAGTGGGCTTGCAATCCCGTTCACCGTTACCCGAGAAACCTTCCAGCCCGGTTTCGGCTCATTTCAGCACACATCCCAACTGGTCTGTCTTTTTGGACCAGAACCACCACCATTCCGTTTTCATGCAGTCCGTTTTTGTTCTCCCCGACACTGTGCTCATTAGGGGTCTTACCACACGGCCTCAAATAGATTTTTTGGTTACCTTGCCCCCCCCCCCCCTCCCCGGTGCTGTCCATCGCCCGCCATGAGGTTGCCTTTATTGTTGTCTCTTAGTGTTTTTTCTTGCGCTTGCTGCCTATGCTGTTCTGTTCTTGCCGTTTTTTAGGATAGGGCATTTTTTCTGCGTGAATTGCCTATTCAATGAACTTACACATACCCATGTGGTTTGAGACAGCCGAGGGGCAGGGACGACGAGGAAGGGAGAAGCCCGATGGGCGGTGATGACGAGGGAGGGAGAAGCCCGATGGGCAGTGATGATGAGGGAGGGAGAAGCCCGATGGGCAGTGATGATGAGGGAGGGAGAAGCCCGATGGGCAGTGATGATGAGGGAGGGAGAAGCCCGATGGGCCGTGATGATGAGGGAGGGAGAAGCCCGATGGGCAGTGATGATGAGGGAGGGAGAAGCCCGATGGGCGGTGATGTTGGCAATGGTTGCCTGTGTGCATGCTGGTATGAGGCGTGAAGCTGCGGCGACATGAGGCCAGGCTCGTTCAGGGCAGCCGTTGTCACCCTTGGTCCCCTACCCAATTCACTCTGTTCATAAATTACACGACATACATCTCACACGGGGTAACGGTGACGTTGGAGGCAGAGGAGGGTTAGACCCCTGGGAGGTGAACCGGGTGGGGGAGTCCGGAAACCCACAAAACCGGGACTGAACATCGATAAAACTCACAGGAACAACACACAATCTGTCCAGATCTGATCCCCCGTGTGTCTGTTTCCTGTCTGTGGGTGTGTGCGTGCGTTTTGCATGTGCCTTATTCAGCATCCTACCCCTTTTTGAAACGTTTGCCTGAAGCCTCCAACTGGACATCCGGGTGACAATCATATTTATCGCGTCTTGCAATTCTGACTCAAGCTGTTTGACAGTTTTACAGTGGCGCAAAGCAGCTGTATTGTCAGCAAACAATGACATTCCAGAAACATGACTTGGTAGATCATGCAAAACAAAAAGCAATGGTCCAAGAATTGAGCCCTGAGGCACCCCCGACAGCACGGGTAGCTTTGGAGAGCCTGCTCGCGACACGGACACAAACTGGCTTCTCCCAGAAAGATAGCTCTCTATCCACTTGAACGGTGTGTCAGAGATGTTAGCCATGACTTGAAGCTTCCGCAAGAGACCTCTATGCCACACTGTGTCAAACGCCTTGACAAGATCGAAGAAGCAAATGCCCGTGTACAACTTTTCTGCTCTTGCTCCGATAATGTCCTGTACAAGGCGAGTCGGCTGCGGGGAAGTCGAGTCTCCACGACGAAAGCCAGACTGAGCAGGGTGAATGACAGGGGCAACATGGCTATACAACTAATCATAACATATTCGTTCACATCATTTTGAAATGCATGATAAGAGAGAGATTGGCCTGTAATTTCCAGAAGTAGCTTTACTACCTTTGCCCTTAAATATCGGCAATAAAACGATGAAAATATGAAGAAATGGTGCAGAGAAAAATATGGATTCAAACAAGTGTTCGTACAACGCACACCTACACCAGGTGAATGCGAGGCAACCAAGTACGTATTTGAAAATGACTTCATTGCTGCAGGGGCAACCGTCCTATTATATTCAAGTGGAGAAGATCAGAGTCGTGATATTACCTTTCACCTCGAAGAACCAAACGGTCTCGGCCTTTTGGGAGCATTATGGCAGTATGTACCAATTCATGTTGAGAAGATTACAAGGTTGTTATTTGAATACAGTGCAGTTCAAGGTTGATACGTGTAAAAGAGAGGAAGGTGATTATGTGAGTGGGGTGGTTTATGTCTTTGGCGGAGATACTTGGTGACTGGGTGATGTGTGTTATTTTGTTGTACTGCTGTTGTGGTGTGTACAGGTCAGGTTTCTGCGAATTTACAAGCCCCCTCGCTTGGTGCCAGTACAGCATTCACAGTCTACTACCTGAATGGATCAAGTACAGCACAGGTTGGACTAGGTCATTTACCATCATGTCGGGCTCAAGGACTGGATGCTGGTGGTAGTGGTCAGTATTTACGACTGACTAATACTAATACCAGTACAACTATAGCTGAACAGGGAGCATTTACTCTGACAGCTTTTAGCGATACCCCTAGACTATTCTGGAACACATCATCACACTTGACTTTGGACCCAACCTACACTGGACTGTACAGGTGTACTACAGATACAGCAGTATCAACACAGACATATCAACTCAATGTTGTAGGTATGTATTCAATGACTGTGTGGATTTCTAGGATGGAAAGAAAACTGGGCGTAGTTATTCTTGGTATTTGACTCAACATATCAAACGTGCATGAACCCAAGATGGTGATGGCATGGCAACATCATCTCTTTGTTCCATGATTAGCAGGTGTACCCAGCCTCGTCGCAGGTCAGTGACAAGAGCGATCGATCCATCTAGTGGCTACCTACGTAGACAAAAAATAATTGCTATCCAAGTTAGCTAGCTCACACAGAGCAACAGGCTTCTAATTCCCCTTAAAACAGTGTTTATTCCAAAAATTGCAGAGACCCAAAGCATGAGAGAGTCAGTGAGACTCCCCGAGAGAGAGAGAGAGAGAGAGAGAGAGAGAGAGAGAGAGAGAGAGAGAGAAAGAGAATCAGAAAGTGAACTCCCCGAGAATCGAGGATGAGGGATAACAAAATAACTCCACATAATTATACGATACAATAATGTGATATGAAATGCAGCAGCAAGAATACGTTTGAAATATTGCTACAATACAGACCGTGGTGCAATCAGACAAATATGGTCAATAGTAAAATGAACAATACGGGTAGCCGCTCACCCAGATAATGTGAAAAGTCAATTATCTCCATGTCATGGCTGTTGAACTGTATGGGCTAGGGTGCAAAATATATGGCGTCGTGATTTTGCATTTTTTTATATTATGTTACTTCACACCGATTTCGAAAATAGTAGTGATTTCTGACATCCCTACATGCACAGCTTTCTGTCGATATCTCATTTTCCTTCTTCCGTTGAGAATCCATGGACTGGCATGTGTTTCCTTCTTGACATTGCGAGCTATGAAAGGTCATTTCTTCGCGAAGCAAACTGGGCCCCAAACTAAGGGTTGTTGACCTTTTGCGAGGTAAGTAATGAAATATCGCAAGATTTTGAGTCCCAAACAACCAAGGAAAAACAAATTCGATCCTGTGCGAGACAAGGAAACAATTTTTCGGCGGCTTCGAAATGTGTGTTTTTTACTTGTAAAAAGCTATCGTGGAGACGCATGCCACCATTCTTGAGCCAGTAAGCCGAGTTGGAGGCAGGCGATTTCACCAGTGCAGCCATACAACGCGGTAAAGTGTTGAAACATATTCTGTACAGTTGAAAATGTACAGAATACAGCCAGAATACATTCGATAAGAATGTGCAAGTGTTATTGCCGCGTCCAGTCAGAACCCGCGCAAGCTCTGGAACGTCATAAACTCCGTTACGAACAGGAAGAGAGTACGTGTGGAGCCTACTTGCCCCATTGAAGAAGTTTCGTCAGTCTTCCAGGCAGTAGTAACAGACAATGCCCGTCCTCACAGCATCCCGCTACCGCAAGGTCCACAGCCTCAGACTGCAATGTCAGAATTGCCCCAAGTGTCTTTTGGCGAAGTAGAACGGCTTCTCCGACAAATCAATCCTGCCAAAGCAACAGGAAGCGACGGGATACCTGGTCACCTTCTGAAGTGCTGTGCCGATATCCTAGCTGCGTCCGTGGCCACGTTGTTTAATGCCTCGCTTGTCAATGGCACTGTCCCCACAGCCTTCAAACTCGCACACGTTATCCCGCTGTTCAAAGCCGGGGACCCGTCTATTCCCACTAACTTCCGTCCAGTGTCCCTACTTCCCATATTATCAAAACTCTTGGAGAAAGTCGTACAAAAGAAGCTAGCCCAGTTTCTGGACATATCTGGTACCCTCCCCACGACTCAGTTTGCATTCCGCGCAGGCCACTCAACGGAGGATGCCCTGGTACTTATGCTAAATCGTATTCTTAGTGCACGGGACAAGCGTTTGTGTACTGGCATATGCCTTCTAGATATGTCAAAGGCATTCGACAAGGTTCGTCATGAACGGCTACTCCAGGACCTATTCGATATCGGCATAACAGGGACAGCCCTAAAGTGGTTTTCCGCCTATCTGTCGGGCCGTACTCAGCGTATCTGTATTGGACGGGATCAGAGTGCCATTTCTGCACCATCCTGTGGCGTGCCACAAGGTTCTGTTCTAGGACCGATCCTTTTCAGTATCTACACCCGCGAAGTTCCAACCATAGCTAACCAGTCTTCATCAGTTCAATTTGCCGATGACATTGCGCTGATCAGCAGCAGCACATCCCTGGACACGGTATCTGCTACGCTATCGGCCTCGGTTTCTGCACTTGCTGACTGGTTGCAGACCCGTGGTCTCATTTTGAATGCAGCCAAGAGCCAAGTGATCCCTGTATACCCCAACAGGCAGCCTCAGCAGCCCCAGCATACGATCAATGTAAACTGTCATGAAACGCCGATTCCTGTCGTTACTGCGGCCAGGTATCTTGGAGTGCTCCTCGACTCGGATCTGTCATGGACGCCCCATGTTGATCGCTGCACCGCTCGACTGGCCCAGAGGATCGGAGCACTATGGAGGTTGCGTCGCTGCTTGACTCATCAGAGCCGAGTTCTCTACTTTAAAGCGATCATCATGTCTGACCTGATGTACGGATCCAACGCGTTTTCCCCGCTTCTTACTGCCAACCAATTGGATCGGCTACAAGTCATGCAGAATCGGGCGGCAAGGGCGGTTTTCGGACTCTCACATCACACCTCCGCGCGTACCCTCCTGCTGCAATTGGACACCTACAGAGTATCCGAGATATTCAGGAAGAAGTTCATCGTTCTCGTCTGGAGGTCTCGGAATGAGCACGCAAGTTCTGAACTGCAAGCCCTCCTAGTTCCTTCGGCAGCTGGCCCAACTAGGTTGCACTCCACCATGGGTCTGCGCCAACCGCCAATTTCCACCAGGTTCGGCAAGGGTTGCCTCGCGTTCCGGGGCGCCCAGCTGTGGAACACATTACCCAGCGATATACGTGCCATCTCCACGCTCCGCCAGTTCCGCGCCAGCATGATCCCGCACACACTTACTGGCCTTAGTACCTAGAGTACCAGACGTCCTGTTTGATGATCAGCTGGCTTAGTTTTTCTCCACCTCTATCCTAATTACATCAGTCCCCAATTTCATTTATTACTGCTTTCTATCTGCATTCGCCACCTTTTCATTGGGCAGATCTGCCCGTTTGGTTTGCGAATTAAAATAAACACAACAACAACAACAACAACAACAACATTGCAAGATGCACCTCAGGTTTCATGTGGTGTGGTTGAGGCTGTGGTCATACCCCATAAGCGGGTAAATTGTAAAGTCTGCAATGTATACCAAGCTCACACCGCCACACCGCCACACAGTTACCACAACCACGACATGTTCAGAGTGAGCACAGCGAACCACAAGTGGTTTGCACATTCCAGAAGAAAATGTGCGTGAGAAGTCTATCCCATCATACACAGCTCCAGCCGACCTGTCAAAGGAAAGATGTATAGACGAGAACATTGTGCAGAAGCGTACATTTTGGGGATGGATGGTGCAGTGGAAACAGCTTGCTGCAATGAACTCCACCGCTGCAAATGCAGTTGTCAGTAGCTGAACGAGCAAAACAACAAGTACAACATGCCAGAATGCTGTGCTGGTATCAACATTGCTGCATCCACATCCACGTGTCACCAGAACAGTCAGCCTCAGCGCTATACACTGCAACAACTATGCAGATGGGTTGCGTGGATGCCCTGTAACTTAGTGAAGTCGTTACATCAAAATGTGCACGAATGCATGCACCGTCCAGGCGGTTCCCGCACTGGCATATGCGCACAACACGAACATCCAGCACAGCAGCAGAAGTCCTGTCGGCCTCACAATCCAAGTTGCACGGAAATGCTGGTGATTAATTGGTCGAGCATCTTGTTCAAGCACGTGTGCATGAGGACAAGCTGCAGGTCAGGACTGCTCCACGTGGAAAAGCCCAGTTATTCCAGCGCACAACAGTGGGATCCGTGTCATCTAATGTTGCAAGTACCGCAACAATCAGACAGAGAAATGAAGAGCTGACCAGAAGAGAGACAGCAATGTGTGTCGGTGCTGACAGTATGCGAGCTCAGGAGGTTGCTGGCATACGCAGGTTGAGTTCCTCTGAACGAGACAAGCTCCTAGAAGGGACTGCTGTGAAGCCATCCCAGCCTGCTGCCGGTTCGTTACTGGCAATTAAGGCCGACAGGAATTTGCCTTGGAGCCAAGTAAGAAAGCTAAATCAGTGTTTGAGGGCGCGCGGCTTACACCTGGAGTCTGAGCGGACAGGAAGGTCATGTATTGCAGGCAACGACGTAACGTGCCAAAATACACGTGTAGTGAAGAACCGACGGCCACAAGGGGTCCAATGCTGAGATCGTCATGGCCTGCATGGTTTATTTTCAGGATTGTTGGCGGTGTTGTGCACATTACCTGGAACTCCCTTTGGTTTGTCCTTTTCCTCGTTTCTTTTCGTTCTCCCCCTGTTTTCGTTTTATGAGTAAACAAATTGAGAAGAAGAAGTAGCGACGACCCTGCCACTACGGAATCCAATACACCATACAACTACATTGCGCTCTTGGCCGGTCCAAACTCTGCTGTGGCGATGGTGATGTTAGTGCAGAGTTTGGGTCGCCAAGAGCGCAATGTGGTGGTGATGTGTATTGGGTTTTATGAGTGAAAATAAATGCATAATGCTGCTACGCAGCTGACCTGGCGCACTGGCCCAATTCCAGCAACAGAGGTTTGGATCGAAATGAGTGGTGACCATGGTGGCCACTCGTTCGTGTCATGAAGTTGGCCAATCTTCATAACCCACATTCTGTGCACAAGCACCATTCCCGTTTATCCATTCGAAGCAGTTAAGAAACCTGCAAACATTGAGACAGCACTGGAAAGACACAAAGAGCAGATAGTTTGCTGCAGCAGACGCATTGGAACGGCAGACGACTCCGGGCATTTATCTTTGGCGACTATGCCATTAATTTAAAACCAAGTGTTCCGGCCGTATGGTCCAAGTGGTGTTCGCCCGTGTATTCACTGTCACTGCGGTAAGAAGAGCTTGGACACGGAACCAACAAGCCCCCCTGATGCTGATGCAGAGCGAAGGACACTGACCACACTTGCTTCCTACTATGAAAGAATTGTTGCTGCATGGTCTGTGTACTCCAAAGTGGAAACGATTGCTCAATGAAGCGAACGAATACTCTAAATCATGTAATTACCGGTGTAACTTTAATTTTGATGATTTCGGTACAGAAACCAGGCACGGAAATTTTGAAGCACCTAAAATTTCATGTTTTACAGTATTGTTTTTCCGAATACTTGTGAAACGTTGTCTACCCTTCTTCCTTCGCTTTTTCTTTATTCCTTTCTTTTCTTTTCTTGCCGTGGTTGGCTATCACCCCTCTCTCGCACTTTGCGTACCAATTGGTCATGGACCACCAGTTGAGAGAAATATATAATAATAAAATATGGCTCAACATCCGAGTTTCAAAATAAATGTGGAAAGGAAAAGCACATATGGATACGAGTTAAGAGTAACTCTCCATCACTGTAACATGATACTATATACGGTCAGAAAGTGCAATCACTAGGCACAAAACTGACAAGAGTACTGAGACATTCGACGTCCTGACGCCTAGCTTCAACACATCTCCGTAGCTCTAACCCACAGTCTTCCAACTTGGAAAGTTCAAGGTCAAGGAAATACCAAACCACACACACACCTTGAACGCCCATTGTCGTAGCAATGATAGCGATGGCTTCCTCAAGCTAAGGCTCTAAACCCGAAATCTACAGTATGGCGCATGCCGCTTGAGGTCACCAGGACGACGGAACACTCTGTAGTTCGGACACAGGATGTTTAGGGCTTCCTTCTCGACCCTCTGTCGACAACACTGAAACCAGGCACACACACACACACACCCACACCCACACACCCAGCCACAAGCACACACACACACACGTACACACACGTACACACCCTCACACACCTGTCCTGTCCTGTGGAGCCACTACCACTAGGCCTAAGGGTCACGCGGGCCCAGGAGGGGTAGCAGAGAGACAGAAGGAGCACGCCACCTGATGGCGCTCAAGAGGCGAGACTAGTAAAATGTTGGAACCGGTGAGAGTAGATACAAATATGCGGGAACTTCTCCCGTTCTCTAGCCATTGGAGTCAGGACAGTGCAAGTGCCTTGAACAGCGATGGATCCCTGGATAGAGCGGAAACAACGATTGCAGATGTGAGCACTGCAGCAACTCCGAGCGCTAGTACCAACGGCGGCAGCAGTAGCTGAGGGGATCGGTGCTAGGCATGAGCTAGAAGCGGTGCAGTGATGCACAGCCGCCAAGCCTTAGCTGCTCCGGAACCAACGATGACACCGAGGGCACTGACATTCATGTCTTTACTCCAAAACCGGCATATAACTGTTCAGCAGGACACGCACAAACACATGCGCACACACACATACACACACCATTGGACCATTGCACGCCCATCGCCAAAGGCGATGATAGCAATGCTACAGCGGAAGCCATGGCAGCTTGTGCTGGGATTGCACCATTCGACAACTTGCAAGGCTGGAGAATTGACCGCCACTATTCAGCCTGGTCTACACCACACAGCTATGAAGTGGCTTTCACTCACACACAAGCACACACACCCAGGCATACACACACAATTATATTCTTCTGATGTACCTCACTCAATAAGATCCAACACTCATGTTGCATAAAGAGCGCTTCCATGAACGTACTCATTGGCCACTGGTGGAAAACAGAATTGACGAAAAATGCAAGCTTCACATTTCTCAGCATATTGTTTCTACACCATCATCCTTAACACAGCTGGCTGGAGCTGAATAATACAACGGTACGGTGGGATAGAGTATCCTGGATGGAGAAGCGCACGAATGACAGTATCCTGGTGGAGTTGGGAGTACAGAGACAGCTGCTAGCCAGGGTCAAGATTTTTTAATATATATATTTTTACTGAATACCACAGAACCATCAGATGCAGCACAGCGGGGCGGTGGCATATTGGATGGAAGTGGGGGCGGGGCAAGAGTAACTCATCCGACCAAAGGTCTCGGAATCATCGTTACTCCTGTACGCCGATACATAGGAGAAAAGAACATGTGCCTCCAAAAGGGAAGCACCGGCTTTGCAAACGGTAATGGGGAGAATTTGAGATTGAGATAGGACATAACAATAGTAAAAGCAGTGCACCGTAGGAAGATGGAGAGAGCTGATAATCGCATATTAAGGCTGAGCGAAGGGGATCAGAGAGGGGTAGAAGGGAGCTTGAGTGCGGTCAGTATAATTAGGCTGGTGTGTTGGCTGCGATGGAGAGATCATAACCTGTCTGTACCCCCTCCCCCTTGCTGCGCCGCAAGTGGTCGTTGACATTTTTCTTGAACGTGTGCATACCTTTGCGAGAAGGGGGAGATTGCAAAAGGGTAGGTGGGAGCTGATTCCCTGTTGCTATGAGGGAGTGGGGAAATGAGCGGAGTGTGTTGCTTCGTAACTGAGGAGGAAGGATACTGGTGAGTTGTGATGGATGATGTGCTGCTGATATGGTTGTCTCACGAGTAGACATGCGGCATTGCGGTTCGGCTGATGATGGTGGCTGATTGTCTTTCACCATTTCCGGACCCTCCACAAAGTGCAGCTCGTACAGAAAGCAGAGCCCTGCTACGGTACGTCGAATGTCGAGGCTCGGGAGGTACGATCCATCTCCAATTATGTGCAGGGCACGGCACTAGATGGCAGTGAGGCGGGCCAAGGTGGCGGGGGCTGCGCTCATCCACACCAGCATGCCATACTGTAACACAGGGCGGATAAAGCCTCGGTACACGATTGCCCGTTACTTTGGGTCTAGCACGACCGATGCCTTACGGAGGAAGCCGAGCCGCTGGGCTCCGCGTACTGCAAGCTGTCGGTTATGGCTGTGGAATACCAGCTGCCTGTACAAAGTGACGCCGAGAAGCTTGAGCTCCTCTTCTTCTGGTACAACTGCTCCTTGGAAGCGTATTGCGTTCGGGGGTTTGGCGGGCGGTGGTGGCTGATAGTCAATGTCTGCGACTTTGTGGGCTCGAACTTGATCCTCCATTTGCTTCCCCATGCTGCCAGTGAGTCCACTGCCTGCTGGAGGATTGCTGTCTCTTCTGCCAGTTGACGAGGACCCTGACGAGGCCTCCACCAGCAGCTGCAAGGATCCAATCATGCTGAGGAGCAATCAGCATATCAGAGGTTCCAAGTCCTGTGCGACAGCCAAACTGCCTGTGAGAAAGGATGTCATTCTTCTTCAGGAAGTTGGACACGCTGCGGTTCACGATGGACTCCATACACTTAGACATTATGGGCAGTAGTGATATCGGTCGGTATTTTGGGCCTTTCATGTGTACCGGTACGACCTTGGCAACTTTCCACATGGCAGGTTGATGACCACTGCAGAAGCACAGGGTAAACAGCTTGGATAGGGGCAGCGCCAGAGAGTAGGCACATTTTCTCAGCACTCTAGCGGGTACTGCATCAGGCCCAGTGGATTTACTTGGATTAAGGGCTCGGATCGAGTGTCCGGCGTACGGTGGCTTGGCCGAAGTGGACTGTTGCAAGCGTATTTGCGGTGCGCTGGTGGACATGCGGAAACGGCCCAGACGGTTCTGCAAAGTCATCGTCTAGGCTGCACTTCTGGGCAAAGTACTTCCCGATGACGTTAGCCTTGTCGTGGCTTTTGGTGCATTCCATGCCATCGGGGTCAACAAGGACTGGGATGGAGCTGTCGCGGCCATGCCCTCCAACTCGTTTATTCACGCACTATCACTCTCTGTCCTGCAGGCTGCCCGTCAGGAGCCGTTGCTTGACATTTATTTATTTATTTCTGCACCTTGTGGCATGTCAAGACAGCCAATTGAATTGAGTAGAGGGTGAGACCAACCACGGAAGAAGAGAAAAAAAGAAAATTAAGAGCACGTACACAAAGTGGGAAGGGATTAGCAACTTACAAAGCAATGGGATGCTCAGCGAGCTATGCAGCGGAAGTGGTGACATTGACTTTGTTTACTGGGAGATACTGAAGTGCTGTCTGACGAGGGTACGGAATTTGGGCATATCTGGAGCTTGTCTAACACCGGGAGGCAGTTGGAGCCACGTGGAGTAGGAGGAAAAGAAAGGGGAATTTACGAATAGGGTAGACCTAGCTAGGGGGAGACGAACGCAGCTTCGGGTGGTGCCACCTGAATTGAACCAATTAAGGGACTGTAAATGAGCAGGGTGCTGGTCAAGGAAAATTGAATGCGCCAGGGTGCACTTTGAAGCATCAAGGTAATGTTGCAGAGTGGTAGTGGATGCAGCAGCATACAAGTCTAGATTTGAGGTATAACGATCAGTACGGAATATGATTCGCAGTATACGGCGATGGAGAACTTCTAATTTACCTATGTGGGTTTTGTTAATGGTGGACCAGGAAGGGAAGCCGTACGTGAAGAGGGGAAGAATGTATGATTAAAAATTAATCCGGCAATTTTTGGGCAAATGGGACAAGTGACTTGACATTATGCCGACAGATCGGCATACTTTGGACGACACATGATCAGCATGGTGAGACCAGGAGAGGGCGGAATCTATGACAATGCCAAGGTGTTTATGGTGGGGCGCTACAGAGATAGGGTGACCGGGATCATCGGGAAAGTGGAAGATGGGCACTGGATCTGTGGGAGGGGGAAACAGGAGGAGCTCGGTTTTGGTCACATTTGGCTTAAGGTACCAAGTGCTCATCCACTGAACAATGTCGTTGATACAGGTCTGAACTTTGGGGTACAGGGTGGCGTGAGATGGGGAGGAAGCAAGGACAGTGGTATCATCTGCAAACAAAGAAATATTGGGAATTGAATAGGGGAGGTCATTAACGTATGTGAGGAAGAGCAGGGGACCTAAAATGGAGCCGTGGGGCACTCCGGATGTCACAGACTCGGGGTCAGATAAGGTTCCATTTACTGTGACGCACTGATTTCGGTCCAAGAGGTAGCTAGTTATCCAGGCGAGTAGGGAGCCGGAGACACCATGGGCACGAAGTTTGGCGATCGAAGGCCTTGGAGAGGTCGAAGAAACAGATGCAGGAGACCTGCCGCTGGTCTTTTAGGGAGCAGAGGTCTTGGATTATGCGGGATAATTGCAGGGATGTGTTGTCCTTACGACGGAAGCCAGATTGTGCGGGGTGAAGAAGAGGGGAGATATCGTCGTACAAGCGGTCGTACACTATTCTCTCTAGCAGTTTGGAGGCGCAGGACAGGAGGGAGATTGGTCGGTAATTAGACGGGTTGTTCGTGTCGCCTTTATTTTTGTACACTGGAATGACAGTGGCTGACTTCCATCGTGACGGGAATGTGCCGGAGGAGAGGGAAAGGTTAAAAAGAATGGACAGTGGGCGGGAAATTGAGTAGCTCAGTTTCCTGAGGATCTCATTGGTGATCCTATCAGCTCCGGGGGATTTGTTCAGAGGCAGTCTTGCAATATACTTGTGAACAGTCGATGAGGTGATGATCAGGGAGTGCAATGTAGTTGCTGGTGGAGGTAGAGAGGAAATAGTGGGAATAGGAGCATCGGGATCAACCTGTAAGCCAGCACTAACGAAGTGGCAGTTCAATAAGTTACCAATGGATGCCGGAGAGGTGCTTGTTCGACCATTGGGGCCCACCATCTTCGAAGGTATAACCCGGGCGCTGGTAGGATTTTGCAGTTGACGAATGAGCACAGGGAGGGATGGGAGGCGAGGGTTTGTGGGAGATATCGTGGCACGGAGGTTGCGGATGTAGCAGCGATGACAGGATCTGGAAAGGCATTTTACATAGTTACGTTGGTGTTTGTATTTGTTGAAATTTGTAGGGGATGGGTATTTCCGGTAGATGCTGTAGAGATCGCTCTTGACTTTAATAGCTGCTTTCAGTAATGGAGTCATCCAGGGGCAGGGTTTGTGGCGTGATTTCCGACGAGGAGGTGAGGATCTTCCTATATATAGGTCCAAGGCACCTTCAAGGATGTCAGTGAATGCGGAGACAGCCGTGTCGATGGGAGGCAAGGACCTGAGACCAGGGTACAGCTGCGAGAAAAACATTCATGGCATTCCACATGTTATCCGTGGCACTCAGGACATTGTATTTTTGTGTAGATGGTGGGCTACGGCAGGTGCTGGCTGCTGTGGGGGAAGACTTTGAGGAGGAGAACTCAGCCAGCAGGACGGCATGGTCTGATGCGCCAAGAGGAGCCAGGTGTTGAATGTGGTTGAGTTGGTTAGGGATGTTGCTCGCGATAAGGTCTAGACAGCTGCCAAGTCCATTCGAGCGGAGGTGGGTGGGAAAGGTTACCGATTGGGTCAAATTATAGCATGAGAAGAGGTTGTCAAGACTCAGACCCTGTGCATCCGTTTGGTCAGTTGAGCACCAGCTGGAATACCTACAGTTGAAGTCGCCTGATATCACAAGGGCTTCGGGCTTCCTTTGTGTTGATTGCAGGGCTATTTGGAGGCGGTCGAGAAAAGTCGAGAAGTCATCCGTCGACGGGGAAGGAGCACGGTAGATACAGGCTACTGTTAGGTGGGTTGTTGGCAGGTCAGGAGGTGAGACAAGCTTATGTTCAGCGAGTGTAAGCCGAAGTGCTACCGCTTCCAAGCCCGGTTCCTGAAAATCCGGTAGCTGATCAATGGAAGTGCACAGACCTTCACGAACTAAGATTAGAACTCCTCCATACCCCCTGTGTGGGTCACGGTTCTGTCTATTTTCTAAAACAGGTCGGTCTCGACGGAAGCATTCATAGTGTGGCACGTGGAAAGCTTGTGTGGGAGTTAGCCAGGTCTCTGTGATGCATACTACGCTGGGTGTGTGATCTTCACAGATTTGAATGAGTTCGCCAGACTTGTTTGCTATGGAGCGAGCATTAAGGACACAGATTGTAAGTCGGTGAGTAGCAGCATGTACAGAATGGGGGAAGAAAGGTGGGGCAAGAGCGTTGAAAGGCGCAGGGGTTGAAGTGGAAGAGGAGGGATAAAGGTTACGCATTGGAAGCTGGCTTCGTCACTTTGGGGCTGTCCGCAAACATGGTCGAGATGTCTGGCTTTGGCTCTTACTAGACATCTTGTTGAGTCAAGGCATGCTAGCTTGTATGTACACTTGAGCGCTCCAATTCTGGGGTCATCGTGGAATTTCGGCCAGGCAATGTGCTTTCTGTCAACTGCTGCAGAACATTCTGGCGTCCACCAGATTGGGTCCCGCGGTCTGGTCTTGAAGACCTTGGATGGTATAAAGCGCTGCATTCCCTCAGTGATTCGCATGGTCAGAAGCTCACCTGATATGTTTGGGTCGTCACCGATTATTGTGTCCCAGTCAGTAGTCCGGAGGAAGGCAGAGAGGCGGGGCCAGTCAGCCCGCTGGTATCGCCATACTGTACGAGTGGTGGGTTGGTCTACAGATGCAGTAAGCTGGAAGTCGGCTATGACAACAGCATGGTCTGATCTGCCAAGAGGTGGTTGGGTTGTGGTAGACATAGTTCCCGGCGCATCCGACATGACGAGGTCAAGGATGTTTTCTCCACGAGTGGCTGAGGTGACGTGGTGTCGGAGACCATGTACACAGCACAGGTCTTCTGCAGCTTCTCCAGCAGCTGAGGTGCGTGGGTGTCCAAGTCATTCTCGGTTGTGGGCATTTAAGTCCCCTGCCACAATAATGTGTGAGCAGGACTGCAGGGCTTTGTCGATGTCAGATTTCAGCTGGATGAAGGTACTGCAGCCGCTGTCTGCACTCGTCCCAGGTCTGTAGGCAGCACCGATGCCAAATTTCATGCTTGACGGTGCAGAAACACTGATCCAAAGAGTTTCACACTCAGAGTGGATGTCCAGCTTTTTGTACGCCATCCCTTCTTTCAGCCATATGGCGACTCCGCCGCCTTGCGCTATCCGGTGTCGACGTATTGGGGGTAATAGCCAGAGATTGAGACTTCCGCAACTGTAGCCTTGTCGGGCGATAGTTTGGTCTCGGTGACGACAGCGATGTCTACATGCAGGCTTTTCAGAGTATGCTGAAGCTCATCCATTTTGTTGTAGATGCTGAATGCATTCTTGAGCAGGAGACGGAGGGAGGGGGCCTTAGTTTTCATTGTCCGTTGGCGTTGTTTGGGTTGGTGTATGGCCTACATTGGGTGGTGGTCTCGTAGGTCTGTGTGTCATGCTGGGGTGGCTGCGCACCATGCTGTGCAGCTCGCTTGGCATCCTGCGACATCGAGTCTGGCGATCATTCCGGAGAGGAACGTTTGTGGCTGTGAAGGGGGGTTACAGGTGTGCCGGCAGCGGCTGCGGACAGGTCGCGATTCGCGCTCAGGAAGTCGTTAATTGTGGCACCAATCCCAAGTTGCTGTTGCTCTTGATCATGCTGCTGTGTTTCCAACTGGTTGGTGCTACTGTAGCTTATGCTGCTCCGGTGACCACTGGTGCTGCTAGGGTGACTGCTGGTGCTGCTGCTGCTGCGGCGCCTGCTGCTGCTGCTACTGCTGGTGTTGTTGTTGTCGTTGTTTCTGCTGCTGCTGTTGTTGTTCTTGTGGTGGATGCTGCTCTTCCTGCTGCTGATGCTTTTGGCCGCATTTGCATTTGTGGGGGTGTGGAATCTCCACGGCCTGCAGTAGAGCGGCCTTGGCCAGAAATTGGCTAACGTCACTGTCAGCTTGGAGGTGGCATCAACTGATATCCTGGCGGACACTTTCCCGTTTCCGGTTGTGTGTAGGCTGCATTGGTGGGCTTTGACAGGCGTCCCCACGCTTTCCGACCTACGGTGTACAAACTCAGTGAGGCTGTCCACCGTACAGTCGTGACTCAGGCCTCGTTTACGAAAACGATTGAAAAACGTTTTCAAAAGAATACCCTTACACAGATTTTGATAACAGCGTTTACACCACAACGATGAAAAACGTTTCAAACGAAAAACGGCCTTCAAAGTTGTTTTCAATCGTTTTCGTTCCATTTCGTTCTCGTGTAAATGGCAAAAACGTTTTGCTACCATGGAAATGCCAGAATGGTGTGGCGGGAAATAAAGAAAAAATACTTCGAGATCGTCACGCGCGCGCCCAGTCGAAGAGAAGTAACTGTTAGTTTGTTCGGATTGTGTTATCTTCTTCCTCGAAAAGTTCATACTCTAGGCACGTCTGTAGCACAGCTGTTGTAGGTGAGAGAAGAATGTTACCACCAGAGAAATGGATGAATGCAGCAAGCCTCATCTGCTGTTTGACTGGCCTGATTGTTCACGCTCAGCTGATTGTTTGTGCAATGGAGCTCTGCGTCCTCAACCTGCAACGTCAAGATGAAGACTTGATTCTAATGGTGCAAGGGAAGAGTACCACGGTCATGAGGCGTCCACGAGTCAGCCGCAGCATACGGCAGTATTGGGTTCGGCCTGGAAGGATAGCGCAATGGTGGGAGAATTTCCTTTCGCACTAAGTGGTTCCTCTGGAATGGAAAGAGAATTTCAGAATGTGTGAAGCAATTTTCATGAAACTTTGCGAAGAACTCGGCCCACACATAGCAAGGCAGAGCACAGAGACGAGGCACCTCGGTGGAACCACAGGTGGCTGTGACACTGTATTATCTAGATGACGAAGGCCGGTTGAGAAAAACTGCAAATTCATTATGGCTGTCAAGGGCGACTGTTTCTCAGATAATCCGTAGGGTGTACCGCGCTTTATCGGCTCATCTCGGACCAAAGCTCATCAAGCTTCCCTCGTCCACCGAGGAAGTGCAGGTGCTGGTGGACGGATTTAGGAATAAATTCAACATGCCTCAGTGCATTGGAGCAGTGGATGGCACCCATATCGACATCAAACAGCCGAAATTGGATTCATCTACAGTAAAACCTGTAATGGCGACCACTCGACCATTGTGACCACTTTTCCTTGTCACGGACGCATTCACATTCAAAACACCTCGGATAAGGCGACCACTCGCTCAACGCGACCAGCGACCACCCACCCACGACCGCTTTGTACAGTGCTAGTCATGTAAATGTATGCATTGCATGGTGCACCAGGCATGGTAGATCTACACATCAGTGCAGGAAGTGTAGATGTACATGGTCCATGCACATGAGTCGTGCTAGAGTAGCATATAAAGTAGGTGTGTGTACTGTGATGCACTGATCAAAATGATGTATCACATTATGGATATGGTCACGTGACCCACTGAACCTGAATAAGAAGACCACCTGGCTACGGCGACCACTTTTACTCGTCCTTTGAGGGGTGGCCTTAGACAGGTTTCACTGTAATTACCTGAACAGGAAGTCCCGCTTTTCGCTGAATGTCCAATCAGGCTGCGACGCAAATTACAGATTCTTTGATGTGGTCGTCAAGTGGTCGGGAAGCATTCACGATGGACGTGTCTTCGCCAATTCAACTGTGAATGGCGCATTGAAATCTGGCAAGATTCCACCCTGCAGAGCGACAGTGTTGGAAGATGAGGACCCGATACCAGTTTTTTTTCTTCTCGGTGACCCTGCGTATCCTCTCATGCCGTACATTATGAAAAGATATGCAGGTGGTGGAAGCACACCGCAGCAAAAGCACTATAGGCTTCAACTGTGCAAGTCCAGAATGGTAATCGAGTGCCATATCTTTATCATCGTTTCTCCTATCGCAAAGGCGATTACACCATTGGAAAGCTTGGAGCTTCCTCTTTGATCTACATATTTCGATATTTGCAACAGGACTAAAATCGATGGAGTTACGACAGTTTTACGGTACGTACACAATATCAGTCGTTAATGACTGATGCACCGCAAAGGGTTAAGAGAGCATGTCTGAGAACACCAAAGTATGTGTGCAAGTGGATCTCTCCGATTTCGCTCAAAATTTGCAGGTAGGTTCCCTTTGGTGTGTGGATCGATTGTGCAAAGCCCTTGAAAAAGTTTCTGAAGGGAACCTTGAAATTTGAACAAAACTCCATCAAGCCAACATTGCCTAACCTTAGAAGAGTTCCTGGAGCAGTACCGTTTAGCCCCGCCAGGATCCCAGAATACGAGGTCCATCACCCCCTAACGCCACAAATAATCGTCTTGAAAATAGCTAATTTAAAGGCGCTGGCAAAACAGCCAGCTACGTCCTCAATTAGCCAGAACTATACACCGGCAGATAGTAGAAAACCTCTTCTAGCGCTGAGGACATGTCCTCCATCTTCCTTTTGGCATTTTCTAGAAATAAACTTTTTGAATTTTCCACTCGAGCATGCTGAAATACCGCCAAAGTCATACCTGCGCAGGAAAGCTCGCCCTCCGAGACGTCTCCTCAGCAATTTTTACTCAAACACTACTCTCAAGGCCGCAGAACAAAGTGTATTGTTGACTCTGACAAGGAAAACCACCGGTGATCACTTGTCACTCCAAACGACAATCTTCTCATTGCGCCACCAATCATTTTTTGTGCGACTGTTGATGCAAAAGTGACTGAAGTCCTGAGCGCAGTTTTTGAATTTTATTGCAAGATGCACGGTGAGATCGCGTGCTCTGTGACGTAGGATGACGCTTCCTGGATCACGACACGCGGCCATCGATCGCAAACGTGTCTGGAAAGCTACTCGGAACAGACCATGATGGCAGAGGTATGATGAGCTGCATTTCCTGCTTGATCTGCTGAGAACCCCCACAAACTGTCCTAGGAGTGTTGCAATGGCAGCAAGCCGTTGAAATATGCCCCTCGTACAGCATGGCGAGTTATTCATCTTTCACACTTACCTCCTGAAATCCCGAACATAGTCCAACAGTAAAAGTCCCTTGTTTTCATGTCGATGATTGACGAAAGCTGCTATCTTGGTCGCTTTGTGTTGACTAGCACGCGACCAACACTGGCTGCACGCACTTGTCGCGTGAACTGCTTGACAGATTTCTTACGTCATAAAGGATGTGATTTAATCATCATTTCACTGGTCATCGACCTACATGGTCAGGGAAAGTCCCGGTTCGTAGGCCTACAACACGGTCAGCGTGTTCTTGAGCGCAGTAACAACACAAGTGTGATCACTTCCAGACCAACGGGCGTTCAAGGCGAGTAACAATCGCACTTTACGAAGGTGACTCTGAAATCTCGTGACCCGTGATCCACGCGACTTGGCATTCTTGCGTCACAAGGCACGTGATTTCACCGTGCCTCTTGTAGTAAAATTCAAAAACTGTGCTCAGGACTTCAATCACTTTTGCATCAACAGTCGCACAAAAAATCATTGGTGGCGCAAGGAGAAGCTTGTCGTTTGGAGTGACAAGTAATCACCGCTGCTTTTCCTTGTCAGAGTCAACAATACACTTTGTTCTGCGGCCTTGGGAGTAGTGTTGGAGTAGAAATTGCTGAGGAGACGTCTCGGAGGGGCAAGCTTTCCTGCGCAGGTATGACTTTGGCCGTATTTCAGCATGCTCGAGTGGAAAAATTCAAAAAAGTTTATTTCAAGAAAACACGAAAAGGAAGATGGGAGACATGTCCTCAGCGCTAGAAGAGGTGTTCTGCTATCTGCCGCTGTATAGTTCTGGCCAAATGAGGACGTAGCTGGCTGTTTTGCCAGCGCTTGTAAATTGGCTATTTTCAAGACGATCATTTGTGGCGTCAGGGGGTGATAGACCTCGTCTTCTGGGACCTTGGCATGGCTAAGCGGTACTGCTCCAGGAACTCTTCTAAGGTGAGGCAATGTTGGCTTGATGGAGTTTTGTTCATAGCTTGTTCGGATACGCTGTGGCGTGACTCGTTTCTTGACCCATAAATAATGTGATATTTCGGCCATTTTTGAGGGGTATGCAAATTTCAAGGTTCCCTTCAGAAACTTTTTCAAGGGCTTTGCACAATCGATCCACACACCAAAGGGAACCTACCTGCAAATTTCGAGCGAAATCGGAGAGTTCCACTTGCACACATACTTTGGTATTCTCAGACATGTACGTTTTTTCGTCTCAGTGACGTGTGGTAAAGCTTGTTTTAGCTCTGAAAAAATCTCGTGGTTGGGCGTTTTAGCCCCACATATGCCCGTTCCGGGATCATGGAGACCACTGATACATCTCGGGAACCAGCTGAAGTCGACCCATGGCGGAAAGTAAGCGCCAGGGACATGATGGCCCGAACTGTGCTATTTCCAGCTCCAAAGGATTTGAAACTCGCCGAGTACGTGAGCTGCCTCGAGCAACACGGAATAGGAGCTGAGCTCATCCTATCTATCCAGGTCAGTTCGGTAGGCCAATGCAGATTAACGTTCACAGATATCCAGCTTGCCCAGTTAGTCGTGAAGAATGGCTACCATATCAATGGACAACATATCCTTCCAAAATCCTTGACAGAAAACACTCATGTTCAGTTGCACATTCACGATGTTCCTGTGTGGGTGTCGGATGGCGCCATTACAGCCGCACTTGCTCCATACGGTACCGTGCAGGGCGTCATCCGCCACGGTAAACTTAAGGTACGGGACAACGTTGTTATTGCAACCGGAGTCCGTTTTGCAACCTTTGTACTGGGGTCGAATAAAGCCGTACCTTCGTACGTGAAATCCAGAGACGGGAAAGGCACTTTCCGCGTACATTATAGTGGCCAAAAGCCCACGTATCGGATTTGCAGCAAGCCAGAGCACCTTGCCAAGGACTGCCCTGAGGCCCGCAGTACCACTGCCAGTACCGGTAGTACACAGCAGTCACGGCATTCAACGTCACCTACATGTACAGACACTGAACGCACACGTCGACTCCTGTCTGATGTGGTCGCAAACCCAGCCCAGACAGAGCAGCAAAGTAAAGCCCAATCACAATGCCCAACATCCAAGTCTAAGCAGGCTGATCTCCCAGCAGCTGACAAGAGCGACTCCAGCTCCTCTGAGTCTGAAGAGTTGCCTCTTTCTGCTGATACTGAATCATTGGTCGACAAAGAAAGCTTATCCAAGCCAGAAAACCAGCAGCTTTCTAACTTGCCCTGCGACTCCGACAGAGAGGCCAAGAAGGCAGACAGCGATGCATGTACAGCCCTAGGCCCACAGCTGGGAGGCCATAGCGACGATGATCCTGATTCTGGCGGGTGGGAAGTCAACCGATCCAAGCGTTCACGCCATAGCGTCACACCTGATCGGGACCAGAGTGCCACCACCACCGGATCCAAGCAACGGAAGAAACGGAAACGAAAATCTCCTGAGAGTGGCCAACAATTCCTGCAGTAAGTCACTTCAGAAACTTATCACTTTGATACACATTTACCTTTCATTTTTACACCCATGCCTAGTTCTGTCATTCATCACAATACCGTTAAATGTTCACTCAGACTCCTTTGCACCAATGCATTTAGCTTAGGAAACAAGCTAACTGAGTTCCAGCACACACTGCACCAGCAAAATCCCAACATAGCAGTAGTGACGGAAACAAAGTTTTCCTATGACACCGTTCCACCATCCGACTCCACATTCCCTGGCTACACCACCTTCCGGCTGGATCGAACAGCAAGCGGTGGCGGAGTGGCGGTATGGATCAGATCTACACTCCCAGCCATGGTAATTCATGAGTTATTTTCTCCACATCACGAACTCATTTGGCTATCCATTCAATTGTCCCCTGGACAAAAGATAGTCTTGGGCGCTGCTTACAGGCCAGGTTCGACGGGCCCAGTGACCTTACGCTCATTAACCATCTCGATGACATCCTTCCCTCTGCTCGTGCACTTGGTGCCAACCTCATACTCGCCGGTGATTTTAACGTGCATAACCGCAATTGGCTCCATAGCTCGAAGACCACACCTGCGGGGGAAGCCCTCGAAGACACATGCACAGCCCACTTTCTCACGCAGCACGTTCAGAGTCCTACTCGCGGGGATAACACACTCGACCTGGTGATGTCTACGTTCAACTCTCCAGTGACCACGCAGATAATGTCCCCTGTTGGTCGATCTGACCACGCTGTAATTCTTTCGGACTTCACAGGTGTTCTTCCTACCCATGAAGCGGCGGTGCAACGAACTGTCTCGCGCTATGAAAAGGCAGACTGGAACCGCCTCCGATCCTTTTTCCGCCAGGTTGATTGGTCAACCGTCATTACTGCCAACCCAGAAACTTCGTGTGAGTACGTTACTGCCACAATCATGAAAGCCGTTTCCCAGTTCGTTCCGTCCAAGACACTGACAGTGAAGTCAACGGATCCGAAATGGTGGACACCTGAGTGTGCAGCCGCCATGATGGAGAAGGACAAACGCTGGCCCACTTGGAGGAAGCACCCTCACGATTTTGCACTGAAACATGAGTTTACACGTTCTGTAAACAATGCTATCGCAGTCCTCGCTAGATCTAGAGTTTCCAAAGAGAACAGCCTCAGACATAGCTTGTCGAATGGGTCCCTGAAGGAGAAGGAATGGTGGACAAAGCTAAAGTGTGCTTGTGGCGAGGGTCGGAACACGGACATTCCCCTGCTCGTTGATAGTGAAGGTTGCGAGAGGGCCACAAGCTATGAGAAAGCGGAGGCTTTCGCACGTTTCTTTTCTCACAAGTGCAGTGTGCAAGGCCGCGACCTTACCACAATGGACTTACCGGACACGGCATTCGCTGACGCACCTGCACTAACGACAGTCCCCTTTCGCCCGGATGCAGTCCACCGGCTTTTAGCTCGCCTGGATGCCTCAAAGGCGACTGGACCCGACGGTATTTCCGCTCGTGTCTTGAAGGAATGCGCCAGAGAACTTGCCAAGCCACTCTATCAGCTCTTTGCTCTTTGCTTCCAGCACGGAGTCCAGCCACAAATGTGGAAGACTGCCAGCGTGGTTCCAATCCACAAGCGATCTTCACGATCCGCCCTAAGGAATTATCGTCCAGTTTCACTGCTGAGCATAATCTCTAAGATTATGGAGAGCGTTATCAATCGTCAGCTCATGAATCACCTTGAACGTTACAAACTCCTGACACCCCACCAGTTCGGGTTTCGTCGCCGCCTCGGGACCTCAGATGCGCTACAGGCTCTACACCACGCCTGGATCACAGCCGTCGGCCGAGGCGGTGCAGCACGTATTCTAGCCGTGGATATTGCCGGAGCATTCGACCGTGTGTCCCATGCTGGCCTCCTCCACAAAGTCCGCCATCTTGGCATTGGCGGCCCCCTGCATACCTGGCTCTCTTCCTACCTAGGTGGACGGTCCATTCAATGCTTGGTTGGCGGCCAAACCTCATCGCTGTATACCATATCAGCAGGAGTTCCCCAAGGGAGCATACTCGGCCCTACACTCTTCCTGATTTACGTGTACGACGCCTCAGAGACCCTGTCACCCGGAGCCCACCTGGAGGCGTACGCCGACGATACTACCTTGTACAGCCTGATATCCCTCGACACATCCCCAGCCGACGCAGCATTGAGCCTCCAGACTTCTGTTGATCGCTTGCATCAGTGGGGCCCAGATGGCGCATCTCCTTCGAACCGTCGAAGTCCCAAGCCATGACCGCCACTCTCCGCAGAACCCCCATCAATTTGCCTCGCATTGTCTTCGGCGGCACTCCTGTCCTTGAGGAGAAGGCTCTCTATTTTTACTTGGAGTGACCTTTGACTCGAAGCTGTCATTTAGCACTCATCTCCGGAAGGTTGCCACTCGAGCCAAACAACGCCTGGGCTTCCTGCGCCGTGCAGCGCACATTCTCTCTCCAGCCGGCCGCACCACAGTATACAAGGCATTTGTTCGACCAGTTATGGAGTATGCCCCCCTCATCTGGATAGATGCTCCGCCCAGCTACCTGCAACGCCTGGATCATATCCAGCGCTGTGCTCTGCGAATCATCGGTCCAGGTGCACTATTACCTAGCCTGGCCATCCGTCGTACTGTTGCCTCGCTTGCCTGCCTATACAAGCTGCATTACCTGCCTGGCCCTCCGCAGCTGCTCTCTGTTTTGCCACCACGCCATTTCCCCTCATCCAGCCCCAGAACTCGCAGCGAGCATGGTAGCGTCATTGGCCATGACCACCAGCTCCAACACCAGCTGCTTGCATCTGTCCCGCTGTCATTAAAGCGCTCGTTCCCACACTGCTGTATTTGTGACTGGAACTCCCTCCCCGCCGCTCTTCTGTCCCAGCCTCCCCACAGCAACAAGGGAATGCAAGCATTCAAAACTAATGTTTATCGCCATCTGCGAAGCACAAACTGGCTCTGGGCAGTCGACTCACTATGATGATGCTCTCGTAGTTCTCCTCTATCCCTATCTATGCACCACAACTGGCTCAGACAACCGACTCGCCATGATCAGCCATGATGATGCTCCTCTCAGTAACAGCCCTTGTAATTTGTTAATAGTCTCACAGTTTCTCCCGCACACTCGCTTATGTTAACCCTTCCTTTCTTTTCATTTTGCTGACTCGTACAGCTCTATCTTTTGTTTTTGGTGCGTGTTTTTGGCTGTGATGCCGAGACCTCAGGTCGGCAGAGCCATCAATGCCCCACCATCACTGCTGCGTCTCGGTGCAGCCCCTGCTCAATAGTTGTCACGTTCGTCCTAGTCTCAGTATCATTGTCTTTCTTTATTATTTTCGAGCTGGGAGTGTGAACATAGTAAAAAAACAAAAAAAACAAAAACAAAAAAAACATGCTCTCTTAAATGTTCATTTGGCAGGCTGAAGGTCAGGTTTGCTGCATTGCGGAGAGCAATGGACATAAACATGGACGATCATCCCCATGTGATTTACGCTTGTTTCGTTCTGTACATCTTCTGCGAGTACAATGGCGAGTCACTGGCAGACGAGACTTTGCAGGCCGCCATAGCTGATGACCACACATGCCAGCCGCCACACCGTCAGAATCCAGCGCGCGCTGTCAATGACGTAGAGGGGAAGAGGGTACGAAGAGTTCTAACGAAGTATTTTGACCCCTGAGACTGCAAGTGGTTCCTAAACTAGTTCCTATTCCCCATTGTTGCATTTTTCCCCTTTAGTTTTCTCTAACGGTATTGTTAGGTACCTCCTCCCGTACCTTTTCTAGCTGGCCTGCATGCACTTGCGTACTCACCTTTTGTCTCCTTTTGTTCCGTTGGCCTGGGTAGCTACTTGCGCGCCCATATTTGCCATGGCTACCCAGGCCCTTTATCTTGCCGTTCAGACTTGATCTCTTTCTCTCTTTTCTCACTCTTCAATGTAGTCGTTTCGTTCGTCTTGGTCTCGTGTCTTGTCATCTATAATAAATGTCGTTCCCACTAACTTGTTCCCGTTGTCCGTTGTCCTAATTCGTATTCAACATTGGCGCCCGATTATTGATCGACCCACGACCCTGAGATCATCCTATGCCCAGCCGTCCTCAACCGCCATTCGTCTCGTCTATGTCAACCTCGTCTCGTCCATGTCAGTCTCGTCTCTCCTACGCCAACCTCGTCTCGTCTCTATCAACCTCGTCTCTCCTACGCCAACCTCGTCTCGTCTATGTCAACCTCGTCTCGTTCAAGCCATGCAGGTCAGCTACCTTTCTCTCTTTCTTTTTTTTTGTATGCGTTCCTTCTTCGTCAAATTTATTTTCGTGAATTTTTTTGTAGTGTGTGTGCGCGCGTGTGGTCATAACACATTACCAAGTTAAGGGTCCGATTATGGTGAGCCACGCTCTAATTTTTGGATGGTTAGCAAAAGTGTAACTAGGCTGTATTAGCCTTGCAAAATACTAGTAATTCACGTTCCTCGTCAAACTCCAGTAGTTATTACACACTACAAGTAGTACAGGAATGATCTGTAGTGCATTTTTAGTAGACACGTTTGTGAGATCCGTGCGCGCGTGCAATATGTGTGTGTGTGTTTTTTTTCTCCTTCAGTCATTTTTTAAAATCTTTTTCTCTTTTTTTTTTCTGTCCGCGAGGACGCGGGTTTTTTTTTCAAGGAGGGGTGGTATGTTAGGTACCTCCTCCCGTACCTTTTCTAGCTGGCCTGCATGCACTTGCGTACTCACCTTTTGTCTCCTTTTGTTCCGTTGGCCTGGGTAGCTACTTGCGCGCCCATATTTGCCATGGCTACCCAGGCCCTTTATCTTGCCGTTCAGACTTGATCTCTTTCTCTCTTTTCTCACTCTTCAATGTAGTCGTTTCGTTCGTCTTGGTCTCTTGTCTCGTCGTCTATAATAAATGTCGTTCCCACTAACTTGTTCCCGTTGTCCGTTGTCCTAATTCGTATTCAACAGTATTATAATTTCACGGAGAAGGCGGAGAAAACTGGAATATCTTATGTGATCGCGTGGCTGTGTGCGTAACTCACCAATTGTTGAATGATAGGCCCGTTATCCATTGTAGGCGTTTTCAATCTTGTTCACCTTTGCACTTGTGACTGGACTCTAGTAATGTAAAGTGTTGTCCATGTTATGCGATCATCTTGCTGCGTGCAAAATGGGCCCGTAATCCACTGTCGGCGTTTTCCATAGGTATTTCCCAGCTCAGCCTTCTGAAGTCCTACGTAGCTTGGTTCTTTTTTAGGTTTTGCATTTCGACTCGGAAACTACTCTATCCTGTGCGGTTGATTCTCTTGAAAGAAACGCCTCATTTCTTGGTGGATGAGAGCAACGAAGTAAACAAGAAATGCTGTTCCGCGTGTGTGTGTGCGCGTGTGCCTGCACCATGTCGGCTGGGCTGGTGCAAGTCGCGAAGGCCAATTTCAGATAATTCTGTATTAAGGTAGGGTGATAGATTGTATCCAGTAGTGGACACCTGTAGTATCCAGTTCCGAAACAACAAGACTCCAGACTCAACTCATGCACAGTAACTAAAAGCCGGAAAGTCCGTTTCAGGCGCGTGCATATCCTAAAACAAATTTACAAGTAGGGAGGTTCTGCTATACGTGAAACGTAGAGAAATCACGTAGAGAGCAGGTGTCTGGGTTAGAGTCTACGGTTTTGCGTGTTTTGGCTCCAGATTTCTACGCGGAGATGAGGTTCTCTACGTTGTGGCACGCGCAGAGAAAATGCGTACAGATCTGCTGGGCATCGATCAAGTGCAGGCAGAAAACTGTCAAATATGGAAGGGAAAGTCTCAGTACACATTCCACGTGATTTCTCTGCGTGAACGTAGAGCAGAACAGACTTTCTTTACGTAACGGGAACGCGAATAGAGTTCCCGGGCCTACGCGATTTCTCTGCGTTTCACGTGTAGCAGAACCTCTCTACTATCATGAATGTTTGGGGTGGTCAAGGAATGCCACAGCGCGTATGTAGATGTGAGCATTACAGCGCCTAGACTAAACAAGGGACACAAGTGAAGTACACCATTCTTCAGTAAGGCAAACCACTCGTCTGTGAAAACTATTCCTTGATAGTACAGACTTTTTTTAAATTTTTTTAACACTATGTGCACATCCCTACAAAGTGATGTGGGTAATGAAAGAGACAAATAGAAAATACAAAGACAGCAAAGGAGTAGTAGGTGCTACAAGAGCTGTGCTGGTCAGGCGCAGTGCACTCCTTCGACCATTCCGGTCTCGGGATTTACATGGACTGCGGGGGTATACTTTGAATGATAGACTTACAAGAGCATCTTAAAAGGCAACAGAAATGAGAAAGAGAAGATTAGAAAGAAAGAAAAAAACAATTAAAATAGATTGATCAGGCTTCGGTTTACGTAGGTCCTCGACAGGCTTAGAGAGAGAAAGACAGAGAGACAGAGAGAGAGAGAGAGACACACACACACACGCACACAAACACACACACACAAACACACACACACGCAGAAAGAGAGAGAGAGAGAAAGAGAGAGAGAAAGAGAGAGAGAGAGAGACACGCACACACAAACACACACAGAGAAAGAGAGAGAGAGAAAGTGAGAGAAAGAGAGAGAGTAACAGAAAGAGTTTGCTCACATATGGCTAGGGGAACGAGTATGAGGTGATGTGGATGTGGATGTAGTGAAATTCTGGTGGTGTCCAACCCCATAAGACCCAGCCACGTCATTCGATTGCTGAGAACACGTACCAGTAGCTGCAAACGCTGAATTCTGCATGGGCGAGCTGAACCCGGGCCCTGGCGTGAAAGGCATCTGCTGCATTGGCCAGGGCTGCGTTTGCTGCATGGGCTGGGCAGAATTCTGTGCGAGCACCTGAGACAGCAAGCCAAATCCAGCTGAAATGCTGTTTGTGAGGGTCTCGAGATTCGCAGACAAGGAAGCAAGCTGCTTGGCTGTGGCCTCTCTATCTTGCTGCGCACTCTCCATCAAATTTTCTTTTCAGATCCAACTCTTCCTGCGCCACCGCAATCAGCTGCCGATCAGCGGGGAGTTTCCTCTTCAGGTGCTCATGCCAATGATTTGTGAGCTGGCTTGTCAGAAGATTCCTCCGTTCGTGCACCATGCTCTGGGATAGCAGATCATCAGCCTCAGGAGTGTCCAGCGTTACCGATGCCTCAGGAGAAGAGTCATCGGATGCTGCTGTTCCTGCAGGATCGTCATCAAGCTGCTGGACAGAAGATTCGATTCCTGTTGAAATCTGATTTGTCGCTGGCGAGCCACCCCAGAGCTTTTCGCAGAGCTCAAAATACAGCAACACCACTCTGCCATGCCCACTTCGCCTTCCAGAATCAGCCGTCTGCCGGTACTTGTTACGGATAGACTTTATCTTTGTCGTCATCACTTGAAGTTTTAATTCATCTCTACAGAAGCAATCAATACGATTAAAGGGACACGAGACAAAACAATAATCAATTCCAGACCAATACAGCAGGAAAGTGTTCACCTCAAAGTATTTGTGTTCAAAGTATTTGTGTACAAGAAATAAGCTGAAAACCAAAGCAAGTTATTTTGCAGTGCGAATGTCTTCTATGTTGTTATTTCAGCATGCATAACTTCTAGTACACCTTTCTATACATGTACATGTACATGTATACTGCAAAGAATATCATGGTTTTGTACTGTAAATTTGTCATTGCGCTCGCAAACTAAAAAAAAAATATTTAATTTCAATGTTGAACAGAGGCATTGCAAGGAAAGAGAGGGGGATGAAGCTCTTACCGTGTATGAGGCAGATCCTTCATGTCCGGTCTATTCCGCGCTTCCTCCGCTGTCTCCGGTAGCTTCTCCTTGAGCAGGGCCAGAATGTCTTCATACTTTGTCCGAACGCTCTCCCAGTCCACACTCTCTATGGTCCGTTGTGTCTTGTACTCAATTGCAACAGAAAGAAGCAAACACACCTCATCATCCGTCCACTGGAATGCTTCTCCTACTGCTGGTGCTCTTGGCATGATGGCGATGAGAAAGCGAATGACGAGGAAACGATAGCACGAAAAAATCGACTTGAAGATCCGGAAGACACACAAAAAGGCAAGCTGCGTGAGAATGGAACCAACCTTTAACCAGTTTCCAACGCATCACCAGTTTCCCGCTTTACTTCTAAACGTTTCTGCTGCCGTTGCCAGGCTAACTTGTTGCACGTGACCATTGCGCACCGAAAAACGCCGAAAAACGCGGTGCCGTGTAAACACCTAAAAACGCTTATCGTTATTCAATCGTTGTCGTGTACACAGCAAAAACGTTTCAAACACAGAATGAAAACGTTCTTCAATCGTTTTCGTGTAAACCAGGCCTCAGGTTACCCACAAAGAACACGGATCACTTCTTTCTTGGCGGGACCGCGGCAATTAATTTCGAACTGTCATCCTTGCACGCGAAAAATCTTTCTGCACCCGATGACGCAAAATCTCCAAACGAAACATGGTTCGTATGAAAGCCAGTCCACACGGATTCTCCGTGCCGAAAAATCGTATGAAGCACACCTGGAAAAAATCCGTAGCGCCCAGATGGATTTTTGCACGGAAAATCGTACCCCGGAACCTCTCTATTGGCTCTTCTCGCAGTTTGATTGCACAAGCTCAGGAACAAGCCGGGGTCGTCCGTACGGGTTATGGGTTTCGTGCTGTGCAGAGCCAGAGGTCACGTCGGCCTGCCCTGCCTGTTGTCCATCATCTGCATCGGCTGGGTCAAGCTGGTTTTTTAATTAATATTTTTTTTATCACATTGCACATACCTACGGAAGAATGGGAGACAAAAAGAATAATAAGAAAAAAGACAACAATGGGTGTGTAGGCGCTACATGAGCTGTGCTGGTGAGATGCAGTGGACTCCCCCGACCAAGGGTCTTGGGATCGGCGTACACAGCAAGCACCATGGGAGAGGGGGGGGCGTGGGGAATGGCGGAGAGAGACAGAGAGAGAGAGAGAGAGAGAGAGAGAGAGAGAGAGAGAGAGAGAGAGAGAGAGAGAGAGAGAGAGAGAGAGAGAGAGAGAGAGAGAGAGAGAGAGAAAGAGAGAGAGAGATAGAGAGAGAGAGAGAGAGAGAGAGAGAGAGAGGGGGAGAGAGAGAGACAGATAGAGAGACAGAGAGAGGGAGAGGGAGAGAGTGCACAAGAAAGAGAGTGAGAGAGACGGAGAGTGAGCGTGAGAGAGAGTGAGTGAGAGAGAGAGAGTGAGAGAGAGGGAGAGAGTGAGGGAGAGACAGAGAGAGAGACAGAGACAGAGAGAGACAGAGAGTAAGTTACATTTATAAAGACAGGTAAGTCTAACAAATGAGGACTGAGACCTCTACAACAGGGTTTTTACGCCTGAAAGCAAGTGCATGATTTAACAAGCAGGTTGTCAGTCTGGAATTTATGCGCAGATGGAGAAAAAGCGCAGAATTTTTGTAAAGAGATGAAAAGCAGAAATAATAAGAAATAATAAGAAAAGATGAAATGAAAGCCTGCTCACAACCCCGCCCAGCCTTGCGAACTGGGTATGGTGGATTAAGAACCCGCTTCAACGCTCGAGCAAGCGCTCTCCACTCAAGGTGTTCACAGCAACTGATAGGAACTCATATGGGGAGATTATAGAAAAGAAATAATAAGATAAAGAGAACAAATTTCAACGCACCTCAATAAACGGAGCCCCACATACAGTACCTCAGAAAAGTGGATCTTCCGACCAGTGTTTTTGTTGACGTCCCAACCAGATGATGTAGCTGCTTCGCAGAGACGTCTTACTGCACAAATTACAAATAAATTTTATTCTTCGATTAGAAAAAATCCAAGCGCTTTCAGAGCCCTCCGAAGAGAGTCCGGGATGAAACCACGCACACCTACCTCAACCGAAAAAGAAATGACCTGCCAGTCTGCCACCCGTCTGCTTGGCATTGATCGGCCAGATCCGCGTACTGCCTGTCCTTCCGCGAGTACTGACACTGAATCTGTCCTCAGCACAAACTGTCAACTCCATCCAGAATACAATCCTACGACTCGTAGAGTACAGAACTATATCTGGTCTTAGGGTGGTAAGTGCAACACAGCTAGGAAAAGAAATCTTTGCACTAACTGAGTCGACAAGAAGTTTCCAGTCTGAGGAGATCAGTCGTAACCAACTTTCGTCTGGGCTGAACGCGAACTGGCTTCTCTGCCGCCTTGCAAAACGAGATGAAGTCGAGCTCATTTGAATTCTCGGTTTTTACGGTGTTTGCGGCAGTGCGGATTCGAATCTCCTCACGCATGTTCCTGACCCCGAGTACGTTGTCGTGCCTCCAGGTGTAACGTCCCTGGTCCAGGGCTAGGCGACAAGCACGTGGCGCGTAGTACAGGCCCAGGTACGGCGCAAACTACAGTGCGGATCCACTACGGTGTTTCCCCAACGGCGTAGGTTCGTCGGAGAAGGTAGCACGTCGAGGGTTGATGCGAGAAGAAATTTCAAATCCTTACCAGTACCACCGTACAAAAGGGATTTCCACGAGAGGTCCTGCCACATCACCGATGACCACTCCAACCACTTGCCTTGCACCTGAAGAGTCTTCAGCCTCAAAATCTGCTCCTGCGCGTTGATCTCCTCAAATATTTGAAGGAGATCCTTCCTTGGGGGGTTGGAATGCTGCTTCGGAGCACGAGCACCCAACCCTGCACGATGACTTGAAGATGACGGTGGACGAAGAGTCCCTGGACCTACTGATGCCTCTGCACACTCCAGCTCTATTGTCGCCGCATATCGCTTTGTCAGCTTCGCATCCTTACTCCGACGCAGAGTGTACAGCGCCCTCATGCGCGCGTCCCCATTCGATCGAAGAATGTGCCATTTGATGGACTGGCACTTTTCCACACCGTAGGAAGGTAGTGGAGACGTAAGCCAAAACGTTTGCGACTGCCAATAAAAAGAATGGCAGAGTTTGCGCATCGAGGTAGGCCTGACCATTTCTTCAGAAATGGTAAACACATAAAGTGCAGTTCACGTACAAAACCTTGTGTGAGTTCAAGAACCTGGAAAGATCAAGAAAGCTTGTGCACTACAAGATGGTGGTAAAGCCATAGCTTGTGGTGCTCTTGAAGCCAAGAGCTATCTACTTTTTGCATGAGAGATACAGTGAGTTGACGGATGTCTTCCCGCTGGGTCTGCTCAGAGAAAACAGCATGCAGCCTTCGCCCCAGGAACTTGAACTCTGCAGTGTCAATGAAAGCGATCTTCCTTCCTGACATCGTCAGGCAGGGATCGTAAGGTTTGTACCGGCCATCTACAAGGAGAGAGAGACAGAGAGACAGAGAGAGGGAGAGAGAGAGAGAGAGTGCACAAGAAAGAAGAGAGAGAGAAAGAGAGAGAGAGAGAGAGAGGGAAAGAGAGTGAAAATGGTGGAGAGATATAAGTATACAGAGAGAAAGAGTTCAGCGGCATATCGTCGCTATGACTATAATGCTGCTTTTAGAAGAGGGTCAACATAATGATTTGCGTCCACTGATGGCAGGCCAGTGTTATACATGTGCATTGCTAGCACCAGTCAGGAGCAGAGCACCAGTCACTCTGTTTCAGGTGACGGTATGCAGCAATCTTGAAGCTCTGCAGGTGTTTCCGGGCTGGCTGCTTGTCCAGAATTGCCTGTGGCAGTCTATTCCACACTGGCACGATGCAGTATGGGAAAGAGCGCAGAAGGTAATCAGAAGAGAGAGATTCAGCTCAAGCTTGTGGGGATGGTGCTGTGCTTGGGCTGCTCGTGTGCGGCGATGACGTGGCGGTATAGCCGGCGGGGGACACATGGCTGCAACTTGAGGCAGACCATGGCCGCACATCAGTTTGTACAGTAGGCAGAGAGCAGAGACCTTTCGCCGAACAAGTAGGCTGGGAAGAATGGTACCAGGGCCAATGACATTTAGGGCGCGGAGCTGGACAGCATCCAGCATGGCCAGGGGTGAGGGAGCTGATCCCATCCACGCGAGGGATGCATATTCCAACATTGGCCGGACGAATCCTTTGTAAACAGTCACCCTGCCCCCGTGGCTGAGGAGGGGTGCTACCTTCCGCAGGAGCCCCTGCCTCTGCTTAGAACGTGATGCCACTTGCCGAAGGTGGAGTCTATAGCTCAGTTTAGAATCAAACGTCACTCCGAGCACCTTCACAGATTCATCTGGAGGGAGAGTAGTGCCGCCAAATGACAGCTGGGGGGTCACTGTATCCTTCCGCTGGTGAGACAGAGTGATAGTTTGCGATTTTGATGGCTCAAACGCAATCTTCCATCTCTTGCCCCAGGCATGAAGCTCATCTAGGCTGCGCTGTAGTGAGGCATTCGAGGCTTGTTTAAGGAGGGAGTACACAGTTGTATCATCAGCCAAAGTGTTTAGGTTTGTGCCATGCGACAAGCAGCTTGAAATGTCCATTACGTACACGAGGAACAATGTAGGTCCAAGGATACTATCTTGTGGGATGCCAGACTGGACAGGGTGCACCGATGAGCTCTGGCCATGACCAACAGCTTTAATGGTGCGACATTGCAGGTAGTGGGTAAGCCATGCGAGCAGTGAACCCCCTATCCCCAGCTGGCGGGCCTTGTAAAGTACGCCAGCATGAGACACTTTGTCAAAAGCTCCCGCTTTGTCCACGGCAACTGCTTGCATAGCTCCACCTTGTGCCATGGCATTGGCCCACTCATACTGTAGGACAGTCAGGAGTTCTGCAGCTCCCGTGCCACGACGGAAACCGTATTGACGAGTATTCAGCAGACGGTGGCGTTCCAAGAAGTTGACAAGCTGGGAGTTGACTATACTCTCCATGACTTTCGACAGGATGCTGAGGAGAGACACAGGTCGATAATTCGAAACAATTGACTTGGAGGACTTCTTGTGTATGGGGGACACATGGGCTAGTTTCCAGGAATCTGGCCGGACCCCTGCTCTGAAGCAGCAAGAGAACAAGCGATCAGCAGGCTCTGCCAGCTCCCTGTGGCATTCCTTGAGGACTCTAGCTGATATGCCATCGGAGCCAGGGGCCTTGTGCGGATTTAGCGCCGCTAATTGACGACGGACATTGGCTGGACGAAAGTGGATGGCTGTGATCTGAGGTGCCGAGGCATCTAGTTGCATAGCAGGGAGCTGATCAGAGGCAGAGAAATCGTTAGAGCCGAGGCTGCACTTCATGGCAAAGTATTGGGCAAAGCACTCAGCTTTCTCCCTAGCAGTGGTGTGCTCGTGTCCAGATCTGTCCACCAGGACATGTATATCGCTTTGGCGGCTAACACCAGAAGCTCGCTTAATAGCTGTCCACCATTGCTTGTCTTGCAAGGAGCCAGATGACAGCTTTCTAGAAGCTCGCTCTTTGCATTGCTGTTGGGCATGTTGCAGAACATGCCCACAATGTGTAACGGATGCCAGGAAGGTTTCTTTCTGTTGCAAGCTATCAGGGTCTTGCTTCCAGACTCTCCAGGCTTGTTGCTTTAGGTGCACCGCTTGTTGGCAGGCAGGTGTTCGCCAGACCGGGTCAGTGGCCATTACTTTAATGGTCTTGGAGGGAATAAACTGAGACATGGCATCACGCACAATTCCTGTGATGGCTTCGCAAGCAGCGTCAGGGTCATTTGATAGAATAGTTGGCCAGTTAATGCGGCTAAGATGTGCGCGCATCCTTCTCCAGTCTGCTCTAGCATACTGCCAGACGGTTCTTAGGGCCGGTTGCTCCTTGCGGTGACGTACGGTCTTGAACTCCGTTAAGATAGTGACATGGTCTGAGCGTCCAAGCGGGGGACCAGTGGTGACAGATGCTGCACCTGGGACGTCGGATAAGTCCAGTGTGTTGTTCTTGCGGGTTGGTTCGGAGACATGTTGGGTGAGGTAGTGCGAGGCGCACAAGTCCTCTAAGGCTTCCCCAGCAACAGTGGTCTTGGTGCTGCCCAGCCAAGCGGTGCTGTGGACATTGAAGTCACCCGTGATCAGAACATAGTCGCCGAGGTGCCAGACAGCGAGCAAGGTCTCCTCAAGACACTCAATAAGACTGATATCTGACTCACTGGAGATCCTAGACCGGTAGAGGGCGCAGAATACACTAGATCAGAAGGGATTGGTGTTAAACCCGTCCAAGACTCAGTTTGTCCTGCTCAGGCGACCGAGCACAGAGCTGCCACCTGGCACCGCAGTCAACTGCCGGGGCACTTCCATAGTCCCATCTGCTTACGCTCGGTACTTAGGAATACTGGTTGACGAACATCTGTCTTTCTCAACCCAAGTGGATGCAGTATGTGCAAATGTCAATAGGAAGGTTGGAGCATTTGTCCACGCAAAGCAGAATATCAGCATTTTTGGCAAACGACTTTTCTATTTATCGATCATTCAGTCCACATTTGAGTTTGGCAGCACTGCATATATTCATTGCTTATCACAAGCCCTATATGACAAGCTTCTTACTGCCAGCCGCGTAGCATTAAAGAGAATATTTTCGTTGGATAGAATGACTCCCACCACTCTTCTATACAGTCATACTAACTTGTACGCCCTTGAGAAACGCCTCAACTTCAAAACCTATGTATTTGTTTACCGCTGCCTGAATGGACTTGCTAGTCCTCTTCTGCGAGACCGCTTTACCTTGCGCGCCCATGGTGCTCGCACTGCAGCCACTACCCGTGGCCAAGTCTCTGCTGCTCTTGTTCTGCCCCCCGCTAACACCCGATATGGCTTTAGTGCAATTTCTTATTTGGGCGCTGCCAGGTGGAATACACTTCCACCGGCTTGCCGCATGTCTAGTTCACCAGCTGAATTTCGCTCATCCATCAAATTATACCTAGGGTTCCCTGTAAAAAGGCGCTGACGCCTGTTGGGAATTCCCTAGTAAAAGAAGAATAAATAATAATAATAATAAATACAATTTTATGATGATCACTCGTTTCAAGTAGAAACCAGATGACTTCAAAGTCATGACATAGCACGGTGTCAAGGTGACGAAAGGACAGACCTGCTTTTAGCCATACAGCAACACCGCCTCCATGTGCAGTTCGGGTTTGCTGCTGATTCAAGCTGGGGAAGACGGTTACGAGGTGTCGTACGGGTGCGAGATTTGTCGCCTTGGGCTTGGTGCTGAGAAGATCGTGAAGGGGCCTTGCCAGGAGCAATGGCGGATTTCTGCAGGGAACAAAATTCCTCACGGAGGCCTAGGAGCTGCGCGGAGAGGTCGTCCACACGCTGATGGAAACGCGACTCACGATCCCTCTACACGCTGACATGAAAAATCAGGGTCTGCAGCACGCTGAGCAGGGTTTGCTCAATACCCGGGAGGAAGCAGAGAAGTTTCATCGCATGCTTTCCTGCGAGCTCGCCCATGGCGAAGAAGGTCTCCCTGACTGATTTACCTACCTAAACCCTACACTACGCTACCCTACTACACTATGCTACCCTGCACTGCCACTAATACTACTGTCCTACTTCCAGACCGGCCTGTTGCCGGCTGGTCTGTCAAACACTACGCAGTCGAAATTATTATTATTAGACACAATCTCATAGCATGTGACAAGCATAGCTAATGCAGGGACAGAATCCCCTGAGACAAGGGCGGTGAGCCAGCCACGGCAATAAATAAATAAATTTCACGGTTCGCGTGAGACTCGGCTGAAAGCCGAGTTTTCCGCATCCGCCGTGGGAACGCCACCACCCTCTAGGACCACGGCAATAGTAAGCTAGGAAAACAAAGCAAATATGAATTAAAGCAGAAAATGAATGGAAAATTACAAAGAAAAACGATTAACGGAAGTGAGCACTATCAAAATTCGTGCATCACCCAGGTATTCGAGAATGTTCTTCGATGATAATTATTGCGTCTAGTTCAGTTGTGATAGTAGATCTTTAAACTGACCAATAGAAGAACAAGTTTTCAGACCGTATGGTAATGATAACCAATGAGAGTAGCCGGAAAACAAAGGGGTTTTAGATACTGGGCTGACTTAACAAGAGGCAGGGTGAGCGCGTTACGGGTTGAGCTTGTCGAAAACCAATTGTACTTCATCATGTGTGAAGGGGTTTTATGAAGAAATATCTTATGAACCAGTGTACAAAGATGGTGCTTATGACGAACGGAGAGAGGAGAAGTGTGTGCAAGTCGATAAAGGGCATCCGAAGGAAAACATCGATCCTTGTTGTAAAGAATTTTAAGTATAAATCTATGGTGGACTTCTAATTGGCTCAGAGTTGTGTCAGAAAGGCCACACCAAGCGGTATCGCAATAGTCGAATATAGGGAGAATATAGCACTGATAAAATAATAGTTTACACTGGATGGGCAAATGAGTGCAATGTGGTTGTAGTACTGCTAAGGCTGAACTGGTTCGCTTGCATACACAGTTGACATGTGCAGCCCAAGAGAGTTTGCAGTCAAACATCACACCTAGATGTTTGTGCTGAGTAACAACACGGATAGGCATAGTCGAGTCAGGGAAGAATAATGGTTGATCAGGAGGGGATGAAGAAATATACATGGCTTCTGTCTTGTCTAAATTGGGCTGGAGTTTCCACGTTTGCATCCACATGACAGTGCTGTTGATGCGATGCTGCATGGTAAGGAGTAATTGTGCAGGGTAGGAATCAGAACAGATAAGGCCAGTGTCATCCGCATACAAACTAACATCGGGGACAACTGAAGGTAGGTCATTAACGTAAAGCAAGAATAACAAAGGACCCAGAATGGAACCTTGGGGCACTCCAGACGTTACAGGGAGGGGATCAGACAAGAAATAGAACAAGCGAACAGCCTGAGAACGAGCAGACAGATACGAGGATATCCAACGCAAGGCAGCATCCTCCACCCGGAAGGTGACCTTCAACTTGGCAAGTAAGCCACGATGCCAAACGGTGTCGAATGCCTTAGCCAAGTCGAAAAACACCATTCCCACGTGCTCCCCACAGTTCCTCTTTGTCGCTATGTCTTGGACAAGTCGAGTCACCTGGTATTGAGTTGAGTCACCACGGCAGAATGAGAGAGCCGGAGCGATGTGCAGGTAGAGGGAATCGAATACAATACGCTCACAAAGTTTGGAAACTGTGCGCAGCACAGAGATGGGGCGGTAGTTTGCCGGGCAAGCACGGGAGCCTTTATTCTTGTAAAGCGGTGTCACGATGGCGGATTTCCAATCCTGTGGGAATGTACCAGTTCGAAATGACATATTAAAAATAATGGCGAGAGGATAGGCTATTGATGGTGAAAGAGACTGCAGCACTTCATTCGGGATCCCATCTGAGCCGGGAGACTTTCCACATTTCAGGCGCTTCAGATATTTCCGAACTTGAAACGTAGTGACAGTGATTGTACGGAACGGAACAGATATGAAAGGCAACTGGGACAAAGGGGGAATGCGCCACGGAGGATCATCAGGTAGCCCAAATGAGGTGAACTGAGTGTTCAGAACATCAGCTATGCTCTTGGGGGACGTGGCGACCGTACCGTCGGATGCTATCATCGTTTGGGGCATGACACGGCCGGAAGTGTGCCGCTGTGCTCGCACAAACTGAAAGAGTGTAGGTCGATTCGGTGACGTTAGTGATGCTTGGATGGAGCGTATATATTGACGATGTGCTTGCCGAGACAGGTGGTTTACAGCATTCCTTTGTCGGTTATAAACTGCATGATTTACTGCTGTCGGATATTTTTTGTACACACTTTATAGATCACGCTTGCGTTTTACAGCAGACCTGAGCTCAGCAGTAACCCATGGTGGAGATTGCATGCGGGGTCGTGGAGATGTCACAGTGTGGGTGGCTCCGAATGAAGTGAGGTGCCGACGGAAGGCGGACTGGAGCTCACAATCAAAGTGATGAAGTGCGTCATTAACATCAGTGTACGAGTTCAGAGAGGACCAGTTGTAGCCAGCTAAATCAGCGTTGATTAATTGCCAAAGGTGCGAAGGTACTTGTTTGAAGCGATACAGTGAAGAGGGAGGACCAGTGGCAGAGTTGGGGAAGTAGTTCGAAATAGGGTCGTAACATAAAGTGCAAACAATCTGTATATGGTCAGACATACCCAAGGGAGGTGCCTGATCAATTGAGCGCACGAGGCGTGGTCGGTTGGTGATCACCAAGTCCAGACACGAAACAGAGCCATTAGGCGAGGAATGAGTGGGGAAGTCAACCATCTGGTGGAGCCCAAGAGCAGCAAATACTGTGCTAAGGAGATCACCAGCCTTCGAGGTAGAATCGGTGGGACACCAGCTTGAGTTGTGGGCGTTGAAATCGCCAGTCACTAGCAGATCATAAGAATCTAAACAGACTGACTGTAATGCCTCAACAAACATGTCACAAAAGTACGACAATTGCATTGTGCTCTGTGAGGGTGGTCGATACATGCAGCATAGTAAGATGGGATTCTGAGATTGAGTAGAGGGGGAGCCAAGTTCAAGCCACACAGACTCGCAGCCAGGGCGTTGAAGGTCGGCAAGAGGGGAGACGTACGGAAAGGTGTCCGAACGGACAAGTACGGCAACACCCCCATACCCACGGCTACAATGTGCTGACCGATTGCCTTCCGGAGGTCGATCTCTGCGGATGCAGATATAGCCTGACAGTGAGAGCGGGTTCGAGGGACAGAGCCACGTCTCTGTTAGGCAGATTATGTCAGGCTTAGCACATTCGGCAATAACGCAGAGCTCAGACAGCTTGTTGACAACAGAGCGACAATTCAGAGATACTAGGGTTAAATCACGCTGGGATTTAAGGAAAAAAGGGAACGCTGAGGGATTTAGCGCTGGACATGCAATGTGTGCGGGTCGGCCAGAGGAGGGCTGAGCGGGGTAGAGCTGGCGGGCTGGTTTCGATCGTGGGGTGAATACAGGGGCGTTGGGATTTAGTCGTTGTTGCTGCATCGTTGTGTATGTTGGTTTGTTAGCATGACAGTTCAGGATTGATCATCACTGCCTCGCCGCGAAGTAGAAGACGACTTGTTACCTTGGGCATCAGCAAAGCGCCACTTTCGCACTGTGTGCTGGATGGTGGCCGGCCAGAATTTGGAGTCGAGAACTTTGTCCTCGTCCGATGCTGCCACGGTTACGCGAGCATGGCTAGTAACCAGGCACGTGTTTTCTGAAATCGAACAGTTCAGTACGTCAACTTGGCGGGCCTTGCACCACGCTGTTATTGACTCAGCCCTGCAACCCGGACTGACATTTCCAACGTACAGAACAAGCTTCTTTGTACGTTCACGCCTTGTTAGCACACGCGGGTCGGCTGCCCTGGGTTGTGGTTTCACGTAGCGTGACGTAACCCTACGGCGTGTGACTTCCGACCACTCTGCACCAGCAGCACTCGACCCTGGGTTGGATTGCTCAGGTGGGTGTGGTCTGGTGCCATGCATTGACAAAACAGGCTGCGACAAATGGCTGGAGGTGGTGTGAGCGGGGGTCATATGGTGAGTACTAGAACCCGTACTACCCTGTGTGTACTGCATAGGACCAGAGGAAATATGGGTGCGTGCACGTGGGGGATTCAAGTCTCCTACGGCGGTGCTGTACAACTTCCCGCCGGACATTGCCAAATTTCGCTGTGCTTCCTGTACGAGAGGGTGTACACAGATTTCCGGTTGTTGGAGCCCCTGAACTTCCCGCCTGAGTTGTTGCACTTCTAATTCCAGACTCAGGATTTTGTCGGCTCTATCCTGTCTCAAGGAGACAATTTCCTGTGACATGCAGCTAATTGAGTCAGTTAGGCTTACAATTGCAAGTTGGAGCTCCGATGTGGGTAGCGAACTCTGCGCCAACACGCCCACTCCACGCTTCCTCAGCTCGCTCACCAGATCCGGCCGGGAGAGGCTCGAGGCTTTATCCACAGACATTTGCTCGCCGATCTTGATGAGCTCCTCATAGCCAACCAAAGCCAGGTCCATGCCTTCGTTTGTCGCCATTGGTACTGTTGGTCTCTTCTATTAGTTCTAAGCAATAATGGGGAGGGGTAGTTCTGTAGAGAGACGCACCTCGAGGCTAATCCGCGGAGCACCAAATGAGCCGCAATCAGCGAAAACGACCCTTAGAGGTTTCCCGAAAAAATCACAACTGTCCACAGGCAAACTTTAAAGGATACGCAAACTGACCTATTTCGGGCACACATGCAGCCCATCAGGCTGCGAACTTGTACGTGACGTGATGTTTGGTGTCGTGGATGGTAAGAGAAAGCTTTGTCGTCCGAAGATTTCCTTCGCTGACAATATCGTTTCGTGGACTGATATGTCTCTGCATGAGAATTGCCAGTTGGCATATGACAGAGATGCCTGGCAGTCCCACTGTGCATCTAATGCTCACACAGCTGCATAATGCCGTTTATTATTTTATTTTCAAACTCGGATGTTGAGCCATAAATAAATGTACAAAGGAAAATGACATAAGGATGCGAGTTAAGTGTCTCAGTACTTTTGTCAGTTTTGTGCCTAGTTATTGCACTTTCTGACTGTATAAGGTATCCAGTTACAGTAATGGAGAGCTACTCTTAACTCGTATCCTTACGTCCTTTTCCTTTCTACATTTCTTTTATTTTACTATTATTATTTTTCGGCAACGCAAATGATGGTGATGATGATGATGATGACGGTGTGTAATGGGTAGCCGAGTGGTAGGCGCGGTGTAATCAACAAGAGTTACTTTTATTCTACTTCTTTCAGGTACACACCTGAGATATAATTATTAGTGAAAGAAGAAGCGGCAAAATAACTGACTTTCTCTCCGGTGCACACCTGGAGGTTGAATAGCTCGTTATTATCAAAATCTCGTCTTCATCAAAACAGAAATGCGCAGCCGCTTTTATGCAGCAGCTGCCGTACGCTTACATACGGAGATACACTAAATATACATCAGGCAAAGCTCCGTATTAGTTCCGTACTGCTTCCGTATTGGTTGGGCAGGGATACTACACCCTCCCTTCCTACAGATAATCACGCCATCGTGATTTTCAAAAAATTAGTGAAGAGTTACGAAAAGAGGGTCAACCGGAAGATGGCAAATTATATCGGAAATGATAACGTTTAGAGTAGACAGAAGAAATGAACTGATAACAAATCATAAAGTAGAAGCACACCAGGCTCACACGATCTCACGGGTTAAAAGGGGAAAGAACTGTCCTCCAAGTAGGACCTGAAAAACCACAGCACTCTTGCTGCACAACGCTGGCACAACCCGCCAGGAACATCGCAGGTCAAAAACCGAACTGAATACACTATACCTATAAGGGGCGTTGTCACACACATTGTCCCACGTTAGCTGGGTAAGCCGTGGCTCACCATGATCAGACGCCTACCAAACTAAACTGGATTCACATACTCGCATAAAGGAAGACTGAAGAGAACAAGGAGACTGAAGGAAGACAGGAAAGAAAATGCCATACCTGGAATCAGCGTTAGTAACCACGGCGGCGGCTGGAGCTATGGCCGAGGGCAAGCCAGGTTTTATCTTCATCTTGGTTGAGCCGGTCAATCAGAGCGGCTAGCTCGGCGTCAGACAAATGACCTCCCTCCTCGTCTTGAATCGTGGTCTTCACATTGTCGATAGCATTGCTTTGCGCGACGTAAAGAGTGATGGTATAGCAAGGAAGAGTGTTGACGAAAATCTGCATCCCACCACGGAGGCGAAGTACCAAATGAAGTACCAAATGAAGAAAATCAAACGCTGCTGGTCTTGGGGAATACCCTCCTTGTCTTGGGTACCAGCCTCCCTTTTGTCGTCCTCATCAGCTTCGCCATCACCACAGGTAGTATAGGTAGCGGGTCGCTTGGAATCGCCATCGGAGTGTAAAGTGAGTGCCGTGCGGAAAGAAGGGTGATCCACGCTAGCACCCTGACTGTGCTGCAGGCTAATAAGCAGAGCCAAGACCAGGAAGGCAAGAAACATGATTCTTATCTTAATTCGTCGCACGGAGCTGCAGCGGGTTGAGCCATGGGGGTCTGGGGTCGAATCACGTTGTTTTATTTAAAACTACACCGCTGCCACCAATGTAATGGGTAGCCGAGTGGTAGGCGCGGTGTAATCAACAAGAGTTACTTTTATTCTACTTCTTTCAGGTACACACCTAAGATATAATTATTAGTGAAAGAAGAAGCGGCAAAATAACTGACTTTCTCTCCGGTGCACACCTGGAGGTTGAATAGATCGTTATTATCAAAATCTCATCTTCATCAAAACAGAAATGCGCAACCGCTTTTATGCAGCAGCTGCCGTACGCTTACATACAGTGATACACTAAATATTCATCAGGCAAAGCTCCGTATTAGTTCCGTACTGCTTCCGTATTGGTCGGGCAGGGATACTACAGGTGCGATAATACAGTAAATCAAATGTTCGTATTTTGCTGTTCGCATTCAAATATTCTTTCTCGTGTTACTGTTCTAGAATATTCTAATTATTCAAATTTTCCTTGCTCCACTAATAATAAGTAATCAAAAACCGTAGTTCTCTTTCAGCGTGACAATGGTCGTGGGCATTGCAGGGTATCGGCCATCGACGCGGACATGGAGGCAGACGTGCACAGTCGGTTCCTGCAACTCATACTCCACATGGAATAAATGCAGAGCCCCATGTGGAGGTTCATTCAAGATTTCGTTCAAGGCTAAAGGGTATCAAACCTATTCAAGTAATAAACTAGTCGACTGGAACTTGCCACAAGAAGTAGGAGTTTGGAGCTATTTCTCTGACAGTGCTGGCCATTGAAGTCGGACCACTTTCTTAAAAATTACGCTGCGAATTATATTTCGGACAGCTGAACGTCGTCCAGAGCTACTTTTTGCGGGGCACAGAAAGTGTGTCGGTGGCCATGATTTATTTTATTATATTTATTTCACTCAACTCGTGGTTCATGACCAATTGGCACGCAAAGTGCGAGAGAGGGGTTATAGCCAACCACGGCAAGAAAAGAAAAGAAAGGAATATAGAAAAAGAGAAGAAAGAAGGATAGACAAGAATACAGCAATGAGATCCTATCGTACTACATTATGCGATCGGAGTGCATTTTTAAAGCTGGAAAGACATTTTGATGTCTTAACATGCTGGAGAAGTTGCAGCTAAAAGGCTGAAGGACAAAAACAGAGGAGAGTTGGTAAATGCGGCTGAATTAGCACGGGGAAGTGAGAGACTATTACGAGTGGACCGGGACAGAGAAAACCAATTGAATACGGAGAGATGAATGGGAATTTTACCTAGGCGAATTCTGTGGATCAAAACGCAAAGCTGCTGTTTGCGATTATCTTGCAGTGGCTGAGTATTGCTGATACAATAGAGCTCAAGACTAGGAAATAAACGCTGCTTGTTAAAACATATTTTAAGAAGAGATTTATGTTGGATTTCAAGTTTGTTCACAAGATGTTGACTTAGACTACACCAAGACTGACATGCATACTGGAAAATAGGTAATAGATACGAGCGATAAAACATAGAACGGCATGTATTTGGCAAATGAGAACGATGAGGATATAGGATGCCGAGAACACTACTAGTTTTCTTGCAAATATAGTCTACATGAGGAGCCCATGTTAGACAGTCGTCAATAATTATACCAAGGTGCTTATGATCATGGACAATTTCTATGGTCGATGAGCTGCCAGGACATGATAAAGGAACATTACAGAACTGATCACTAGCACCGCTACAGAAGAACATCACTTTGGTCTTACTAGTGTTCGGTCTCAGCTTCCAAGTCGACATCCAAGAAATGGCGGAGTTTATCTTTTTCTGGAGGTCATTGACTAGCAATTGCTTGCAACTACTTGAAGCGGAAACTGTGGTGTCATCGGCGAACAGTGAAACATTAGGGACAGACATCGGTAGATCATTGACGTAGACTAAAAAGAATAGTGGCCCCAGGATTGACCCCTGTGGAACACCAGAATTAATTGCCTGGGGAGACGAGAGGCTGTTGCCGACGCGTACAGCCTGTAACCTGTCAGTTAGGTAGCTTTCAAAGAAACAAAGCAGGATTCATTGTTCAACTCTGTGCAAATAATAAGCTGAGATGTAAAAGCCGATAATCACCAAATTTGAGAAAATCAGATTTTAACCTCAGTGTAATCAAAAGGTCCACGGGCACGGCCAGGAAATATTTCACATGCAAAAACTAACTTTAATCGCTAACGGTTGGATATACCGGTTACGTCGGGGCCGGAATGAACGCCATCTTGTTTAAACACCAGCACATTTTGAGGGTGTGTTCAGTATTACATGAAGTAATCTACTAGTAACTGCAACTAGATTGTGCTAAGAGGATTCTTGTGCTGATCTTTGCATGTGACATTACTTGCACACTATAATCAACTTTTCTCTACTCTCGATATTAGTCGGGTGGTCAAGTTGTGACAAAGGTGGAAAAGGATAAAACACGTTCTGATCATCGTACTTCAAAGTAGTACATGTACATATTTTATCTGTCACTGTATGCACCTCTGTTATGCACAGTTCCACCTACCATACTGTCATTGAACACATCGGATACAGTTGACAACAACACTGTGCACCCCATCAGTTGTACAGGCCAGGGATACCCGGAACCTACAGTGACACTAATGGTCGACAATGTGGTAGTCACTGGCACTGATACCAACAATTGTGCTGCTGGTGTGTGTACAAAGACACGAACAGCATCACTAGATGGTAGTAACTACACACCTGGTGACACCATCAACATCACATGTATTGTGGATATCAACCCACCACCATTCACCTGTACTGCTGCTCAGAATTCAACTCTACAGACTCAGTGCACTACTTCTGTCAATACCAGGTCACAAACAATAATGTTAACTGTAGTTGGTAAGACTTTTAAAAATCAATGCTTCACATCAGGTATGGAAAATGTTAGTCTATGCGCCATATTCAATGTAAACATGTGGGACCAGCATTTAAAATTAAAGTGAGCAGAGGTGTTTGTCGGAGTGTGCATTGACAAATAGTAATTCGTTGTCATTTTGTTAAAGCTTGGACAATGCACTTGTCCAGGAAAGTAGGCAGCAATGCCTGTCCATTCTTCGGTAGTAAAATAAAATATACCAGCCAAACAACTTCGAAGTAAGGATTCTGGAGTGCATTTGTGTCTATTTTGAGCAATGACATTAAAGTTATGCTTCTGTGTCTCCAGCGCAATGTCCATATCTTGATGATCTCGGCTTCAATTACAAACCTATTTCCGGTTTCAGCAGGACGTTTGGCAGCAACCTTTCCATACAGTGCCGAACAGGTTACCTGTCCACCGACGCTCTCAGTACCACCACAACTTCATGCCAAAGTGGTGGAGTATGGAGTCCAAGTCCTCCAGGGTGGAAATGTGTCCAGAAAAAGGACACATTAAATAGTTACCGTTAAGGCCCTTGGAATTTTGCTACTTTTGGATGAAAATTGGTTATATTTGGAGCGGGTTGGCACTGTGAAGATACGCGTGGTTCTGTTCCGTAGCGATATCAAGACTGCCCAAGTGAGGTAATGTGCACGTTGGAGGTGTATTTTGTAAGTTTCTATTCGCACTAATGCCCGATTTCGGTTCTGAACTGCAGCTTTTGGCCAATTTGGTTGTTTTACCAACTGGCACGGGGTCCTGTTACAAGTGCGGACAGAACTCCTGGTTAGGTAATTGTAAGCCCCAGGAGGATAACTAACTGCAAAATGTGAGAGATGTCAGAATGATGGCTTAACCCATATGTTCTGTTTTTTCCCAGACATGCTCTCTCTTCTCCATTTGAAATGAATTTCACATCTCTCGCTATGAAAAATTAGAGATTCGCAAGAAACTACCTGGAGAGAATGTCGGCAGGAAGGTTCCCTTACATCAAGGGAAATGCTCAGGAAAGTTGGAATTCTTCCCTTCGGAAGGATGAAACTTCGGCATGTAAAAACTATCGCACCTTTTTTTCTCAATCGATATACCAAATGAATGCGTTCATACAAAGCATGGTGCTCGACTTACTACGAGTCCACTGTAGGGCTAAAATCGGCAGCTATATTAGTATGAAGGTATGATTGTAGGTATTGAACTTCATTCCACTGATGCACCGTAGCACATTGTTGATGTATTTTATGACTTGTCGTAGGTCCCGTGTCTGAGGCTGAGCATTGGCTGGAGTATATTCCTTATGTGCAATGCAGAGGTCAAATTACTTTTAACAAAAACGGTGTATTCATTAGTGTGATGGAAAGTTGCAACGGGAAAAGTAAGAAAAATATTCTTTTACTACGAGGACTATAACCAGGGACCCGCGCATATAGCATGCGGTGCTATGCCAATATGCTATGGTGTAGTTGTCGTTAAAGAAAAGACTGTCCAGTTCCTTCTTGAGACTTCCAAAAAAATGAAGATTAAATTTGATAAAATGGCAACCCAAAAAGGAGTTCTAAAGGAAATGGTTTTTCTGTGAAGGTCCTGGCGCTCTGGCACAACTTAACATTTGTGTACAGTACTGTCGAGAGAACAGCAGTTGATGATGATGATATATTTCCTGAATGTCAAATACTAAACCTAAATCGAGGAAACACAACTATGGTTCAAAAACGTCAAGCTGAGTATCCCTGTCAGACGCAATGACTTGCGCGTGGAAGTTATGGCAATAAATCTACCTTGTACGATAAGGGTTTTAGTCCAAGATTCACAATGGTAGTTCACACGATACCGTTAATTAGCACACTGCGTACTCCCATTCCGTTGTAATTCCATTGCAGATTGCAGCATTAGGTGTGCCGGTGACAATAAAGTTGTAGCCTGTAATCACATGATGGGAACACTCGCCGTCAACTGCGTTTGTCCAACTAACTACACTTGGACAGGGAGCAAGTGCGCGCGTAAGTGCCGTGATGTATTTTAAACAACGTAACATAAGTTTATACAAGTCACGCTACTTTCTCTGTGCTGCGATGAAGAGTTCACAAAGAACGAAACAGCATGCTGTCCGAAGATTGAGTACAAGTTAGGCTATAATAGCCACTAACACCATCACTAAACAATCAGCTCATCCCATAACATTCCACAACACTGACCGACGGTACTGACGTTCTACAACTAACTGGCTATCAGCTTTAGCACAGCTTGGATGCGCACTTCAACAGCCTTCCAACTTTGAAGGTTCTAAGTTATATAATTTATACCTTCCCCTCCTATGTTATAATTATCATTAACACGCATGCACTCGCTATTACAGACCAGAGGAGAGCACAAATCATATGGAGGATTCATAGAGTGCTGGGCAACCGAATCTAGCATGTTGAATAGTCCACGCACGATGTGCAGCCCATGAAATGGACACCCATGAACTGGGCGGAGTGTGGACGGCCTGCCTGACAGTGTATATGTATGTCCACGCACAAAGTGCAGCCCATGAGAAGGGCGCCCTTGAAATTGACGGAGTGTGGACGGCCCACGCGCGAAGTGCAATGCCCATTAGGAGGCAGGAGTGTTGAAGTATGAATGCGATGGCAGAAGACTGTGATAATTGCCAGATGAGAGGAGATAGCTGGCCCAGCACTCCTATTTATTTTCATATTAAATTTTTATGAATTATGATACCTGTGTTGAATCAAGGATATCAATATTATTCATAGATGGGAAGAGGTGGGTGGGTGCGAAAGAAACAAACCAGTGTTCTTATCACGACCCAAGCAAAGCAAATATGAAGTAGTATTATAGCAATGTGGTCAGCTCTAAGTATGGTGTATGCGTTACGGGTTAAAGCTCCGATGTGTGCTGCAGCCGCATATGGCTGGTTGGCTGGCGAGTTTAGGTTGCGTTCCGGCGTACGCATGTTACATGCCATCGCAGCGTGCATGTACGTGCTGCTTGACATGAATCAATGAATAGCTTGGGATCTGCGGGCTCTTTGGAAGCCCCTGGAGCGCGTTTGAAGTGGTGGCTTGTGTTCCATTACCGGAAGCTCTAATGTGCTATAACTATTACTAGTTTTACCTTCGGTCAGTGTCTCGCAATATTATCGCATGGACTAAGTGTTTTGTAACTGATGGTGTTAGTGGACATCACAGCGAAATATCTAGTTCCTTGGTTCTATTCTGTTCTATACATTTATCAGTCGTAGTAGGTTTTTCATTTTGACCCGACGAGACCATACGACGCTTGCAGATCACAGCACGAACAGTTCACCAGCCACACTCCACTCTCTATGGAACGAAACAAGACTTGTCAGGAGTACTACTACTTGCTTTCGTGGAGTGTGGCTGGTGAACTGTTCGTGCTGTGATCTGCAAGCATCGTATGGTCTCGTCGGGTCAAAATGAAAAACCTACTACTACTGTATTTGACGGACCTATTGAAGATGGCACAAAGAATTATACACTTATCCTTGGCTTCCCATCCGAGTCCACTCTGACATAGATTTGTTGTGAAATGTGCCATAGAAAATTCTGTGTTGTTCAGAGAAAGGTGATGAGCGCTGCCTTCACTGTCATTTTTCAATTATGTATGAGACCGCCACTAGAGACCATGCTTTCAGGTGTACTTCAGACGGTTACTGGTTTAGCTTATGCCGCACCAAGACTGATGGATCTCTTACAAAATGCAGCTTCAAAAATTAATAGTTTCAGAGTGATGTGTTTGTGTGTGTGTGTGTTCTGTGCGTGCGTGTGTGTTTGGCACATGGTGTGTGTTACATGGTGTGTGTGTTGTGTGCGTGTGTGTGTCAGTGTGTGTGTGTGTGTGTGTGTGTGTGCGTGTGTGTGTGTGTGTGCTGTGTGCTGTGTGTGTGTAGGGTAGCACTGATCCCATTGCATCGATTTTCTTGAGACAGTCATCAGAGAATACTGTCTCAACAAGAAATTCTAGGCAGGCCTTACTAATACGATTGAAAGTGATTGTCTCCTTGTCCCCATTTTATTTACTTCTCAATTGTATGTACCCTTACACATCTATGAGCGCTTTCGATTACACGTTTACACAATTCTGGAACTGGTTTTCTTAAATTCTGGAATGACCCGAATGAGCGGATTCCGGCCTTGTAAACGAACGACTGGAATTCACAACGCATTTTATTCATGTCATGTCACAAACAAAATTGACGAATCGTAAAAGAGACCACATACACCCTCGCGCGCACATGGACCCAGCATCGCTCACACGCTGGCCAGGGAGGCTTTTGGCGCGCTTGGTCATGACCAGACCGGTAACACACCGACTGTACAATTGGAGAAATTCCGCCCTCTCTTCAGAATTGACGGATTTGACGGAGTTGGATAAAATCAATTCTAACGACGGAATTTGTCACTTTTTATGTAATCAAACTGTGCATCAACAATACCTAATATTCTAGAATTGACCGAAATGCGTGTAATCGAAAGCGCCCAATGAATGCATAACTGGAGAGCACAACTGCTTAGATATAATGTACAAACACTCAACCTGGATATGTATGCACTTGTTTCAATGAAACGGCAGGATGCTTTGGTGAGGTTAATATAATTATATGATACTCCGCAGAGTGATACCGGCTTGAATATTAATACTGTAATAATAGCAAAGTTCTGGCACAGAGCTCTCCTTCTCCCCACCACTACCATCAGTTCGCACCTGGCGCCTGGTCGATGCATGGCTGGCGGTATCCTGCACAGCAGGCTGGTACATCAAGTAGCGCATGGCACATAGATGATGACACAACAACGACATAGCTCGATTGCGACGTACGTTTCGTCCCCGCTGGACTCATCTGGCAATCTTCTTCTTGGATGTCTTCATACGGAGCTTGACTCGGGAGAATTAAGTTGAAGACACCACTGCAGCTGTACTTATGGTTGATAAATATGGTGGTAAAGACACACCTGGCAATATGGCGGTAAACACACGCCTGCCCACACACGCTCTCTAGGCTACAAAGTTCTGGTACAGAGCTCCCCTTCTCACCACCACCACCATCAGTTCGCACCTGGCGCCTGGTCGATGCATGGCTGGCGGTATCCGGCATAGCAGGCTGGTACATCAAGTAGCGCATGGCACATAGATGATGACACAGCAACGACATAGCTCGATTGCGACGTACGTTTCGTCCCCGCTGGACTCATCAGGCAATCTTCTTCTTGGATGTCTTCATACGGAGCTTGACTCGGGAGAATGAAGTTGAAGACACCACTGCAGCTGTACTTATGGTTGATAAATATGGTGGTAAGTCTCCGTATGAAGACATCCAAGAAGAAGATTGCCTGATGAGTACAGCGGGGACGAAACGTACGTCGCAATCGAGCTATGTCGTTGCTGTGTCATCATCTATGTGCCATGCGCTACTTGATGTACCAGCCTGCTATGCCGGATACCGCCAGCCATGCATCGACCAGGCGCCAGGTACGAACTGATGGTGGTGGTGGTGAGAAGGAGAGCTCTGTGCCACAACTTTGCAGCCTAGAGAGCGTGTGTGGGCAGGCGTGTGTTTACCGCCATATTGCCAGGTGTGTCTTTACCACCATATTTATCAACCATAAGTACAGCTGCAGTGGTGTCTTCAACTTCATTCTACGTAATAATAGCAAAGCAAGAGAAACTACGATCGGCATTCGCGGCAGGGGAAAGCGGAATATAGCCGGCCAGCTGCTCCTGGATTGTTGTGAATGTAACAACCTATTCTTGGCCAACACATCATTTCAGCATCCAGCACGCCACATTACTACCTGGACCGGGTGGCGGAAGGATAGCCAAACACAGAAGGTTGTACCGGTCTACAACCAGATAGATTATGTACTGTGTCGCCTGTCTCAAAAAGGCTCTTGAGGAATAGCAGAAGTTATGCTGGAATTGAACTTACCACTGATCACCGACTAGTTGTTGCTGTGTTGGACCTCTCCAGACTATATGGAGTGCTCCATGGCAGACAACGAACAGTGACAGGACCAACCTCAGCACCCTCCGCCTCGGCGGACAAGATCAACGTCAAGAAACTTGCAGAGAGCAAGGAGGTTCAATGTCAGTACCAGGAGGCAGTCACGGAGTCTTTGCGGTCACTGGATAAGGAAACATCCTGTCAAAAAACTTATGAAAAAATTATCAACACTATCAGTACGGTTGCGAGCAGCGTTGTGGGGCACGAGAAAAAGCCGCAAAATTCAACGCAACATCATTCAACATGACATCAGGCGGCGATGCAAAGAGAGCAACGAGAGGAGATTGAACTCGATGGCAGAGGAAGTGGAGAGATTGAAAGATGGTGCCAGAATGTTTAAAGCTGTGACAGTTATGACAAGAAAGCAAGCACAGAAAGTGGTGGTCGAGGAATCCCAGGGAAGAATAGTTGGAAATGCCGAAGAAACCCTGAATATCATCAGAACGCACTTCAGCACGCAATTCAATCGCAACAGTGAGAAGCCTATTGACCCGTTTGAGGGAAAGTCGAGGCCTCTGCAGCGTCCAATAACAGCAGCAGAACTAGAAACGTGCATCGGGCGGCTCAACAATGGCAGAGCACCAGGCCCGGATGGGGTGAATGCTGAGTTGGTGAAGTATGGTGGCGCCGAACTAGCAGCCAGGATCGCTCTCTGCCTCAACCGCATGTTCGAACTCCATAGCCCTGTAGATCTAGGAGCAGGCACCCTAATCCCACTGCAGTAGCCCAACAAGAAGAGGGGACCGGCCAGTAATTTGCGCCCAATCACTCTGCTGGATTCCGTCAGGAAGGCTGTATCGTTATTGACCCTCAGACGCATCCAACCGGCAGTGAACCGGCAGTACCTTAGCCCTACACACAGTGGATTCAGACCCGGAAGGTCGACGGCGGATGCCGTCTGGGCACACCGGTGGATGGCTGCAATTGCCCAGAAGTACCAGAGCGTAATAGAGATTCACGGAAAAGAGAGAAGCTGCTGAGTACCATGAGAGCGATCGCCACGGAGGATGACATCCGACTGGTACGGATATTGCTGTTCAAACACAACCATATCTGTCCGTCTTGGAAAGGAAGTTTCACCTGATTTCAAGTTCACCATCGGAACCCCCCAAGGTGACTCTCTCTCTCCTGTAGTATTTGTGATCTACCTGGAATCAGCCTTGAGGGAGATCAGAGCATCGATTCCGCCCAGGCCAATGCGCGACATGGCTCTACCACCAGAAGTGATTTATGCCGATGACACTGATTTCATCAGCCAATCCAGACCCTGGCTGGAGAGCATCGAACCGTATATCATCACTATCCTTGGAGACTGGCACCTAAAGGTCAACGAAGATAAAACAGAAAAAACAACATTGCGCCGGGAAGGAGACCGCCTGGCTGAATTATGGCGGAAAACAAAAAACTCGGATCACTCCTCGGCGACGAGGAAGATGTTGCACGAAGGAAACAATTAGCAACGGCAGCCTTCAGAGCACTATTCACGGTATGGTGTCGTCGATCGATCATCAGCAAAAGTCTACGGCTAAGGCTTTACAACGCGTTTATCATCCCTGTGCTAACGTACAATGGAGGCACCTGGGGACTGACGGCTTCAGCATGGGAGCGTCTTGACACATTCCATAGAAGACAACTTCGGAGTCTCCTGGGTATCCGCTGGCCGCAGGTGATTCCAAACAAAGCCCTGTACGGCAGATGCCACGCAGAGCCCATCAGTGCCCTCATGCGGCGATCCAGATGGGGCCTGTTCGGGAATATCCTCAGACTCCCTCAAGACACGCCTGCCGCCTTCGCTATGCGGAGTTACTTCACCTGTGCGGACAAGGTATGGCGAGGGCGGCCACGGACAACCATCGTGTCCACACTATCCGCGGACCTAGAATCAGCAGGACTGTGGAGTCTGAGGAACTTGGCAGACCTGGAGCACCTGCGGGCCATCGCCGCTGACAGGCCTGCGTGGCGCGAGCTGTGCCAGGATGTACGCAGTAACTAACGGATGGGACAGAGGCATTGTACAGATCCCGTGCATTTAGCACTTACCATCGACCATGAGTTACAAACCTATCGTCGTTGACACTTATTCTTGTTTTATTTTTTGATCTTTCGAATAGATCCCGTGCATTGAGCACCTATCATCGAACATGAGTTATGTGCCTATCGCCTGCTGTCTTACATTTAATTTTTACTTTTTAATATTTATTTTTGTTTTCCTCCCTGCCCACTCTGCCTGCCTTCTGGCACATGCGAATACGTGGACTTACTGTTGACGTAAACGCGGACGTGCGTATAATAATAATAATAATCCTCATAACATACAATTTCGAATATGTTTACGGTCCTGAGTTTGGGTCTGGGCGTTGTTGATGGTAAGTTCGACACTCTTGAGATCCTTTCGGACAGTGTCGATCCCACGCATGGGGGAGGGGGGGGGCAGAAGCGTGGCTTCTTGATGGCGGCGGCTAACATCAGTGCCTGGTATGATGGAGAGTTAAGGCTTTGTCTGACAGCGTTGCCAAGCCATTGAAGTCGACGTTCTCTTCAAATAGAAGTAGGAGCGACTCTGACTCAGCTGCTACCCGGGGCTTGACGAGGTGTTTGTCGCGCTGGAAACGAAGCCGTCAGTTTGTATCCCTGGTGATGGTTTGGCCTGGAGAGCAATATATAAGTGGCGCTTTACAGGCACAATCTACCTCAGCTTACTCAAGCTCTACTCATGAGGGGTGAATTCCCCGAAACACTGTGTGTTGAGCATGGAGTGGTGTTTCTAGTAGATTTGCCGAGTGGAAAGTGCGACGTGCTCCTCATGTGCGGCAGATGGCAGTCGTGAGTCAGTTAAGTGTCAAGTGTCGGCAAGAAGCGTGTGTTCCTCATTGGAGCCATCAACTTCATGAATACGGCCGCCGAGGTTGCAACTTCTAAGTTAGAATGGACGTGATTAGACATTTGAACATGCAGAAACGAGACACAAGTGAATCTCGCTTCCACACGATGGTTCAAAATGCACGGTTAGCTGCACTGTTTCTCTGTTATACGTCTTGCGCTGCTCCAAGTCTTGACCCAAGGAGTGTGATGCATTTCAAGTATCTTTTGACATTTCAAAATACTCAATTTTATCAACGTTCAAACGGAGGTTCTCTTCAGCGAAAATGGATTCACACGATTTGACGATAGTTTGTAAAGTTTTCGAGTTGGCATTTGCAGCATGTAGCGTGGTGTCATCAGCGTATTGCGAGGTTCTCTTCAGCGAAAATGGATTCACACGATTTGACGATAGTTTGTAAAGTTTTCGAGTTGGCATTTGCAGCATGTAGCGTGGTGTCATCAGCGTATTGCGAGAAAGGGCAAGGAAGCGCCGAGTTCGGTGGGTACTGTTCGTCAATCTTCCTCATGGCGCCTTCAGCACACATTTTTTACATGAGTGGAAGAGGGGGTTCCCTGCACAACTCCGATCTTGGTGCTGAGCTGCATGTTGAGCTCGACTCTACCAGTTGGGTTGGAGATTAAGTTTGTGACAATGGAAGTGTCAATGATAGCCTCGGCCATTCTGCTCCGAGTAGTTTCTCGTATGTTGGTTCAAAAACACAACTGAAATCGAGTAAAGCGCCAGAGTACGACCAACTGCCAAGTAGGGCTTGTTCACACAGCATTCTGGTGATTCAGACATCATCAGCTGTGGAATGTAGTATTGACGTAGTATTGACGTATACACGGCAAGCCGCTTATGTACAACGGCATGGGAGAGAATAACAAAAATAAAAATATATTGTTTGGGAAATCCACGCTAATATCGAATATTCAACACTGACGGGTGTGGGTTTATACCAAATTCCCATGATGTGAAAGTACAATTGTTGTTGAAAGCACTAGGTGATCTGCACTCTACAATGTGACCTGTGCGATATGTTATGGTTAAATGATTGCCTGTTGCAAGCCACCAATCGCAGTATCTCCAGGTCCTTTAGACTCCGGAGACGCATGGACGTTGCCTTGGCTAATTCGTTGTCTAGCACCACTAGTAGGTTGATGCGCGGGTGTCCGAGCCAGCCCCGATTCTGTCGCTGGAAATACGCTGTCATGCTCACCTGCGCTGGAGTTACTTCAGGGAGGCGTAAAATATGGCTGGGAACAAGGTTGGGACTGTCTTACATTATGACTGTATGGCTCGGGTGCACCGAGCGGTAAGGATGAAAGTTAAAACGTTCCGGACAACTGGTAGTAACACCACCTGCCTGTAACTCTTCGGGACCCCAGCAGGCTCGTTCGGCTTGAACAAAGGAACTACAATCCCACCCCGCAAGTCATCAAGACAGTGGCCGATATGTTTTATTGTATTAAAGAAAGCAGAAAGCCAACCGGAAAGCACTTCGCCACCTGTTTTCAACAGGTCGGCAATGACACCATCAATACGCACTGCTCCACTGGATAGTTGTTTCTGTATTGCTTTGGAGACTTCGGCAGGATCAAAGCTGGTGACGGGCACACTGCTGGGAAGCTGCGACGACAACGACTCTGGTAGGGCGGAGCGATAAATTATAGAGGAATAGTATTCCTCTTTTTCTCTCCGAAACTCAACACCTGCAAGCCAGATATGAACTCCGTGAAGTCAAAACTTTTAAAATAGGACTAGTACTCCGTAAATTTATTCGAATTCCAGTCGTTGCCTGACATCATGCTGCCACTGTCATCCTTCAGATGACTAGAAGACTGTTTTATTTCAGATTTGAGTTGCTAAAGCTGACGTTTGGCACTGTAGTAGGAAAGAGGGTCGGGCCGTACCGAGTCGACAGAGTTGGGGTTGTCCTGCCCAAATTGGTCACCCTCTGGTCGTAAAATAGACCGAATGTGATGTAGTATCTCTGAGCGCTCTTTCCAGAGCCTAACCCGGAACTCCTCCACAGATTTAGCATGGATTCTAGAATGCAGGTCCTTCTGTTGCCTTGAAAGGTCAGCCATAGTTGGATTAGATCTATGTATTGTACGCGATGATGCCTGTACTTCACCGAATCACTAGGATGCTGAGCTATGTATAACCGACACAAAGTCATTCCATACCGATTCCGTCTGCTTCGGGCTTTGCACATTGGACACTCCGGTAGGCTGTCCGAGAACAGGGGTTGGAATTTGGTGCTGGATGTTTCGGTAGGTGTGAGGAGATAGTGGTTGAAGCAGAGGTCAGTTTGCGAAGCAGAATAAAAGTCGGCAATGACAGGATGGTGTTCCGATCTTGTGATGAAGCCACCATAGGACCTGGCATCTGTGACGTGATTCATGCCTGACATCCTGACCGTGACGCAGTCTATAATGTTTCTGACAGGTTCACCATGACCTGGTATATGGCTACAAAATGGTAAACGTGACCTGATATCCCCAATATCATTATTGGAATTCGATGTTATAATACCGATGACCAATCCATTGGGAAAGCCAAGCCGTTTCCCAAAGAAAATAACGTTATCATTCTAGCATTTACATAGCGTGTTGCATGCGGGATGCGTGGTTTGTGACATGTGCCCACTCTGGTGTGTTCAAATCTTTCCTTGCACCAGCAAAATGCTTGGAGGTTCAATGATTTTCTTACCTCCAACACAAAACATTCTCTTTCTTAATTCCAACAGTAACTCATTGCGAAGCTGTGAACCAGTCAACAGCCAGTTACATTGAGAGAAGTCCTGTTGGTCACATTATCACGGTGAAGTGTCGCAATGGATACAGCAACAAACTCGGACCAGTCACAGCTAAATGTCGGCCCCAAGGAAATTGGAGTGAACTTCCACATTGTCAGGGTGAGTGAGTACTTGCACATGGACGTGCCGCATGTTATGTGTCTTGGACCCATGCACTCCATAATTGCAATAACATGCGTAGCATCACACGACGATCGTTTTGCCGGATTGTTCATAACAGTTCCTTTGGTGTGCATTAATGAACTCAGATGGTGAGCCAAAGAAAAATTTTAACACGGAATTTGTGGTCTTAAGTTATGCAAACGTGTCCACCAACTAAAGAAGATTTTGAACAGTCAGACGTGCACCGTCTAATATAAACCTGACAAGGAGTACTAATACATTTCACGGCATGAAAGTCAGCTTAACCCTTTGAGAGCCGATTGAAAATTTCAAAATTCTTAAGCACTGCTTGATAACGCTAACCAACAGCCTTTCAACTTGGAAGGTTCAAGGATATTACTGCAAATTCCAACGTGATACTATACATGTTATTGCAATTTGTTATTCCATCATTGTCATCAACTAAGTACAGTACTGTAGGATACTGGCGTTCGGTTCGGTACAATTCGGCCTCGCGAATCTTCCCCTTCACATTTTCATCTCGGATAATATTGAGCCTCACAAGTTGGGTGGTTGTAGCTTTGCGTTATGGAGTTGTGATTTGACTGTTCTGTCTGGTCTTGCCGTCCCGTCATCATGCCAGGCCAACATTCCATGAAGCCATGGAATGTAGCTTGTGCCCGACTCGATGGCGCTCGTCTTCCCCTCTTCGGAATTATCACTAATATCCATGAACGTTCCAAGTTGGAAGGCCGATGGTTACAGTGCTTAAGCTGCCTTTCAGAGGTGTGACAAACGAAAAGTAATAATACAGAGGCACTATGATTTGGTTCTGCAAGAGTGCTCAATGCCTGATTCAGGCAGAGCGGCGTACACAAAGGCACACCATGAAAACCTTGGGAAATTTGTTCGTTTGTGACTCAGAGTTTCATGGCTGAACCAATCATCAGACAACGATAATGGAATAGGAGGCAGCGCTGGTATACCTAATTGGAGAGAGGTGTGATAACACGATAGCGAGAGGAGTAATCGCGTGAATGTATACAGGGACAGGCTATTTCAGAGGCAGATGCAGTAGTCGCAGGTCTAGCACTAACAAGTACGCGCTTAATCTCGCTCACACACCACACACACACATACTAACACGCACCCACATAGTAACACCCACACACATACACACATGCACGCACACACTAACACACACACACACACACACATACACCCACTCACAACACCCTAACTTGCACACGGGCGCACGCACACACAGACACCAGTCCACCCACAACACCCTAACTCGCACACGCACAAACACACGCACACACGCATGTACACACACCTATAGACACATGTCCACACTCATACATAGGCATCTGCGTTCGTATGACAAATCTAAGCGCACACAAACTCCTGCAATCACGCGTCAAAAAACCCGCAGCGGTCGTAGCTGTCTATGTTATGGGGTGGCCAGCAGAAACTTGCGCTGGTGAGGGCATTTAGATACCAGCTCACTTCTCTTGTTTAGGGAGGTAGCTTTTGAAGCTTTCAGGATGTGGAACTTTTCGGTTTAGCATAGGCCACACTTCATGCTGATGTTACAGTATGAAGGTGCTCTATCCTTGATCTCCCATCTGATGTCGAATCCGCGGTTCTCGTTTTTCAGATCCAAGATGTGCTTGGACAACTTAGTCGATGCGGCGTACTTTTCATGGCCGAAATCCGAAGTGTGTTTGTTGTAGCGCTGCTTGAATGTAGCAGCTGTCATGCCGACGTAGGTCTTAACTTCGTTGGATGCTACATGCGCCTCGTACACGACGTCGGAAGACTGGCAGTCGCCGGTAAGGGGGCACGACGCCTTGACCCGACAATTGCATGGCACAACTGGCGGTCGCGAGCGAAGTTTTGCAGCATTGTGCCCTTTGATAATCGCGGATTCGCGGATTCGCGGGTTCGCGAATTAGTGCGTCCGAAGAGATCCGCAAGGTTTACTATCGAGGAGGATTACGACAATTTATTTGGCGAGTCGTGAGTCGGAACAGTCGGCAACTAGCAGCTGTACTGCTCACAGTGACTCTGACGAAGCCCCAGCTAAGCGTCCGGGAGTGAAAGACTCCTGCGTTGAGGTTGAAAGCGAGTCGAGAGCGGATGAAGTAGGCGGAGATTCTGTGGACTCTGCAAGCGACGATGAGCAGGATGCGCTTCAGAGGATTGCCGCTGTGGACTCACTGATTCTTGATGGCTGCGTTCGGAACTACCATTTCAGCAGCTTCACGTCGAGCGCAATCCTCCATTCCAACGACTAAATTTCGGCGATGAAATCGAAGGACTTCGGCATTTTTTATATCGGTGTGCTGGCTGCGCTGCACGCATGACGATCCTGTCGACTGTCGTGCATCAGTCGACAGCTTCCGCAAAGGAACGGACGCGCATCACGTTTGGATAAACTCTGATGGGATACATCGTTTGTGGAACCGCGTTTATGCAGCTCCATGTGGTTGGCAGAACATTACTGTGTGCAAGTGGACAAGGAGAACGATAGCTGTCATCCTGGTGCACATGGAAATCTGACAATGTGCCTTGGAATAAATTTAGTGCTGAAGTGGGACACAGAGCGCAGCAGTTTATTCTGAACTACAGCTTAGTGTTCAGTCTCCCTTTGCCTGCAGCACCAAGAGGGAGAGGTGAGGAATCTCCCTTAAACTTACCTACATCTGTCGCCTACAAGTTTGTCCTTTCGGAACATGTTGAGCAGTCTAGTGCAGCGCAAACCCTGGGTTACTCGTTAAATTTTCGTATCTGTGGACTAAGGAGTGCAAGTCCATTGAGTTCATGACGCGACGGATGGACGCGTGCAACAAGTGTGAGCTGCTCCGGGACGATATTTGTTCTCCTCGTGCATAGGTAGAAAAGAATTCTGCAACGGAACCAATTTGTGACCATGTTGTCTTTGCACAAAAAGAATGCGAGTTCTTGTTAGCTCAACGCCGCAAGAACTTGCTGGACAATGTTGCCCGGTTTTGACTGGAAAACAAGGCAGCCTTCATTGAATCTCTTGGCCAATACTAAAGGCTGATACGCAAAACTGTTGCTGCTTTCAGCGACACTGTAGATAATGCATTATACACGGCATATTCTATGTCGGACAATGCCATAGAAATCATGGTCTCTATGTACTTTCAAATGTGATATCCAACTTTATCTTCCACAGAGGTGTTCTCTAGACCCCTGTGATTGATTTTCAAGAAAGAAAAAAATTTCGGAAAATTTGCCCTTGGACACGGTATTGCATGCACTGGCCCATAATATATTATTTCCTTTTACTTTCTATATTTAGTTATGGCTCAACATCCAAGTTTCAAAGTTGCGAAAGTTGCGATTTCTTCCAAAACAACAAAACAGTTGCGAAAAAGCTGCGAGCATCTTTGGGAAAGGGCTATCACGTAAGCTGTGCGCCATAAAAAAAAACGGCTCGTGCAATACAAGATGTGCAAGGATATCTCTCGATCAGGTATTGGTTTATAAAAGGTTTAGTGGAAACTCCTGTAATGTGTTGTTACAGACATCAACGAGTGTGAACTGGAAAAGAAAGTTTGTGTAGACAATTGCATCAACTACACACCCGGTTTTACCTGCACGTGTCTAAATGGTACCTTTGGTTGCTTTGGTAAGTACAGAAAGGGAATGTTCAATATTATCAATTTAACTCGACGTAAGGCTTGACGTAAAGCGCATTTGATGAGGAAGCAATGATGAAGTGCGATGAACCTCTTTTTAGTTATTTCAGTTGATCAATTTTTTCTTCAAGCAGCAGTTGTAACCCTTGCTGTAGGTTCTTTGCAAAATTTAATGTAGTTGTATTCATTGCCTTTGCTCCATATCAATATACTATCACTATCATAGTACTGTTCTCAATAAGAGGACGGAAAAGTGTTTCACGCACGAACTAACCATTAGAAAGCAATAATGAGTACATCTGGATCAATACTCTTTTATAATTATACGCACAATGCAAAGTGTGAATGGCTGCATCATGGAGCAAATTTAAAAAATGCGACTGACGGCAGTGCAAAGCGTACATAACTGCATCATGGCGCACATCTTAAAGTGCAAATGACAGCAGTGAAAGGTGACAACCACTGGAGCAATCTTGCACAATGAGTAATGTCCCTCTATCTGGCGTCAACCAGGCCGCCACAGCGCTGTTGTTCAGCTTAAGCTTTGTCTGGCTGGTATCGCCCATTACGCCATCTGCGGTTGTCTCCCAATCTCCAACCACATGCACACAACTGCTCATGGTTCCTGGTGGCCTGTGCTTGTGCGCTGCACAAGAAAACCAGGACAACAGGTACGTAACAATGACGCTATTTGATTTCCCTCGTGTCCCACATTGGCTCTCACCTACTCATTCGCACGGGGGATCATGTCTGTATGAGCATGCCTCGAAACACGCGAGGACGCCCTCCACCAAGCTGACAGTCTCCAAGCTTCCGTCAATGCGTTTATACATGTATGGTGAACAAAGTGGCATGTAGGGTTTGAACCATGGAAGTCACAGTTTCTACCAGTCTCCTGCCACCGATAGCCTTGGCCTATCCTCGCAATAAACTTTGGAGTAGAGGTCATCCCACAGCAGCCACACCAGAAACTACTCGGCATAATAGTTGACTCCAATGAATCCATGAATCTCCGAACAGTTGCTGCCAGGGCGTACTTATGTCTTGGCCTCCTACGTAGAGCTGCTAGCATTCTGGAATGCCATGGCATCCTGGCCGTGTAACACGGCTTCCTCCGCCCCCTGTTTTAGCACGGTCCCCTTGTCTGCATGGGAGTTGCTGCCACCAACCTTGAACACCTTAACAGAGAGCGAACCCACCAAATCCTAGGACCCAAAATCTTGCTACCGAGCCTCGAGGCTCGACGGACAGGTCGCAGCGCCGACTTTCGTCTACAAGCTACTTTGCCAACCAGGTCCTCATCTGCTCAGATCCATAGTCCCCCCTCTCCTTGTCCACCTTACCGCACCTGTTTCCAGAACACAATGCGAACAGTCTGCATTACACCCCTACCGACAGGAAAATATTTTCCCTCCAGGTGATCCTAACCACCCAAGACGCGCAGTTCCATACATTATCAACACCTGTAACACGCTGCCATCCTCCCTCTTCACCAAGCCACCATCTCCTAAGGGCCTGCAATCCTTCAAAACGATTGTCCACTACCCTCTTTGCTGCAGGCAGTGGCTTTGGGCCACGGACTCACTCTAGCAGTTCAGATTTTCTATCTTGAAGCTCAAAGCCCCCAAGTATTGCATCATGTTCAGAGCCATCTGCCTTTGAATATCTCTCTCTCTCTTTCTTCTTGTTCTCTCTCCTTTTCCTCCCCTTTCTCTGTCTCTCTTTGTGTCTCTCTGTTTCTCTCTCTCTCTTTGTCTCTCTTTCACCTCCACCATTCTCCATCACCTTTTCTTGTCTTTTATCGCACTAAATCACCCACTTCTTTCAGGCTATGATACGCAAGTCCACGTTTACTCCGAGACTATAGGTTGGTGTTGTTGGCTTGCCTGTCCAGCACTGGCTTGCTTTGCAGCCCCTACTCCCCTGCTGTTTTTGTATTACTGAAGTTTGTTAAAATGTTGTCTTCTCGCCCTCTGACGAGTAGGTTGTGTACTTAGTAAAAAACGGAGCATAGTGGACTTAGTAAGAAACATAAAAGCAATCACGCACAGATTCCTAAAAGCAAGTTTGAGAAGACTATGATCCTCTGTTCCACCTATCCACGAACGACACCGACTCACGCTGATCTTAAAGCTCTGATTCTCTTCTGTTGGAATCTCTTCGTCAGTTATCGTTTTTGTTCTCGTTGTGTTGCCATCTTCATTGTATTGGGATAAAAGTTTTGAAACCTGACAGCCATCAGGAGTTCGGGAGGTGTTTGCCGCTTTAGAAACGGAACGTCTCTGCACCCTTACTCTCTGATTATTGTTTGACTTGAAAACCGCTATGAAAGTCGTGCTCCTCATGCACCATCTTCCTCAGCCTACTCGAGCTCACGTGGATAGGGATGATTTACCAAAACACTGTGTAGCGGGCAACGAGTGTAGCTTTCTTCCAGGTTTGGCAAGTGGAAGGTTCGATGAATTTTCCGTATGCTCAGTCCATCAAGTGTCAATGCAGGTTGGCGGGGAAAGGAAGAACTCCAGTGTGGGGAGAAACCAACTATTTTCTTCTTTTTGTTACTATTATGAATCCAATAGATTTTTGGTTGGAGAAAAGCAAATCAGCACACGAAGCACAGAAGCCATCTAATTTGTTCGACTAGGCCTTTCATTCCATTAATCTTTGGGTCGAATACAATGGTGATTAACAAGGTAGTAAGCAAGTCCTTATAACCGGCACTTTTGGCGGGCAGAGCATTGACAAAAATAGCACTTGAAAAACATTATGAATTCAGATGGAGACGCAAGGATACATTTATAATAAAGAAAAAGGAGTATTATGATGATGTTTGATTAATGAATGGTTTAAAACATACCTGGAGGCAACTATCTGGACGCATTTCATGTTTGGTACTTGATTTGTTCCTCCATTTGTCTCTCTATGTGTTCAGCGCAGATATCAGGACAAATGTCAGATGCTACACAAGGCATCACTATAGAAATATTCATTGGAAGCTTGGCAGCAAGCATGCTACTCGGTGCACTCATTATGTTCCTGTTCGCACAGTTTGTACAGCGAAAGCGTCGCTCAACACAACAGGACACTAACAGAACGGAGATAGTTACCGAGAGTACAACACGTGCCACACCTAACATGGCGTATGAAGATGCAGAGATATTGGAGAGAACGCTCACAAGCAGGGAAGCATACGGAGTCGCGGGGACTGCAGACCCGAACAATTATGAGTTTGTAAGGCCTTGAAGCTTACATGTAAGGGAGCTCATTCCACTGTTCAACACTTTTGCTCTCAACATTCACACGCCATCGCAGTTTGTCACCGCACCACCCTCTGCTTCCTTGTGTTTAATGAAACTGTTTTCACTTTAATACATCGCGTCGTCCAAACGTCTCACTGCCGGGATTTCATGCCACCATATTACTCGTATTTCCTTGTGAGCTAAATCATGTAAACCGCGTGTGAATTACTTGCATAATCTGGGCTTCGAAGGTTGCGAACCCAAACGTTCAGTGTGTCTTCGGATGTGCATATAATTGTACCCGGAATAATATCCCGCTAGTTCGCTTTGTTTTTAATTCATCATTGAACAGTTTGACCCCTCTTCCAGTGAATTATGACTGGTTCGAGCATGATATGCCTACTCGAAATCAATTACCATTGCCTGCTCTTCGTTTGTGCTAACTTCTTAACTCGCCTGTGTTTATGGCATTTTGGGCCTTGGGCTTGCCCTTTGCTGAGACACTTTTCGCTTTCAAGAACGCTCCTCGAAAAGTAATGCTCTTTAACGCCCCAGTCTGTACCAATATGTATCATTCTTCTTCTTCTGTTTAACTCTTTTTGCATTTATGCTCTCGGTCCATGTTTGAATCGACCCTCACTTTCTTGTTTTGGCTCTTTTCATTCTAATCATGCCTTTAAGTCCAGACTGTAGCTAAATTTCAAAAAATTTCCTTGCGAGTTTCCAGTACCTCCATTTCCATTTCATACGTTTCCAATTATTGGGAATGAAGAGTTGACACTTGCATATGAGTCTCCGATGTCTTTTCCTAGTACTCTTTTCATCCATACGTGATGTGTAGGCAGACGAACATGGCAATCATAGCCTTCAGTGCAGATACTCAAAATTGGAACATGGACTATGACAGTATTGTTCAGCAAACTTGAAAACAGTTTGAATTGAAACAAACAGGCACTGTAGGATGATCCGGCACCTGAGCTTAGAAATGTGCCACGTTCGAGACCTGTATGGAAGTGGAAAGATACATTTCTGCCTACTGTAAATTTACAACTTGTGGTCTTCGATGGGGATAACATAGCTGCAATGGATTCGTTTTTGCCGGATTTGCCGAATTTATGGTAGGTCAGATTAACTATCCCCTCCCCCCCCCCCAAAAAAAAACTTTGGAGGTTTTCTTCTGCCATTTGATGTTGGAAGGTGGTGATGGTGATGAGATTCTACATCACAAAAGAAAAAAGAGTTTTGTCAATCGCCAACACTGTTCTATTTTCATGTCATGCCCTCTTTAATCTGAAATGGAGTATATTGTTTTCAAATTCCACATTACACCGTTGTGCTCTTCGGCCGACCTCAATGTTGCCACAGCACACCATCAGTAAAGCGAAACTACAGTTGGAAATTTGCTCTGTCAGACAGCAGCTGTTTCGATCATCAAGATCTCTTCAGTGAAGGTTAATAAAGTAGGAAGGCTATCAGATAGTGAACTTCACCATTTTGTAGCACAAAAGGGTAAACATACTTGTGTATCGTAGGCGTGAAGATTAGGGCTAAGCAAAAGAGTTAATGTCATAGACCACATTGAGGAAAATGTGATTGAGAGTGAAATGTCCCTGGCAATTTTCAGTCCTTCTTTATCAGTCTCCTTGTCTCTATCACCGGCTGCTACATGTACTTGACTGGCACAAGTACGTATAACCAAGAAGGGCGAGCAGCAGCATTCGGCCTTGTCCAGATTATTATCAACCACCACACCACACAGTTGAGATCTCCGGCCGACCTCTACACGTTGCCACAGCACACCATCAAAATACGACACTTAAGTTGGTACTTTGTTCCTTCAGACAGCTGCTGTGTCGATCATCAGGTTCTCGTCAATGAAGGTTGGTAATGTGGAATGGATAACAGATAGTTCCCACTTGTCATGTGCCTGTTGTCACGTCGTTACTAGCATCCGGCCAATAAGAGCAACACCGTAGCAGTCAGTAGTGCCCGGGTACGGTGTACTCATTAGGAGTGATCTCAGTAGTACTACGTATTTTGGTTCACTGCCAATTATGTACCAGGTGCCTTGACCTGGTACGTAACCGGCAGTACTCCAGCGCAGATAGAACACAGTGGGACCATTCCTAAGGAAACCACATGCGTTCGAGTTAACAGGCGTAGGCGCCTTTTTACAGGAAACCATAGGTTTAATTTGATGGATGAGCGAAATTCAGCTGGTGAATTAGACATGCAGAAAGCCGGTGGAAGTGCGCTCTACCCGCCACCGTTTAAATAAGTCATCGCACTGAAGCCACATTGGGTGTTAGCGGGGGGCAGAAAGAGAGCAGCAGAGACTTCGCCACGGGTGTTGGCTGCAGTGTTGACACCTTGGGTGTGCAAGGTAAAGCGATCTCGCAGAAAAGGACTGGCAAGTCCATTCAGACAGCCTTAAACAAATTCATAGGTTTTGAAGTTGAGGCGTTTCTCAAGGGTGAACAAGTTAGTATGATTGTTTAGAAGAGTGACGTAGTCATTCTATCCAACGAAAATATTCTCCTTAACGCCACCCGGCTGGCAGTGGGAATGAAGCAGTATAGGCTTTGTGAAAAGCAATGAGTGTATGCAGTCGCGCCAAACTCAAATGTGGACTTAGTTATCGATAGATGGAAGGGTCGTGTGCTGATTTTGTGCTTTGCATAGACAAATGCACTAGCCTTCCTATAGACAATGGACCGTATGCGTGTTAAAACAAAATGGCGTCACGATTTATTGAAAGTGGTATAGTTGGTGGTACGAGTGTTGAAACCCATTTGAACTTCATACTGTTCGTCTTTTTTTTGACATGCTCTCTTTCCATCGTCCTTAGCTTTTGTTTGTTGAGAGCTGTTTTGGCTTTCTCCTATACCTCTGGGGGATGCCAAGTGATGGTTTTGAGAGGCTGGTGATGGCTGTGAGCGAGAGTTTGCCGATCGGCGTCGTCCTCGCTATAGCGATGAAAATACTAGTTACTGCGCACCTGGCAGATATCACAACACGTCGGAGCGTCCAGGAGCAAAGGAATCTTGGGTTTTCACTGGAATCTAGTTCCTCCAGCATCGTGTAGCCCACCGTCGGTGAATGGCGGTCCAGAAAGGTCGAACCTGGTCTTCTGCAGCATCTCGCAGTCCTGCGAGGCACAATGAATACGCCTGTCATGTATTCTACAAATAAAAATCACGAAGTAGTGGACTTTACAGTGATGAGTCTATCCTGTATGCTGCAAAAGACGCAGCCAACCACCAACTATACCACTTTCAATAAATCGTGACGCCATTTTGTTTTAACATGAATATCGCGGATTGCATGTACTGGATAAGCTTGGTTTGAGAAAGAAAGATGTTCGTCAACCAGTCTGCCCAAGTAAGGGTCGGAAGCAGATGGGACTATGGAAGTGTCCCAGCAGTTTACAGCGGTAGACTTTTGTCTGATATAAGATGTGCCATCCTCGGCCTAAAGTTTGATTCAAAGCTTGTTGGAAGCACTGTGTTGCATAACGGGTGTGAATGAAGAATAACAATGGACCGAGCACTGAGCCTTGATGGACGCCTCTTCTGCAAGAGCGGGTCCCACCTAGCTGCTGTCCTAAACTCACTCGCTGGACGCGGCTGCTGAGGTAGCGTGCAAACCAAGCAAATGCAGAGTAAGCAATGCCAAGCATCTTCAACTCGTCGACGAGCTCTTGATGCTTAACTTCTTCAAAAGCTTTGCTCATATCTGGAAACACTATGGGCAGTACTCGTTGTTATCAAGTGCTTTGAGCCATTTGTTGACCACTAACACTAATTAGTCCTCACACGAGCCGTTGGTATGATAAGCAAATTGATGATCAGGCCCCTACATGATGTTGCGTAACTTAAAAGAATGCAATCAGCCGCTCCAAGACAATTCGTTCTAATACTTTGCTGCATATGGGCAATAATGAGACTGTTCTTTAATTGGTAGAGCTTTCTGCATCACCTGATTTGGAAACTGGGCTGGCTGAGGCATTCTTGAAGACGTCTCGTACGCATCCTGTGCTCACGTCTTTGGACTGTTGCCCGATGGTGCTTGTCATAATATTTGCCAAAAATCATATCAGCGGTGGTTATCCAGGACGTCTTTATGCTAAGAGGCCTTGGCAAACAGGGATGACAACTACGTGTCCTGTGGTTCTCCTCCTGGCTATTGGTTGGTTGGTTTTTATTATTTCAGTTCGTTGCCTCAACAGTACAAAGTACAAATATCAAGAGGGACGAACGAAAAGAGAAAATAAAACATAGCAGAGAGGAAGATGCAACTGAAAGGAAAGAAAAACGGAGAAGGAATGTGGACTGGGCGGATTCATGAACCATCACTAGAGCAGGGGAATGCATGAACAGAAGGGGCAAGTCCGTCGATATTCATGTTTGAAAAATTCCAAGCCTTATTTTATTGGTGAAATACATTTTCAAAAAGGAGGGGGTATAGGGATATAGTCAATTTGTCGTCATTTAGAGCGTGCAAAAGTTCTGTAGAAAATGATCTAATGCCCTCACTTCCTTTCAAGTGAGCAGGGAGGGCATTCCACATAAGGGATGCTCTGGAGGAAAAGGAATTGTACCCTACCCTGGATTTATACAAGCAAATTGACAAATTGTTTGTTGTAGTTCCACGAGTTGACCGCTTAGAGGTGGGCAAAGGGAAAAGACTGCGTAAGCATGATGCAGGCTGAACAATATGACAAATAAACGTAAACGTAAGAAATTGATAAATGTATCGATATTCAAGGTGTTTTATTTGAAGAGAAGCAAGAAGGGGTGGTACAGCATCATAATATGAAGCTTAGCAGGTAACTCGTACAGCTCTACGGAACAAGGTAAACAATCTCTCCCTGGACTGTGCTGATAGGTGGGATGCGTAAACAGGGAAACAATACTCAAAGTCGGGCTGAATCACACTAAGCAGGTACTGGCGACGGGCAAATGCTGGCATTTGGCGGAAGGTGCGTCGCAACGCGCCTATCTTGCGTGACACCTTGCTGGTGAGGTGATCTACGTGTGGAACAAATGAGAGCTTGTTATCGATAAGGATACCAAGGCAGCGAATTACACTCACTTCCCTTAAGGTAGTGCCACCCAGCTCAACAAGAACGGGTCTTTGTACGTCAGGAGCATTCTTCTGCAAGATCCTCATGACCACGGTTTTGTCAACATTAACGCTCGTGCCCAGTGATCTTAGTTCATTGTGTAGCTTAGTGAGAGCCGAGGACACGACATCGGCGCATACTATTGGATCTCGTGAGGAAGCGTACAAAGTCTTGTCATCGGCAAACATGAGGAGCTTTGCACCGCTCTCTGCAGCCAGGTCAGGTAAGAGTCGCACATATAGGTTATAAAGGGTGGGACCCAAGATTGTTCCCTGCGGAACCCCTCGGGTTACAGGGAGAAGAGATGATGTTCCAGAGGCTATACATACACGCTGGTACCGGCCGTTCAGGTAGGAAGCGAACCATTTCAGGGCAGAACTATGAATGCCTAAGCTGTGCAAAGTAAAGATAAGTTCCTGGTGCACAACTCGATCAAAGGCCTTGCTTAAGTCAATAAATGCTACAACGGTTGTATGACCCACATCTCTAGCCAACGTCCAGTCATTTACAGCCAAGGTCATGACCTGCACTGTTGATCGCTGGGGCCGGAAGCCAAATTGATGATCGTGTAGACAATTATACAGGTCGAAGTCCCGCAGCAGTTGGTCAAGGGCAAGACGTTCGAGAATTTTGCTGAGAATGCTCGTAAGCGACACTGGGCGATAGTTGGACGGAGAGGTGTGATCACCCTGCCGGGATTTAAGAATGGGGGTGATATTAGCGATTTTAAAAAGATGAGGGAAAGTCGAAGATTGAAGAGAAGTATTGAAGATGGCTGATATAGAAGGTGCAATAACATTGGATGTGGCCTTCAGGATACTGGGAAGAAGACAATCGGGTCCTGGTGCTTTGCTGCTGGCAAGGGAGTCAAGTCTTGCCCTGACGTCTGTTACAGTGACTTGCTTAAACATACCAAATGCAGATTGAGGCGGGGGTCCATCTGGGATGTCGTACCTGGGGTTTGGATCAGTCACTATCTTGTGGAAGAAGGTGTTCAACTCGTCAGCTGAAACCGCAGGAGGGATGTGGGAACGACATCGATTAGTTATGTGGTTGATAGTGGACCACAACAGCTTTGGGTTCTGTTTATATTTTAGGCACACGTTCTGGAAATGGGAATTTCTAAGTCGACGGTAGAGATTGTTGCACCGAGTTCTCAGAGAGGTAAAACATCGCTGTAATGTAGTGTCAATGCAGCCACTGGCGCGATATCGACGAAAAGCTGATTTCCTCTGGCGGATGAGTGCCAAGAGCTCTGGGGTCATGAACGGGCAGTTCTTCTTGCACGGTCTTGTGTGTCTACCAGGCTGTTTGTCCGGCGCTACCACATCTAGAACAGTGTTGAATTTACCCAGCCATTCGTCAAGAATTTGATCGACGTTTGTAGACGAGAACGAAGACAAGTTTGCATGCTCAAGCAGACCTATTAACTCTGGGAAGTTGATGTTCCTATAGTCGCGGGTCTTCAAGGTAACATCGTAAGCAGGCAGTTGTGTATTGGACTTTACATCCAATGCTGCATAAACCAGATCATGATCGGAGAACTCGCAGGGAGACACTACTCCGTCTCTGACTGCAGCCAGATTTGTGAGGATATAGTCAATTGACGAAGCAGATGAGGGGGTGGTCCGTGTCGCAGAACAAACTTTGTTCAGGAGGTTAAGGGGAAGAAGTAGCGATGAGTGTATGCTTTGATACATTGGCCTATTGGTCTGGAATGAATCAATGTTCAGGTCGCCTCGCCCTGGATGTGGTGGACAAGCTCCTGAACACAGCACCAAAATTTAGCATCGGCTGAAGGAGGACGATACAAACAGCCAAGAAGAAATGCTCTCCCAGTTATCTTTGCTGTAGAGCGCAGCCAAATTATCTCCATTCCATGGACCAGGATACTTGCTTTGCTGAAGTTTAAGTCAGAGCGGCTGTAAAAGGCAACTTCTCCTCTTTTCTGACACGGTTGGCCACTTGTACAAGAACATCGGACCTTGCAAGGTCGATCACATCGAAATAATGTAAAACCTATAATTGCTAATTCCTCATCTGATACACTGGAATCCAGCCAGGTCTCAGTGACTGCGAGTATATTTAGGGCGTTATCAGCAATGAGTTTCTTAATGACGAAAACTTTGTTGCGCAGGCTGCAAATGATGATGTGGCCGAATGAGAGACGGGGAAGAGGGTTGGGAGGTGGTGAAGGAGGATGTGGTCTGGGGGTGAAGGGTGGTGCGAGTGGATTTAGAGTAGACATGTTTACTGATTTGAAGCGTGGTCAGAGGTGATCCTGTCCTGCTTAAAGCGCCATTCTCTTGCAGTGACCTCTGGAGGCCAGAAATCTGGACCGAGGGCTGCTTCCTTGTGTTCCGCTGGAATGACGACGTGGGCGAATGCCACTCCAAAGTATTTGGTTTCCGAGACTGAACACTTGATTACTTGTATTTCTCGTCTTGTACACCACTTGGCAATCGAGTCAGAGGAGCATCCACTCTTTACGTTGCCCAAATATAGTGCGCAACACTTCGTGCGGGACCCTCCTGACAGCTGTTCCGAGGGCTTTGGGCGATTCTCGTAGTACGATGTGACTCGTGTCGAGGGAACGGTGGTCTCATTACGTGTGTCGTATGCCTTATTTGGTCCCTGGTGCCCAGCCTGTACGGTGGTGCTGTACAGTGCTGGAGGATGATAGGTGCCGTTTTTGGCGGGCCTGGTTTCAATCTGGGTTGCATTTGGTGATGTGCGTAGGTTCTGGGGTTGTACGGTGACAGCAGGCAAGGTTGGTTCCAAAAGAGCTCCAGCAGGGTGGTAGCTCTGCAAACTGTCATGGGGTACAGACAATGCACGTAGATCGGCCAAATCTGCCTTCAATGTAAGTATTTCGGCCTTCATTGATGTTATCAAGGATAGCTCCTTGGTGAGGCAAGTGACCTGGTCTACTAAGCTAGTTAGAGTGTCAGACTGCGACTTACTGCTACAGGTCCAGTGAGATCCAATTCCAGCGTCCCGCAGTGCACAGACCAGTTCCGGTCTTGCGAGGCCATCGCATCCCACAATACCCTGTTGCCGTCCCAGCTATCTCAGCCTGTCAAAGCCCAGCAGGGCGAGGTCTATCTCAGCATTCATCTTCGTTTCCGTGGGTCCACGGGAGCCAAAGGCTCACCGAACTACGAAAAGAGTCAAAATCTCACGTTTGGGCGGAGTGCCAAAAACTGCATCCGCATGCAAAACGTGTAGTATACAAAGTTCAAATATATTCCTAGACTAGTGCTCACTGGTATGCTTGTGAAATGTTGCGATAACTTACCAATCAGGTATGCCTGGTGTCTGGCAACATTCCAATCAAGGAAAACAAGTACTGCCGGGCGCCGAGGTATGGAGCACCCAAGACCAAAGAGACAAGAAGTCCACCAGGAACAGCTTGTTGATAAAATTATTATTAGCCTGTGATTCAACTGAGCGTAGATATGTACATGGAAAATAAAAGGCTAGGCTAAGACATTGTCACCCAGTTCCTCCCGACAGTACTGTAGTTCGGGTGAGCGTTACATGCAGACCCCTTCTGAATTTTTTTTTTACTAGAACCACGTAAATCCGTCATGTGTGAGCCATGAATAAGGGGAGTGGTGGTGTGGTCTGGGATGCTCTGCCGACCTTGGGTCTCGGCGTCATCACAACCAGGCGCGCCAATAGCAGAGAGAGAAAGAGAGAGAGAGAGAGAGAGAGACATACATGTATGATTATCATGAGCTTGAGTCACATGAACCTCAAGCACTATCTCATACCTGCGATGGTAATTCGTGACAGATGGTATCCAGGTGTCAACCAATTGACGTGAATGTACTGTGCACGTAGGTAGACTTGAGTTCAACGCCCTTTGCTCATAGCAGGTGAGATCTGCTCACTGTAGCCCTTTTGTTCTTCTTCTTTTCTTCTTACACACATACTCTCTCTCTTTCTGGTGTTCGCATTCCCGTAATTTGGCGTACTCGTCCGTTTGAATCACGAAATATACTAAATCGTATGGGAAATATTCAAACCAAATGCACAGACAGCGTCCATGAGCTCCCCAGCTCAAACTAGGGTGTTGTTCCTCGCCCTTGCGCCAGGCCAGAACCTCACAACCCCATTTTCGTGTAAATGGTTTGAAAACGATTCGAAGGCAGTGCGTTTTGGCTCACTTTCATTTATTCCGTTTCGTCTCCGTGTAGACTCAGTCTAACTTTATTATTTTAGCAATCAGAACAAACCGCAAAGCCAAAAATTGCATGACTGTAGTAATAACCGACAAGAATATGAACAGGACAAATGAAATCCGCAAGGAGACAAACCATACTATTGACACGAATGTAAACGTGGTCATCATCAGTCATAAGGAAGAAGTTTAGATATCATTATTATAGAAGCGTTTTCTTGTGGCAATCATAAGGAATCAATCGCCAGTATGGGGGTACAGTTGTAACAGAATCAGAATGATATCATGAAAGAAAATCATAGAGAAACAGAATGTGTAAGAAACACCAGAAACAAAACATATCCTTACTGTTGGAGGCAGTGGTTATAAAGGAACTCGGGAAAAAAAACTCCGAATGAGCGCTTTTAATTCGTCTTGTACTGAAAGATGACCAGGATGGTACTGTACATGTATTCGTCAACAAAGAGCATAACCAGTAGTTACCAGGTAAACCTACTTAGCTGGATAAATGAATAGATCGTCTGACAGCAAAGGTAACAGCTAACTGTCATGTGGTATTGCCAACTGCCTGCTTCTGTCTATTTAGAGACTGAAAAAACTCAAAAATCGCATGAATGTATATGTACATGTTATTCATGTACTGCGCAACACAGGCTTTGACTGGCTACTGATGTATCATTCACTAGTACAGCTGACTGCATTACTGCATTATCACAATAAGCGGCTGCCGAGCCTGCTCGAGCCTTTTTGATTTTACGTGGCCGGTCATGTACCTTCCTGGTGCGTAAACATGCACACAATAGGACATGATTGATATCTTTTCCGCGTTCGTCGATGAGAGGATTCCTTTATCAATGGTCAATGATAATCGCCAGGTAGTTAATGCGACACCAGATAGCTGTTGTGTCCGACACACTGTGCTAGATATACTTCACGTGGCTTTGTTACATCATATTGGCATACAATGGATTTCGGAGGGAGCTGGAATGACCTGCGGGTGTACTTGATAAGTACGACCAATTCATTTTCAGGTAAGCGGCATGACTGTTATTTCTGAGACAGTATGTGTGAATTGGTACAAGGTTAAGGGTCTGACCGGACACAAAAGGATAACCCCCATCACAATTAAAAAAAATGTTTTTAACAATGTCGAACACGTAGCATGACGAACGGCAAGCCAGAATGCATGCGTAATAAGTGTGGGCATAGCGAGGCCGTAGGTTCACCAGCTAATGTCACACCCGGAAGCGTGAGTTTCAGAGTCTGAAGAAAATGTCTTATCACGGCACCCCCATAAAACAGTTGCTTGAGTAACGCTTTGCCTTTATCGACAGTGCCTGGAAACGACAATAGCTGCAGGACTCTGCGGGATTTGAAAACATGTTGAATACATGGAATTCAAAGCTTAGCAAGGTATTATTTTGCGTCGTGGAAGCGGTTCTGAGCTATGGGACGCGTGATACAGCCGAAATGCAGATTTGAGCATGACGATCGACAATCAAGGCCAGATTGTAGACATTATTATCTTTAGAAACGATCTGGGATGATCCAAAACACGATTTTTGCGAAAACCCAAGCTAGACTTAAAATTGAAGTAGCTCGCAGCACCATGATCGCCGGGTGATACTAAGCCTTTGCACAACTTCGAGACAAACACATTGCTCAATCAGGGACAATTTGCAGAAGCTAGATTGTGAACCATGGTACCCATGCACACAGCATACAAGTTAGAGATTTACATGAGTTTAACTTTGAGTGGCATGTAGAATAGCAGTAGATGAGATGATAACGGTTTCTATTCTCTCCAAGATATCGATGGCAGATTTCGTCTACCTATGTGCATACAGAACAACGCATTATAGGAGCCTGCAACTTGCAGATTTCGTGTAGTGTACGAGTACATGTACTAGTAGATGGGAAAGTACACAAGATGATCAGTCATAGTATCTACTGATGTGAACAGCTGGTAGACAGACGACAACAGACCCATCCTGATGTCAACTGTCCACAACAACTTGTTCAACTACAGAGATACGCAGATTTGGCTATTGCTATCCAGTGTTGATTTGATGTTACTTTTGCCACTGTCCTAATGCTCATCTCCAGTACAAAAATAATGTATTAGTTTACTGGTGGGCTTGGTGTATGCAACAGCTCAGATGTAGATCAGAGTTGACGCAAACTTTGACCTAGTGCAAAGCCGAGCAGGTGTTCGGTGCTCGATTTGGATTATAATATTATTACTCTCTACTGAATCAGTCCTTTTGGCGACATCGCACGTCACAGTTTTAGAATGGCCGGAAAGTGTAAGTGAGAATGTTTGTAAATTACAAAAAACGTAAAAGTATGAACTTAGAAGTTGCGACATCGGCCGTACTAGTGAGGAAGCTGGTTGCTCTAACGAGGAACACACTCTTCCTGCCGAACTTGACACTTGACTGACTCACGACTGCCATCCGGAGCACACAGGGAGCACTTCGCTCCTTCCAATCCGCAAACCTGCAAAACGCACCAAATCCTGCTCAACACACAGTGTTTCGGGGAATTCACCCCTCATCAGTTGTGCTCGAGTAGGGTGAGGAAGGCTGCGCGTGAAGATAATCACTTATAGTGCTCCCAAGGCCAAACCATCACCAAGGATATAAACTTACAGAGACGCTTCGTTTCCAGCACGACAAACAACATGTGAGGCCCCAGGTAGCAGCGTGAGGCAGGATCGCTCTAGGCGTTGTGATAGACAGACGTTGCGGACCAGTAGCTATTCACACCGCTGTTACCTTTATTAGGCTTTAACAACTACATGTAGTCCCACGCCCGCCTGAGGGACAACAACATGAAGTTAGAAGTTGCGACTAGGGCAGTTCTAGTGATGAAGTTGGTTGTTCCAAAGAGGAACACACGTTTCCTGCCGAACGGCAAGAAACTGCAAGAAAGCACCACTCCCTGCTCAATACACAGTGTTTCGTATAATTCACCCCTCATCAGTTGGGCGTGACTGATGAGGGGTTGAGTCGTGAGGACGTGCAACTAGTTGTTGGAGGTGACAGCACTGTGAATAGCTCCTGGCCCTTAGCGTCTATTTAGCACAACCATATGAGTGACTCTGACTCATGCAGCAACCTGGGGAAGATTGTGCCTGAAGACCACCACTTATATAGTGCTCTCCAGGCACAAACATCACCAGGGATACAAACTTACAGAGACGCTCCGTTTCCAGCGCGCCAAACACCTCGTGAACACTAGATATCAGCGTGAGTCAGTGTCGCTCCTGGACAGTGAGAAAAGACGTCGAGGACCCTGGGTCATTCGCAACGCTGTCACCTCCAAACCAACTAGTCGCAAGCCCGCGCTGGGCACAACAGTACGAAGTAGTGGTTGCCACTTCGGCGATGATTTGTAAGAAAGGGTTTGCTCCCCGCACTGGAGCTCGCGCTATTCTGCCGACTTTACTTGACACTTGACTGACTCACGACTGCCATCCAGAGCACCCCAGTCAGTGTCGCTCCTGGACGGTGAGAACAGAAGTCGAGAACCCTCGGTCATTCGCAACGCTGTCACCTCCAAACCAACTAGTCGCAAGCCCGCGCTGGGCACAACAGTACGAAGTAGTGGTTGCCACTTCGGCGATGATTTGTAAGAAAGGGTTTGCTCCCCACACTGGAGCTCGCGCTATTCTGCCGACTTTACTTGACACTTGACTGACTCACGACTGCCATCCAGAGCACCCCAGTCAGTGTCGCTCCTGGACGGTGAGAACAGAAGTCGAGAACCCTCGGTCATTCGCAACGCTGTCACCTCCAAACCAACTAGTCGCAAGCCTGCGCTGGGCACAACAGCCTACTCAAGCTCAGCTGATGAGGGGTGAATTCCCGAAACACTTAGTATTGAGCAGGAGTGGCGCTTTCTTGCAGGTTTGCCAAGTCAAAGGTTCGATGGACTTCTCGTGTGCACTGGATGGCAGTTGTGAGTCAGTCAAGTGTCACGTAAAGTCGGCGGAATATCGCGAGCTCCAGTGTGGGGAGCAAACGCTTTCTTACAAATCATCGCCGAAGTTGCAACCACTACTTCGAAGTGTTGTGCCCAGCGCGGGCTTGCAACTAGTTGGTTTGGAGGTGACAGCGTTGCGAATGACCAAGGGTCCTCGACGTCTGTTCTCACCGTCCAGAAGCGACACTGACTCACGCTGCTATCTGGTGTTCACGAGGTGTTTGTCGCACTGGAAACCTAGCTTCTCTGTAATTTTGTATCCCTGGTGGTGCTTGTGCTTGGAGAGCACTATAATGCTCCAAACTAATTATAAGTTGTGCTCTTCAGGCTCAATCCTCCTCAGCCTGCCCAAGCTCAACTATAAGGGGTGAATTCCCCGAAACACTGTGTATTGAGCAGGGAGTGGTGCTTTCTTGCAGGTTTGCTGAGTCGAAGGTTCGATGGACTTCTCGTGTGCTCTGGATGGCAGTTGTGAATAAGTCAAGTGTCAAGTAAAGTCGGCGGAATAGCGCGAGCTCCAGTGTGGTTAGCAAACCCTTTCTTAGAAAAAGAAACTCCGAATGAACACTTTTGATTCCTCTTGTAGGGAAAGATGACCAGGATGGTACTGTACAAGTATTCGTCAACAAAGAGCATACCCAGTAGTTATCAGCTAGTCCTGCTTAGCTGGATAAATGAATAGATCGTCTGACAGCAAACGTAACAGCTAACTGTCATGTGGTATTGCCAACTGCCTGCTTCTGTCTATTTAGAGACTGAAAAAACAACTCAAAATTTGCATGAATGTATACTACAATGTTATTCATGTACTGCGCAACACTGGCTTTGACTGGCTTGTGATGTATAATTCACTAGTACAGCTGACTGCATTGCTGCATTACCACAATAATCGGCTGCAGAGCCTGCTCGAGCCTTTTTGATTTTACGTGGCCAGTCATGTACCTTCCTCGTGCATAAACATACACACAATAGGACATGATTGAAATCTTTTCCGCGTTCGTCGATGAGAGGATTCCTTTATCAATGGTCAATGATATTCGCCAGGTAGTTAATGCGATACCAGATAGCTGTTGTGGCCGACACACCGTGCTAGATATACTTCACTTGGCTTGGTTGCATCTTCTTGGCACACAATGGATTTCGGAGGGAACTGGAATGACCTGCGGCTGTACTTGAAAAGTACGATTAATTCATTTTCAGGTAGGCGGCATGACTGTTGTTTCCGAGACAGTATGTTCGAATTGGTACGAGGTTTAGGGTCTGACTGGACACAAAAAGGATCACCCCTATTGCTACCATCCAAATTAAAATAATATCGAACTCGTAGCATGACGAATGGCAAACCAGAATGCATGCGTGATAAGTGTGGGCACCGCGAGGGCATAAGTCCACCAGCTGATGTCTCCCTGGAGGCGTGAGTTTCAGAGTCCGAAGGAAATGTCTTATCAATGCAAAACCATACAACAGTTGCTTGAGTGACGCTTGCCTTTATCGACAGTGCCTGGAAACTGTTAGAATGTCAAAAGCTGCAGGACTCTGCGAGGTTTGAAAACATTTTGAACACATGGAATTCAAAGCAGAGCAAGATATCTTTTGTGTCGTGGAAGCGTTTCTGAGCCATGGTACACGTCATACAGCCGAATGCAGATTTGAGCTTGACGATCGACAATCAATGCCAGACTGTAACGATCTGGTATGATCAAAAACACGTTTTTTGCTGAAGCCCAAGCCAGACTTGAAATTGAAGTAGCTCGCAGCACCATGATCGCCGGGTTCTGCTAAGCCTTTGCACAACTTCGGGATAAACACATTGCGCACTCAGGGAAAAATAACGGAAGCTAGATTGTGCACCATGGTACCCATGCACACAGCATTCAAGATAAAGATATACATAAATTCAACTTTGAGTGTCATGTAGAATAGAAGTAGAAGAGATGATAACGGTTTCTATTCTCTCCAAGATATCGATGGAAGATTTCGTCTACCCATGTGCATACAGAACAACCCATAACAGGATGCGGCAACTTTCAGATTTCGTGTAGTTTACGAGTACATGTACTGGTATGTGGGAAAATACACAAGATGATCAGTCATAGCATCTACTGATGTGAACAGCTGGTAGACAGACGACAACACACCCACCCTGCTGTCAACTGTCCACAACAACTTGTTCAACTACAGAGATACGCATATCTAGCTACTGCTATCCAGTGTTGATTTGATGTTACTTTTGCCACTGTCCTAATGCTCACCTCCAGTACAAAAATAATGTAGTAGTTTACTGGTGGGCTTGGTGTATGCAACAGCTCAGATGTAGATCAGATTTGACGCAAACTTTGACCTAGTTAAAATCAGAGCAGGTATTCGGTGCTCGATTTGGATTCTATTGCTCTCTACTGAATCAGTCCTTTTGCCGACATCGCACGCCACAATTTAGAATGCCCGGAAAGTGTAAGTGAGAATTTTTTTAAATATCACATTACGTAAAAGTATGAACTTAATTTGCAACATCGGCCTTATTAGTGATGAAGTTGGTGGTTCTACCGAGTACCACACGCTTCCTGCTGAACTTGACACTCGCTGACTCACGACTGCCATCCGGAGCACACGAGGAGCACTTCCCTCCTTCCAATCCGCAAACCTGCAAGAAAGCACCAAATCCTGCTCAACACACAGTGTTTCGGGGAATTTACCCCTCATCAGTAGAGCTTGAGTAGGCTGCGGAAGATTGTGCCTGAAAAGCACCACTTATATACATTTACTGTTCTCCAGGCCAAACCATCACCAGGGATACAACCTTACAGAGATGCTTTGTTTCCAGCGAGACAAACACCTCGTGAGGGCCCAGGTAGCAGCGTGAGTCAGAGTCGCTCTTGGAGTTTTGCTGAACAGACGTTGAGAGCTAGTAGCTATTCACAACCCTGTCACCTCTAACAACTAGTCCCACGCCCACCTGAGCCATAACAACATGAACTTAGAAGTTGCGACTAAGGCGGTACTAGTGATGAAGTTGGTTGTTCGAAGGAGGAACAAACGCTTCCTGCCGAACTGCAAGAACCTGCAAGAAAGCACCACTAGCTGCTCAATACACAGTGTTCCGGCTAATTCACCCCTCATCGCTGGGCGTGACTAATGAGGGGTCAATTCATGAGCACATGCGACCAGTCGTTGTTGGTGACAGCGTTGTGAATAGCTCCTGGCTGTCAGCGTTTTTTTAGCACAACCCCATTAGCGAATCTGACTCACGCTGCTACCTGGGGCTTCACCACGTGTTTGTCGCGCAAGAAACGAAGCGTTTCTGCAAGTTTCTGCAAGTTTGTATCCCTGGTGATATTTGTACCTGGGGAGCACTATATAAGTGGTACTACTCAGGCATAATCTTCCTCAACCTACTCAAGTGCAACTGGCGACGGGTGAATTCCTCGAAACACAGTGTGAGTTGAGCTTTTTTGCAGCCGGATGGAAGGTGCGCCGTGCTCTTCGGGTGCTCCGGATGGCAGTCGTGAGTCAGTCAAGTGTCTTGTTCCACAGGAAGCGTGTGTTCCCTACTGGTTGGAACAACCAACTTCATGTAAAAGTATTTTCCTCGATCTCCGGCCCCACGTGTTTCGTCTTTTTCTACTCATCAGCGAAGCACAGAGAAAATGATGCCGAACCTGGTAGCAATGAAAAATAAATTTTCGAAAGCCAGGTTTAAGCCAGGCCCGAACAGAAGTATGTTTTATACACGTAGTTATCAAAGTGTACCGATTGCTTGCCCTCTCTTTGTGTTAAAAGTATGTACATGTTTGAAAATGGGATGCAGAATCTCCTTAGAGGTATTGTTGTTGTTGAAATTTTATATCCTAGACCAAATGCGTAATGACGACCAATATTATTATGGTGATAAAGTAACAACCAAAAGTCAAGAAGGTGCAATTGATTCAGGGCAAAGAAAATAGTTCAAAATACATGAGCGGGTGAATTGCTTGACGAGAAGTACTACGTGTGGCAGACTCTTTTAGAAGAACCCTGACTTTACAAAGGGCGCCCTGCAGTAATTTAGACATTCTTACATCGTGTTTACTGTTCAAACGGAGAACGCTCGCGAATGAGACCGACTCCCATGTGTACCTTGTTGAGTCGCATTTACCGACGTTCCCTAATGATTGTCTCATGAAAATCGATTAGTACAGCTAGCATAGATAGTGTGCTTCACAAGTCCAGACCTATTGTTTCAAAACCTGTTAGGCAAGCATCTATACCACTGTTAGGTACCTCCTCCCGTACCTTTTCTAGCTGGCCTGCATGCACTTGCGTACTCACCTTTTGTTCCGTTGGCCTGGGTAGCTACTTGCGCGCCCATATTTGCCATAGCTACCCAGGCCCTTTATCTTGCCGTTCAGACTTGATCTCTCTCTCTCTTTTCTCACTCTTCAATGTAGTCGTTTCGTTCGTCTTGGTCTCTTGTCTCGTCGTCTATAATAAATGTCGTTCCCCAACCTACCTGTTCCCGTTGTAATGTTTGGATAATGTGTCGTCAGTCGTCCTGTTTCGAACTCAACATTGGCGCCCAACGTGAGGCTCGAACCCACGACCCTGAGATTAAGAGTCTCATGCTCTTCCGACTGATAAAATCTGTCAATTGGGCGTTTGCGATCCACCAAGAAAATTAGATGCGAAAAGTTGCCCGTGCAATATTCTGAAGACATTTCCCGGAATGGCCAACCCAAATTTGAATTATTCGGAAACGTCTAGAGGTCTATACTGTTGAAACTCACTATAGTTTCACCATATTCTCTTTCTTCTTGTCGTAATGCCCACCCCCACTGATACTTTTCATCGCTATAATATAGTAACGTTTTAAAAATTGCACAGAAATCGTTTGGTATTCCAGATGCATTGCCAACGAGCAATACGCATTCTATTTCAGATGTCACACATGAAGTGTTCGGCCTTCTGTTTCTGTCGCATCGTTGTCACGTCACTATGGGACCGTTACTTCGTTCTAGCATGGTCCATGTATGTTTGGCAACGTTAGTGCGAACTGCTAATAGATGGTCTGCTTCACGCTCTTGTCTAAATTAGAGCGCCATTTTTATGCATGTTACAGTGTAACTGTGGGTTTCATGTGCACCTGTGGAACTTCTGTCACCTTCAACATCTTTGGGTATGCCACTTTCCTCCTTAAAAAGCGCACAACTGCGACACTTTACCCTATATTATGTACTGATTCCTCTTATTTGCTATTCATTCATTACCTAACTCCACGGAGGAGCTCTTAATGAGCGAAACAGTTGTCTGGTGGATATGGAACAGCTGCCAAAGAACGAACTTCCTTGCTATGGCGTAGTGTTGTGAAAGTGCGCCAAGAGCGCAGTGTGGAGAGGTGGACGGTTCAGTTTATTTTCAAATGGCCTAGTTTGTCACTGCTTCTGAGCTATTGATAGTTGTCCCGTTTAGCGACAGGATGAGCAAGCGGGATGTTACTCTTGTACTTCATCTGCGGAATGAAAGTGTTCAACAGCTGCATTAGAGGTTGCGCAGCCCTGACGGATTGATTGCCTGACGGGACTCTTTGATGGTAAGCGGTTTATACGCACCACCACTGTCTACGTGGGCGCCTACAATAACAACTTTGTCGTCAACGGCAGGGGTGACAAGGGAGAAACCTCACACGGCGGGCGGGCAGTGAATGCCCCACGGGCCTCTGGGACTGTGGCGTCGTCTGGCCTTCCGCTTCTCTCGCATCAGGGTGACGTCACTTTGGGACCGTTACTTCCATCTAGCATTATGCATGTTGTGTGGCAAAGTTAATGCGAACCTCTAATAGATTGTCTGCTTCGCACGCTTGCTTAAATTCTTACCCCATCTGTATGCACGTTCCAGCAGCACTGTGGGTTTCGCGAGCAGCGAAGCAGCTGTCTGAAGGATAAGGATCATCTACCCAATAATGAACTTCTTCGCTATGGTGTGGTGTTGTGAATGTGTCTCAAGAGCGCAGTGAGGAGAGGTGCACGGTTCCCATTATTTCCAAATGGCCGAGTTTGTTGGTACTTCTGCGTTACACATCAAGCAAGAGACCATAAACGCACCGCCGGGATATTATGCTTCAACAGATTTGTAAACAGTGAGACGTACTTACACAAAGGAACGCATGTTGACAGGAACGGGAAAGTAGTCGAAGTCCTTAACTAGATTGAACACCAGACACTACGTTAATTTTAACGACAAATTATCTCTTCTGTTGATGTTTTTCAGGGACTCCTGCAAGACATCCACTTACAGTTGCACTGATTCTCCTGAATATTCTGCAGCTTTCACGTGGTGAGTGTTATATCATACGGACACTCCAAGAAACGGTTTGGAAATGTTCTGTAAAACCATGCACGATATGTTCAGATTAGGGACCGGCGGATTATGCTCGTAAAGGTGGCAGGTTCTGCTCGAAAAATAGCGAAATTGGCATTACCATACACACCTTATGGCGGGCAATTCCTCGAATCCTGCTCCATTTCCTTATCCATATACCAAATATGCATGAAACTCACCAGAAAAAGTACCGATTTCTGCCAATTTTTCTGCCGGCTGAAACCGCCGGACCCTAGTTCAGATACGGCGTTGCTGAAGAAAATGTAACAGATCAACAGGTTTAATGTTTCTTAATTGTATGTTGTACAAAATTGTGTAGCTGTTTGCAAGGCATTTACAGCATTAGGCTAAATTGCGGTGAGGTGGAATTGTAGCGTTGGCACCCTGGGGACTTCAAAGCGTATAGTGTTTAGAGTATAACATATCCCCGTACTGTATCCCCATACATTAGCGTACGGAGTCTGCCTTTGTATCAAAGCTGCTGCGCACTATTCTTTTATAGCTAGTTAGTTAATTTAGTTGCCAATCAGTTATAGTTAAGTTCATTGCCAGTGGCCAGTACATTTCAATTGCCAATTACAGTGTGTTCACTGAGACCGTTGTGCGTTCTTGCCTCCGAGAGACTGCGGCCCGCTACAAATTGGTGGCAGCGGTAAATTCTTTTTGTTTCATTCTATACATAACTTTTTTACTTTACACGTACTCCGATCCGATGGCTCAACCGAATGTACCTGCTGTGGTACCCGTCGCTGCGCCCGCTGCAGCCCCAGCTCCGCCCGCTCCTGCCCAACCACCGAGAGGGGCGTACCATGTGCAGCCGGAAAAATACAAAGGTCGCCTGCAGGACAACTTCGCGTACTGGCTGATGCATTTCGACCATGTCGCCGCGGTAAACAACTGGAACAACGTTCAAGAGACGCAGTTCCTGGGCCTCGCACTGGAAGGCGAGGCCCAGCTGTATTACCAATCACTCCCAGCGGCCACTAGGAACGGAGCCCGCCAACAGCTAGTCCAGGCGCTGCAAACTCGGTTTGATCCAGCGCAACGCGTTGACCTCCATCGCGCAACGTTTCAAGCTCGTCGCCAGGCAAAAGATGAACAACTGGGTACTTTCTGTGAGGCGGTTTGCTCCCTGGGCCGGCAAGCTTACCCCCAGATGGCCGCGGGGGACCTCGACAGCCTGACAAAAGACCAGTTTATCTCCGGGCTTGACTCACGGGGCATGCGGGTCCGCGTTCGGGAGCTAAACCCGCAAACGACAGACGGAGCCCTCCAGGCCGCGCTCCATCACCAGGCAATCCTAGCTGCCGAACTGCCCGCCACGGAACCTGTGCCGATCCCTGCTTTTGCTGTTTCCCAGCCACTCAACACGGTGACAGACCAACTGAAAGCTGTGTTAGGCCGTCTGGCTACGTTGGAGGCCAGTCTGCCAGGACCAATTCGTCGGTCCCGACCTGACCAACTACCACAGCACCCGCAGACGCAAGGCCGCACACCTGTCACTTGCTGGTCATGTGGCCGACAGGGGCACATCAGCCGAGAATGCCGTGCCCGTCGTCCTGCGCCGGCGGGAAACTACCGGCGGCAGTACTAAGTACCTCAGACGCTAGCCCTGCCGCATCCTGCTCTTCCGGGACTGACGTAAGCACTGTGTTTATATGCCTTGCTGTCTTGCTCCTTGCTCACCCTGTTACGCTCACGATTTTAATGGTTTTGCTCACTGTGCTGTACCGCCACCGCCTCCCTGATGTACGAGCTTTTCGCCCCGACCTCTCCCCATTACACTTTTTTTCGTCGAGTTTGTCTCGACGCGACCATGCATGCCGCCTACCTGTAATACCTGTGACTGTGAACGCAGTTGATTCCAAAGCTTTGTTAGACAGTGGGTCTTCCAAGTCAATTGTGAGCAAGAAACTGTGGGATTCTCTGAGTAATCGCCCATCCCTGTCCCCTCCACCCCCCTCACGCATTCTTTCTGTGGATGGCTCGTCTGTAGCGATTTTAGGTCAAGCTGAGTTACACATTTCTGTTTCGCCTACCACTCCGCCTGTCCTGCATGAGTTCTTAGTTGCCTCCATCCATCCCAAGGTCATTCTAGGGGTTGAATTTTTGCATGCCTAAGCGTGTTCGCTTGATTTCGCCGCTTCCAACATATCCATTGCTGGTCACGTTATTCCCCTGCATTCCCCCCACTGTGATCCCGTCACCAAGGTCACCTGTCCATGCCGCTTCGCTCTCCGCTACTCCCGTTTTATGCACGCTTCCCGCTGCTGTGACCGTCCCTGCCATGTCTCATTACATTTGCTCCGCAAAAGTTGCTTCCCGCCATTATTCTGATAGTCCCTTGCTGTTTGAGCCTTGTGAGTCTACCTGCAGTACTCACCACATTGTCGGCCTCGCTACTCTGGCTACCGTCACTGATAACATGGCGCCCGTCCGTCTGATCAACCCCAACGAGCACCCCATCACACTACCTGAGAACTGCACGCTTGGCTCACTGTCACCAGGCACCATCGACTCTTCGGCCACAAAACCTCCTGCTGATTACCCCACCGAGTATACGTCTGCTGCTGCTACCGCTCAGTCTGTCACTGCTATGTTCAACACTAGCAATCTGCCGCCTGATCAACAATCCCAGCTCCACGCTCTGTTAGAGGGGTTTTCCGACATCGTCTCAACCGGCCCATCTGACGTGGGTCGCACTCAAGTCATCACTCACGACATTCCTACTACAACGGACCAGCCTATTCGGATGCAGCCTCGCCGCCTGCCCGTGCACCGGCAAGCTGAGGTGCGGGATCATATTGACCGACTCATTGACGATGGTATAGTGGAGCCTTCCTCGAGTCCATGGGCTGCTCCAATAGTTGTTGTACGAAAACCGGACGATAGTATCCGTCTCTGTGTCGATTACCGCAAACTCAACCAGCGCACTAAGCGTGATGCCTTCCCTTTACCCCGCGTCGACGATGCTATTGACGCCATGCAAGGCTGTAAGTACTTCTCGACACTAGATTTGGCATCCGGTTACTGGCAGGTAGAGCTCACTGAATCTGCCAAGGTAAAATCTGCCTTTACCACTCCGTTCGGCGTATTTCAGTGGAATGTTATGCCCTTTGGATTATGCAACGCACCTGGCACATTTCAGCGCCTGATGTCTACAGTGCTTCGTGTCCTCATCCCAGCAATCTGCCTCGTATATCTAGACGATATCATTGTGTTCTCCAAGACGTTCCAAGAGCATCTCACCAACCTCCGCGCTGTGTTCCTGTGTCTCCGCAAAGCTGGTCTGAAGATCAAGCCATCGAAATGCAACCTACTACAACCGTCTGTCGTCTACCTGGGCTTTCACTTCGCCCACGACGGCATTCGTCCTAACCCTGGTAAACTGGAATCCGTCCGCACCTGGCGTCAACCCACAAGTAAGACAGCAGTTAGGACATTTCTTGGCTTTGCGTCGTACTACCGCCGATTTATTCCAAAGTTTTCAATGCTTGCCCAGCCACTGCATGCCCTCACAGAATCCAAAGCCACATTTGCTTGGTCAGATGCTTCATCTCATGCGTTCAATACGCTAAACCATGCACTTCTTACCCGCCCGGTTCTTGCATACCCCATTCCGAATCACACGTTCATCCTCGACACAGATGCTAGTGACTTTGCTATGGGCGCTGTCCTCTCTCAGCAAGATTTAAATGGCACAGAGCATGTTGTAGCTTACGCTAGTAGAAGCCTTTCACATAGCCAACGCCGCTATAGTGCTACTTAGAAGGAACTTCTAGCTGTTGTCACATTCTGTGAATATTTCCGTCACTATCTTGCTGGCGCACATTTCACACTACGCACAGATCACAAAGCTTTAGTCTGGCTGCACAACTTCACTGGCACAGATGGCTTGCTTGCTCGCTGGATTGAACGCTTGGCTATGTTCGATTACCGCATTGTCCATCGCCCTGGTAAGGCTCATGCTAATGCGGATGGTCTCTCTCGCACACCTCCTTCCCCGCCCGTCGACCCTGCTCTGACAAATGCTGCCATTAGTACTGATGCTTCGCTGCCTCCTACATCGCTAACGCTGGTCCGTGATGCCCAACACCAGGATCTTAATGTGAACGCAGCTATGACGTGGGTCCGGCAGTCTCAGCGGCCTGTTCGTCACAGCCTAGAACTGCAAGGTTCTAGTAGGTTCCGTCTCGCTCTCTACCATCAGTTCAGTCGCCTGATACTCGACAACGACATTCTGTACCGCAAGTATGAATCAGAAGATGGTAGTTCGCACTCCCTGCAGCTAGTGGTTCCCCGTCGCTCCAACTCGAATTGCTAGCCTTCCTTCACAGTCACATCACTGCTAGTCACATGGGTACCAATCGAACAACGTCCCAGGCCCGATCGCGCTCCTATTGGCCTGGTATGTCCGATGATATTGAACTGTTCATTCGCGCCTGTGAAGTCTGCCAGCGCCCCAAACCACCTGTCCCAACACCTCGGGCGCCAATGGTGACGTCGCAGCCATCCTTTCCTCTCCAACGAGTCGGAATGGATATTATGGGCCCGCTTCCGGTGACATCACGAGGAAACCGCTACATTCTCGTCGTTGGAGACTATTTCACGAAATGGTACGAGGCGTTTCCGCTCCCAGACATCCGGGCCGAGACAGTCGCCCGATATTTCGTTGACGGCTTCGTCTGTCGCTATGGTGCACCGCATAGTCTGCATACTGACCAAGGTGCCCAGTTCGAGTCCAACCTGTTCAAGTCCATATGCACCATGCTGGATATTCACAAAACTCGAACGACGCCCTACCATCCCCAGAGTGACGGCCTCATCGAGCGGTTTAACAGAACACTGGAGCGCATCCTCGCCACAACCAATAATGATCACCAGGATTGGGACCTCTATCTGCAACGTGCTCTATTAGCTTACCGTATGAGCGTGAATGACACCACATCGTTTACACCTCACCGTCTGATGTTTGGCCGAGAAGCAACTCTGCCCATCGATCTCGTGTACGGCCAACCACCTGCTACACCACCCACTACTGCCCCGCGTTATGTCCTGCAACTTCAAGACTCCCTGCGTAAGACATTCACCACTGCCCGGGCCCAGGGTGCCAAAGCCCAACAACGTCAGAAGAGGAACTATGATGGCAACGCTCCGCCCACACAGTATGCCGTAGGCGATCTGGTATTCCTGCACTCTCCTGTTGTTCCCCCTGGCCAGTCTCCCAAGTTCCATTCTCCTTGGACAGTACCCCACAAAGTTGTCACTGTTCTCGACAATTTCACAGTCCGCATCGAAGCTCCCCGAACGAAACGCCGTCAAGTTGTTCACATCAACCGCCTGAAACAGTATGTCTGCCTACCACCTGTTGCTCCACCTCCGACTACTAACAATCCAATCATTCAGTCTGTAATGCCACACCCTGCTCAGCCGCTCCCTCCGCCACTCCCTCAGCCGCTACCTCCTGCCCCTGTTATTCCCCCTCCTGTTCACCCCTATAATCACCGGAACCGCCAATTGATCCGCCCACCAAACCGCTACTAATCACGAGGACGTGATTGTCTTTGAGAGGGGAGGTGTAGCGTTGGCACGCTGGGGACTTCAAAGCGTATAGTGTTTAGAGTATAACATATCCCCGTACTGTATCCCCGTACATTAGCGTATAGAGTCTGCCTTTGTATCAAAGCTGCTGCGCACTATTCTTTTATAGCTAGTTAGTAAATTTATTTGCCAATCAGTTATAGTTAATTTCATTGCCAGTGGCCAGTACATTTCAATTGCCAATTACAGTGTGTTCACTGAGACCGTTGTGCGTTCTTGCCTCCGAGAGACTGCGGCCCGCTACAGAATCTCTTCAAGAGAGAGACCCACTGGACATACATGTTTTGTATTGTTCTGGCGAAATGTATAGGAATAGCATTCCTTGGGTTGAAATGGTACTTCGAAGTACCTTTTTAAAGGAGGATCAATTTGAGGTGCTCTCTTTTGGAGACCAACAGCAAACTTCACGTGCAGTGAAAGGGCGCACTCACGTCGGTTTACAGAAAACAAACACTGCATTTGCTTGCCTTGCTAATTCTGCAGTCTCTATTAGCCCATGCCAAAGGGTACACACGCCTTTGGGCGCACCTCCGTTTACACATTCGCGAGGCCATTCGCGCGCGCGTGCACACATGCACATTCATGTGCACAAACATAATTGCAGACCCTCCCACGCCCCGTCTGTGTATACAATGACGTACTCACGCGCACCGTCACAAGCGATTGACACATAGGGTATGGAGTGCCCATGACTTCATTTTGATTCAAGATGTTTAATAATAGTAATACTCAATCTGCGGACAGAACTGTTTCGTCATTTGTGGACTCGTCAGCGCAGCACAGAGGAAATAAGGCCGAACTTGATAGCAATGGAAATAAAAATTTCCAATCAGGCCCGAACGTACCTTGCCAGAGTGCTCAAACTGACAAGTCAGTGAGCTCTGCATAACGCAAACAGCAAAGGCACTACCCCACGCAAGAGTGCTCAACTGCTACAAGAGCAGGAGCGAAATACTCAATCACCCTCACAACCGATTGACACATAGGGTCACGGTCTGCTCTAGGATTGTCCTGGCGCAACCATTTTAACCGGGTCGGAGCCGAGTACACATGCATTCGACGCGCGACTAGCGCCTCTGCATGATCTGTCACACATACAAGCCGTGTAGTCAGTCCTTTCAAAGTAAGTTCGAATGTGTAAAGTCCCAACCGGGTCACAGGTGACCCGGTACTATATTTTCATACGGGTCCAAGCGCCGCCCAACCGGGTGGATTACCCGGCTCTGGAGCAGACACTGAGGGTATGGAGTAGCCATGACTTCATTTTGATTAAATATGTAAAAAAAATAATATGCTTGGCACATGCCGCGACAGATCTGGAGGGCGCACTCGGAGAAGTAAAATTGATGGAATCCAGCCCGACGGGATCAAGCCCAACGGAATCGAGTCCCATGGAAATCAAACCCGCCGGAATCAAGCCCGACGGAATCAAGCCCGACGAAAAATGGCAGCGTAGCCAAACCACAGCTCATTTAGCTGTCACATGGTCAAGTGGAGGCGGCGGCAAGACGGAAGGAGGGACTGGCAGCTCTTGTAGAGCAAACAATCCAGACCGGACAAGACCGGCACGAGGACAGGTCTCGTTGGCAGAAGCCATCAATTTCAGCGAAAAGACAGTGCTCAGGGTTAACGCTACAAGCGCAGAATTCAAAAGCTGGCGAGAGGCGTGGTATGACTTTGCAGCATGTCAAGGCATCCAGGAAGTGCAAGGAATCATCTCCGTAAAACTTAATCATCAACGTGCATGAAATTGATGGAGCTACGACGACGGACCTGATTCAAGCTTTAGAGGCGTTCATTAGGAAACAACGGAATGTTCTAATTGACATAATAGAGTTTTACCGAGCATTCCAAGCGGACCGAGAAACCTTCACAAGTTTTAATACTCCACTGAAGGAGTTGCACACGGCGTGCAATTTTCAGACCCCCTTGGAGATGAGTTGCCGATGTTGCCAAGATAGAGTCTTACAGCCACTGCAAGTTTCCGGTGAATCAGGCGCAATCTGAGAAATTGAGGCACAGAATACTGGTGGAAATACTAGTACGACATAAGGAAGCGGGGCAAAAGTTGTTGGCAAAAGCAAACAGCACTCTGGAGGAGGCTATAGCCGTATGCCAAGAAGAGAAAGCTGCAGCACAGACAAAGCTCCGCATGGAAGAGACACTTGAAAGCACTGAGAAGATCAAAATACAAGAAAGAGAAGTCTGAAGCATATCGAGCGCAATCCACAGCAGTCAGACCATTCAACAAGCAGTCGCGGTGCAAATATTGCGCATTACCACATTCGACCGAAGGCAAATGCCCTGCAGCAGGACGAGAATGTCATCAGTGCGGCAAGCTAGGCCGTTGCAGGACAGATTTTTCACAAAAGGAGTACCACCAACAGATTCTACAGCACGTTAGGGATCTGGTTTGAAGGATCTCTTTTTAACGTGTGGTTTTAGAAGGTGATACGGCCAAATCCAACAGTACTCGTACCCAGCAACCAAAAAACGTCGGTTTGGGACCGTTTCGATGATAGAAAGCTCTGTTTAGCGGGAGAACAGAATGGTAAGGTACTAACTAGTGTTACGTCACAAGTCGATCGCTGTGTTAGAAACCGAAATGCTAATCATGTCTTGAAAACACACAAAATACGATACAGCCCGACGTACAGTCCAAATTAGCGTGAAAGTTAAAATGCTTACTATGTCTATTATGACGTGATCCAAACAGCATTATTCTACGTCACAGGGCACGTGATTTCACCATTACTCCTGTCGTAAAAATTCAAACACTGCACGCAAACGTTTGATGACTTTTACATCCGAAAAAGTATTGGTGGCGCAAGGAGAAGCTTGTCGTTTGGAGTCACAAGTGGTCTCGGCTGCTCTTCCTTTTCAGAGTCAACAACACATTTTGTTTTCAGCATGGGGAGTAGTTTGGAGTAGATATTGCTGACTAGTCGTCGCCGAGGGCGTGCTTTCCTGCGCAGGTACGAGTTGGTTGGTTGGATTTATCTAAAGCCGTACAACAAACATGCATATCTGCCTCCTTATATGAAGACGACTTCTGGCAGTAAAACTTTTTTAATAAAGAAAAAAGAAAAGGTAGCTGGTACGTTGGTAGGACTCTGCAAAACCTGACCACAGACAGCATGTGCCGCTGTATATTCTGCCGGATGCAGCTAAATCCAAGCGGCCGAAGCGTGGCCCCCCGCGTAAGAACCCACCACCTGTGCCGGTGGTACAAACTGAGCCAACACAAAATGCAGTGCCGTCTGGGAGAGCTAGACCACCCAAGTTACCAACTACAGCAGCACCACCGTTGCCCTTGCCACAACCAGAACCGCCACAGGCTCTGGTTGTGGCGTGGACTGAGGTGGACCCACCTACACCCTCGCTAGCATCACCAACTCTCACTCGAATTGCCACGCGCCGACACTAATCCAGACACCTCGGAGGGCAACAGCAAACTACTCCACAGAGATTTATGCCAGAAACGGCCAAGGACCGCGTGTTGTGGACAGTACCAACAGGGGGAGGGTCGAGCAGTATCATGAGTCAGGGAGTGAAGCGGATCTGGAGGAACAACTCCGGTCACGGGACGAGCAGCTAGCAAATTGGAAACAATTGGTCTCTACAGAAACGGAGGATGAGACGGATGATCAGAGGATGGAAGAGGAATTGGATGACGAAACGGATGGTGAAGAGACAGAGGATGAGGCAGATGATCGTAGTGATGATGATCGTGAGGATGATAAGCAGAAAGAGGAAGAGGACGATGAGATGGACGAGGAGGAGTCGGGTGGGAAAGAGCGAGATGAGGCGGATGAATGTGTTGATCGTTAGAAGTCGGCTGTGTATCCACACTTGTTATCTCGTCCTAATTGTCTTAGTGTGTATGATGACTCTCATTTTTCGGTACTGTGTCGTGCGCGTTATATCCAACAGTTGAAAGTCCTTGAGGAAGTTTGTATATGTGTTCATATGCCTGCTTTGGTCAAGCAGAAGAGTACGTTGTTGCACAGAGGTTGTACTCGTAGGGTGACACTTCGTTCAGTGCCTCCTCACCTATGGTTACGTAATCTTGTTACCTTTTTGCGTTTCCTCTAGTGGTTGTATGGCACTTGTATCTTGATGTTTTTGCTAACATCTTTCTATTTACAGTACTCAACTTCAGTTTCTTTGATATCCTTTAGTTCCGTATTGTTTCCCACTGATGATAGAAACGAGAAAATCGATTCGGGGTTTTCAATAATATTTTTGTTATAAAATACACAGTCATACATGTCGAACAAGTAACGCAGTTGCGTGATGTCTGCGGCCGTCATCCTATTAATAGCTACAAAAAAAGAGGAAAGGTAAGATAAGATCAAGAATGTATAGACTGAGCATACAGCTAGCCGGCGACTGAGCATACAGCTAGGCTAGGCATATATCAGAACATCAGGATTACTATTACTCACGACAGGGGAGGGGGTTGCTGTTCACGCTACAGTAAGACGATACGGGTGCAACACACCCTTGAACTGGAGGGTTTCTCGCAACAGGTGGAAGACTGTTCCAAACGCGTGCAGCAGAAAGAGACACGGGATGAGTTCTGGCTGGAAGCTGCAGCAGATGTTGTTGGGAGCCGCGCGTTTGGCCAGCTCTAGTCGGAGTGACACAATCTCCAAATAACGCGCTGATCAGCGACTGCTCCATGGTGGAATGTAGGCACGGGTGGACCAGCGAGCACATTGTCTCACGCAAGAGCTGGTGTACACGAAGAAGGTTGCGTCTTTGTGGTCCACGTTCTTTTTTTGGAATGTAGGCACCGGTAGACCAGCGAGCACATTGTCTCAAGCAAGAGCTGGTGTACACGAAGCAGGTTGTGTGCTGCATACACGGGAGTTATACGGGTACGGGAGCTCAGGCTGTACACGGCTCGCAGGGCTAGGTTGCATAGGCGTTGAAGTCTCTCCTCGTTATCCTTAGAGAGAGAGCTAAAGAAAGCTGAGCATCCATAGCGGATCCTGGAATCGGTTCGACTGCAGAGAGAGACACTTCCGATTTATCCACAGCGCTCCTATAACCTGTCGAGACGTTTTACAGATACGCGTAACGTGGCTTTAACCATGTCAGGCGATCGTCTACAATCAAGTCTAGATACTTGGTCTGCGACACAACACGGAGCACAGCGCCACAGCATGTCACAGGCGCTGCAAGGGATCAAGGGTGCTCCGTGTAGCAATGTGCAACACACCGGTCTTGGTGGTGTTGAGGCTCAAACCCCGTCCATTGAGCCAGACGGCGAGACCCGTACCTGCGACACTAAGCTTAGGGCTGATGTCTGCACGGCTGGATGATGATGTATCTAAGGTGATATCATCGGCGAATTCTTGGTGACAAATACCAGGCGGTAGATGAGAGTCGATGGAACTGATGTAAACAGGAAAAAGATACGGGCCGAGAACGCTGGCTTGCGGTACACCACTTGAACACTCCGAGTAGCATGACGATGAAGAACCAACTTCAACGCCTTGTTTCCGACCCGACAAGTAGCTGGCAAACCAGGCCAGAGCAATGCCACGTACACCTATTCCGTGAAGATCATCTAGCAGCGTATGGTGGCGAACCTTATCAAACGCTTTTGATATATCGACAAACACAATACCAGTGGACTGCTTCCGTTTGGAAGTATTTCAGCTTTTGGAAAGAAAAAATTCAAAATTGCATATTTCAAGAACCCCAAAAAAGGATGATGGAAGACTTGTTCTCCGTGTTAATAGAGGTGTTCTCCAGTCTGCAGGTGTATTGTTTTTTCATAATTGAGGATTTAGCTCGTTATTTTGTCAGTGTTCGTAGTTTTGCTATTTTCAAGACAATCATTTGTGGCGTCAGGGGGTAATGGTCTTTTTGGATGTTAGAGTGGCTAAGCGGTACCGTCCCAGGAACTCTTGTAGGGTAAGGCAATGTTGGCTTGATGGAGTTTTGTTCATAGCTTGTTCCTATACGCTGTACCCGTGGTTCGTTTCTGGACCCATAAACCATGGGATTTTTCAATTCTTTTTGAGGGGTTTGGAAAATGCCAAGGTTCTCTTCAGAAACTTGTTTGTGGGCTTTGCAAAGTCGATCTACACCCTAGTGGAAGCTATGTATCAATTACCACTTTGCAACACTATCTTGATGCCTCTAATTGCACCCCGGCATATTCTGTTTTTCTTGACCAGCACCCTGCTCATTTACAGTCGCTTTTAAAATTGGTTTTCGCCAGTTTGTACCACCCGAAGCCGCGTTTGTCTCTCCCTATCTAGGTCTACGGTATTGGTAAATTCTCTTTTTTGCCTCCTACTCCACGAGGCTCCAACTGCCTCCCAGTGTTAGACAAGCTACAGATAAGCCCAAATGTCGTACTCTCATCAGACAGCACTTCAGTATGTACCATAGCTACACAAAGACTATTGTAGTAGTAGTAGCAGCAGTAGCAGTATTTATTATTTCACTTGGGTATACCCAACAGGCCGATGGCCCCCTTACAGGGTGCCCAAGGAGAAATTGTGAGCAGCTAGCGCGAAAAGCAGGCAAGGTACGCTGGGATCGAATGATAGCGGGTAGTGCATTAAAGCGGTCAGCACCAAGAAATGAGAGACTGTGAAGGCCTGGCCGAGACATGAATGGGGGGAAAAAGAGACTACTGGATGTTTGGCCTCTGGTTTGGGAGGTAGTGTGGGTAGCATCATTTCGGGTCGTAAAGATTTGGGAGATGAGGGGACTGCCAAGGGACCTGATGCACCGAAAGTAAAAATGAAAAGCTTAAGAGTGAGGCGTTGGCTGAGTGGGAGGAGGTTGTGGCAACGCAAAATGGGCTCAACATCAGCACGAGAAGGGTAGGCAAAATGCAACACGAACAGCTCGGCGGCTCAGTCCTAGAAGCTTAACCTTTTATGTACTGAAAAAATTGTACACAGACTGAATTTGATCTCGACTCACCTCTAATTCTATAATTATCTGGGTCATAACTTTAGTCTCCTTTTGACGATTTTTTCAATCTTGGGTTTCCTGGAAAGCTCGTCGCAAGAGGAACACATTGAGCCCGCGCTTGCCACCACGAAGGTCAAAACGCCAGCGCTACAGCCCAGCGTCTTAGCTGCAACGCCAATATTCCGACAGAAGTCGTCTTGCATCAGCCATTTCGCTCTCCTTGCTCGTAACAACTAACTGTTACTTGAAAATCACAAACTGCCATGAGTCCGTTTACCATTTTGAACGTGTTTCTACGTCACTGCATGCCCAGAATGATGGGGAAATCCCTCATTCAAATTTGCGCGAGCGGCTATTGAGCGACATTTGCCGCGATTCGACTTTCGAGCTTCGTAACTCTGGAACCACACATCAGAGCGCTTCAGTGATTGTTTCAATGGACAGCTGGGAGTTTTCTCTTTGACCTACATATTTTAGTTTTCGGATATAACCCAGGAACGACTGAGTTACGATCGATTGAAATTTTGAAAAGTTTCGATCCCAGGGGATCGAAAGTTGTACAGTCCGTACACAAAGGGTTAACGTATTCTGCAGCGTGTAATTAATGAACATATGATGTGCTTGCGTACTCTAAGTTGCTCTGTATAACTCCGAAATAGAAAGCTCGGCGGGCCTTACTGTCCAGGTTGTCTCTGCCTCGCCTAAAAGCACCTTGCTTCTTATTAATGTCATCACGGAGGTGGGAGATATGGGGTCGGAAGGTCAGGTGCTCATCGATGTGGAGCCCAAGATACTTACATGTAGGTGACGGGGTGATGACAGTCGTGTCGCACAGCACTGATGCAGTCACAGGAAATGAGTCACTGGCACGATGGATGATCAGGAGTTCGGTTTTCTTTGGGTATACAAGAAGGCCACGACCATCAAAATACGATTTAAGAGCGGCGAAATCTTCTGATAAAACCCTCAGCATGTTCGAGGTGTTGGACACTTTGCAGGCCTTTGATAGGTAGTTGTCGTCATCGTAGAGTAGAGAGTCACTATTTACACGTGTTGGTACCTCTCTTGTGTATATCGTGAAGAGGACAGGTCCCAGCACCGATCCTTGTGGAACTCCTTTTGTGCATGCGACGGAAGTAGCATTCTGACCAGTTCGGCGATATTCCACCTGCTGGTATCGGTCGGACAGATAGCCTGCAAACCAGGACAAGGCTGCGCCTCCGATGCCGCATTGGAAAAGATCATCCAGGAGGGTGTCATGGCGGATTCGATCGATTACTTTGCTCATGTCTAGATATAACACACCGACCACGTTCCGCTCTTCCAAGCTACACTGTCATCTGTTTATGGTGCAGCTTAGCGCATCCGCAGCAGAATGGTGGGACTTATAGGCAAATTGCTGGGGAGGAAGAATGTTGAGTTCGGGGTTTGTCTTCGATGTACTTTCTCAGCTGTTTCAGAACGATCTTTTCGAGAAGCTTTGAGACTATCGGGAGAAGGGAAATTGGTCTGTAGTTGCTGGCTTGACAGGGATCTCCAGCCTTGAGCAGTGGGGTAACAGAGGCAATTTTGTAAAGGTTCGGGAAGATACCAGTGGCCAGTGACTCATTGAAGATGCAAGTGAGACTTGCGGCCAGTTCATCAGCGCATATGTGCAGTATATTTGCGGGGATACCACCCGAACCTCTGGCTTTGGAGACGATTACCTCTCTCAGCATAGGTGATGTTGACCATAGCTACACAATGACTATAGGTGTAGTGGACAATAGCTATGATGATCAGATCGACTCAATATCCGAAAAAGTATTGTCAAAAACAAAGCTTTCAAATGGTACCAATTGCACAAGAGCTGCAGAGCATAACACTCTGTTCAGAACGCAATTGCAGAACATGAAAACAGAAAATGATTATCACACGTGATAGACCGTCCGGCTGGATCATTTCCCTCTTCTTTCCCTTGTCCGACGTGCCTTCGTGGGACAGAAACAATTTCTTCTCGTACACTTTCCATGAGGACCTTTTCTACCGACGCAAAACGTTTACCATCACGGCCCCTACAGAATCTTTTGATTGGTCTGGCGATGCACATACACTAGTGGAGCTAGCTACCAAATGAGTCTCTTTTCGTACGTCCATTATTACACGAACGAAGGGGAATGAAAAAGCATCCGTTCTGAACAAGTGTCAGACGACAAAACGCGACTCAGACTTGGTGGCTGACAGATACAAGCTGCACACAAGGCAAGCACGAGGCAAACCAATAAGAATTTGAACATGACTTAATTGCTGCTGGAGCAAACGTCCTTTTATATTAATTTTACAAGTAAAACAGAGAAGATCAGAGTCGTGATAACACCTTTCACCTCGAAGGATCAAACGGGCTGGACAGTTTAGCAGCATTGGGGCAGTATGCATCAGTTCATGTTGAGAAGATTACAAGGTAGTACTTCGAGTACGGTGAAGTTCATGGAGAATACGGGCAAAAGAGGGAAGGTAATTATGTGAGTGGGATGGTTTATGTCTTTTGTGGACATACCAGGTGCCTGGGTGAAGTGTGCTATTGTGTTGATCTGGTGTGATGATGTGTGTACAGGTCAGGTTTATGTGTCATTGAGAGCTCCATCACTTGGTGTCAGTACAGCATACACAGTCTACTACCTGAATGGATCAAGTACAGCACAGGTTGGACAGTTCTATTTACCAGCATGCCGTGCTGAAGGACTGGCTACTGGTGGTAATGGTCAATATATACGACTGACTAATACTAATACCAGTACAACTGTAGCTGAACGGGGAGCATTCGATCTTACACCTGCCGCCATTGCAACACTACTCTGGAACACCTCGTCACATGACACTCTGGACCCAACCTACACTGGACTGTACAGGTGTACTTCAGATGTAGGAGATGCACCACGGACATATCAACTCAATGTTGTAGGTGTGTTAACAATGCCTGTGTGTATTGTTAGTAAACATGGCGAGAAACTTGGCATAGGTATTCTCGGTATTAGACTGAACGCTTGTTACATTGTGCATGAACCCAAGATGGTGATAGCATGGCAAGCTCTTCCCTTTGTTCCATCATTAGTATGTGTACCTGGAATCGTCGCGGGTTTTGACAAGAGAAATCGATCCATCTAGTGGCTACCTACATGTAGTTAGAGGACCAAAATAGTTGCCATCCAAATTTGCTAGTTCCCACAGAGCCACAGGCTTCCACTTCCAACAGTTTTCATTGGAAATCTAGCATGCTAGATCGAAAAGTCCAGCGTGAGGAGTCAGAGTGACTCCCCGAGAGAGAGAGAGAGAGAACGAAAGAGACAGCATCAGAAAACCCCTAGAATCGAGGATAAAGACTAGCAAAATAACTCCCTATATACGTTAAAAGTATGTGATGTGAACGTTTTGCAGCAAGAATGCATGTAAAACATTGCTACACCTTAAATAGCAATCAGCCAAATTGGGTAATTAGTACAATGAACAAAACGGGGAGCCCGCTCATCCAAATAATAGGATGTGAATGGTCAAATGTCTCCATGTCACCTCTGTTCCACTGTAAGAGCTATGTGATTTTGCCGTTTTTAAATATTTGAACGGGATTTTCATGCTGCAGCATGGATCAACTCATTGCTACCCTTAGTTTTGAGAAGCCCTGGATGTTACTTAGCACCGAATATAGTACCACCTTCTAACATCCCTACGCAAACAGCTTTATTTCGATACCTCACTTTACTTCTTCCAATGAGCATCCACGGCATGGCATAATTATGTTTCCTTCTTGACATTGCGAGCTATGATCCGTCCTTTCTTCGCAAATCAAACTGGGCCCCAAACAAAGGGTTGTTAATTTTTGGGAGGTAAGTTATGAAATATGGCGAGAGTCTGAGTCCCAAACAACCAAGTAAAAACAGATTCGATCCTGTGCGCGACAAGGAAACAATTGTTCGGTGTTACCTGCTGTTCACACTCCCATCCCCTCTATCCACGGCACTTCGGCCTATCACCTACCATCACGCCTATCTAGTTGACACCTTTACATCATATATAACCCTGTGCAGTACGAATAAAGTTCATTCTTTTCCTCAACCCGCAGTAGCCGGTTACACTGGTAGCAGGAAACAATTATTCGGCGGCATACATATACACACATATACACACTGGCATACACACAGCCACAAGCACACACACATACACGAACATGCACACATGTACATGCACTCACACACCTGTCCTGTCCTGTCCTGAGAAGCGACCAACGTTAGGGTCACGCGAGCCCCGGAGGGGTAGGAGAGAGAGAGGAGGAGCAGTCTGTGCGCCAAAACCACAAAAGTCTTCTAGAAGTTGCACTTTTATTTGCAACTGCGGGAAATTCGAGGGGTCTGCAGAATAAAGTTCTCAAGGGGACTCAAATTTGACAAACAAGACTACGACTAGCGCTTGAGCATAGCACCTTTTCGCCATTCCTTCGTGCATGGTACCCATTCCAATTGATAAACGTTACCCTCATGATTCGTTTCATGCGCAACCTAAGAAGTCTTCACGAAACAAAGGTAAAGGAAATTGTCGTCTTCGCGACACCCTCAAATTATTTAGTGGGGCATTGTGGGCCAAGGGTATTTTTTCTTTATCTTTGTACCTGTCCCCAGGTACTGGGACTGCGCTGATATCCGAGGAGTTTTGTTGGTGCAATAATGCCAGGTTACTAACTTATGGCGCGGTTTGTCCACCCAAGCTATAGTAGATTTCTTGGATAACTTAATATACTTCCTCCGTATACAAAAGCTTCGTGACTTTTTTTAACGGTGTTTTTGAGCAAGAACCTGCTCAACGAACGACGCCAAAGGCTGTCATCGACAACCCACGTCCATGTCGAGGTTAGTTTGATTGATCTCGAACAGATTCTCCACGGACGTCAGGCGTGTGAGGACGTTGCGGAGAGAAACTCAAGAGTCAAAAAAACTAACAATTACTTGCTGGAAACTGACACAGTGTAGCTCGTGGCTGGAGCACGGAGTCACGCGGCACTCGCTGCCCTGAAACTGGCCAGGCTCGTACTTGCGGTGCGCGGCCCCATAGATCCGCGCAGCGTGAGAACATAGATTTGCTTCGCTCGCACGGCAAGATGAAACATTTCAGTCGTTTTGCAACCCGCGCAGACTCAGGATCAGAATGTCGATGGCCTGGCTTTCTTCGCCTCTCTCCAGTCAGACATCTCCTTTGCCGCAAGGGGAATCGCAGGGACCGCCTCGAAGCCATTGTAGAATGCTTGGAAGGATTATCCTCGCGAGAAAATGCGAAGCGTGTGGATGTGCTTGTACGACTCGTTTCACGGCATAATGGAGGTCGCGGGTTGGAACGACTGAATTATAGTCGACACAGTTTCGTACACAGCTATAGAGATGAAGAGGACGTAGCCAAAGTCCAGCGTCGGATCATCACTGCAGGTGACAAGAATCTGAACGAAATGCGAGCGGAAGCAGCCACTGTTGGCGATGCGGAGTCAGCGTCGTCAGGTGACAAAGACATGAGCGACGAAGACTCTGAAAAAATTCAATCTCATTCGTCTGAGTTGCTTTTTTCTTTGTATATAGCTTGTAAACATGTTAGACAATGCCACGAGTGTTATTCCGAGTCAAACGGAACAATTCCAGAGCTGTGCGCAGCTTTAAGAAAAAGTCACAAAGTTTTTGTATACGGAGGAAGTATTATTATACATTGACAAATATTGCAGCGGGCATCCAAAGGTGTTGAACCAAACAAATATGGTAAGATACTAAGAGGTTATGCACACAAAAATCACTCAGGTAAGGGACGCAAGTTTGGGGGCCTTGGTGCGTCATTACACCCGGACCGTGATTGTGGGCCGGCGCACGGCTTTTGCTTGACCACTTCATACAAGTTTACGTACCTACTCAATTCGAAAGACTGGAACGAGACCAAACCGAACGTGACAACAAAGGAAGAGTTGTATATATCTTGGAACAACGTTCGGGCATTGCGAGAAGGATCTCAGCAGGGTCCAACAATGGCAGCAACAGCAGCAGGTGATGGTGGAGTACCAAGGAGCTTGTATCATGCACGTTACAGTGAACAACAAGAGAAACTATACCGTGGTACATGAAATCAGAGCCTGGGCAGGATGATGGACACCGCACACTGTGCTACAGCGTCTGAGTCAAAAATTGTGCGGGAGAAAACAAACAGACCAGGAAGCACAGAACATAAACTAGTACACAACATTGACGAACCACAAAACCGTACAGCAAAGTCTGTATAAGTCTGTAGGGCATAGCCAAGCGTTTTGTCGCCAATAAATTGCTTGAGAAGTGAGCAGTATTCTTTGTAACATTGCATGGGTTATAGGAGAACGCAGAGTCAGAACCAAGACGTAACAAGGGAAGATGGCTACTCATCACTTGCGTACTCGCGATTTTGGTACAACCAAGAAATTTGACCTCGCGTCATACCGAAGTGGCTTCGACAAACTACATTGCACTCATAACTGTATGGTGAATCTGCGACACGAGCTTCTGCAAAACAGACAGCATGCCAATGACCTGCAAGCACCAACAAACGCAGCCGGTAAAACAAACGCTACATAACTTCCCAACATAAACTTGCACAAGCTGATGAGAAGCAATGTCTTCAAACCTCAATATTAATCCCCGGTGCAAACAGTCATCGGATGAACACGCCAGGTACGATCCAAGAATGCGTTTGATGTTGGAAGTTATGGTCGCGTATTCAAAAACATGCATGGACGTACAAGTACATCAATGGCATTGTTCACGAATACAACAGATACAATTTGAGTAACTTGAGTATTCCTTCCTCCGTTTTGCATACGCACGCGTGGTAGATAAATTCGTACGGCATGACTTTCGATCGAGGTGGCCTTCGCCGTAGTGGTAGGTGAACTCAAACCCCACACCTCTCACTTTCACTCTACTGCCCCTTTGGGGCCGATGTGATCCTTGCGGCAGTGGCTCAACAGAACAGGACAGGTGTATGTGTGTGTGTGTGTGTGTGTGTGTGTGTGTGTATGTGCGTGTGTGTGTGTGTGTATGTATAAGTGGGTTATCTAAACTTTTCTCACAGTTGTACAAGTTCTATTTTTTCGTTAAAAAAACAGCTACGCTGGACGTGTACAATCGCATGTTGCTTATCTGGCGGTCAGTCACGTGTCGGCCTGAGCGGAGAAAAAAATCGACGGGTTCGCGTACCGGGCAAGTCATGAACAAGTAGTCGTACAAATCTCTGGTCAAGAACAACCTTTCCGCTCCGTGGGACGCCATCACCCGCGGATAGGCGGATAATGCTAGCATTGTTGTGAACCCTCTGGTTCTCTCAACTGTCAGGAACGAACGACCACACGGCACGAGGACAACTATTTATTCTCAACAGTATATTGACTTCGATCGACTTATCAATAATGAACAATGAATAGCTAACACTAAAATTACCAGGTAGTTATAGCGTGAAAAAGACAGCGTATATGAGAAAAGCATACACATACAACATATAACTGTAGTATCCCTGCCCGACCAATACGGAAGCAGTACGGAACTAATACGGAACGACCTTATGTTGTATCTCCGCATATAAGCGTACGGCGCCTGCTGCATAAAAGCAGCTGCGTTTTTCTGTTTTAAAAAGATTAGATTAGATTAGATTGGATAGCAATGAAAGCTAACTCGAAGAATAAGGATTCAGCCTCTAGGTGAGCACCGGAGAGAAAGTTATTTATTTTGCCTCTTCTTCTTTCACTAACGATTATATCTCAGGTGTGTACCTGAAAGTAGAATAAAAGTAATTGTTGTTGATTTCACCGCGCCTACCACTCGGCTACCCATTACATTGGTGGCAGCGGTGGAGTCGGGATACAACTGCATTGAAACTAACACAATGTCACTAGCGAGAAGGCCTTTCACTCACGAGGACTTGTGGTTGAGCAACAAGCAATATAAGTAGCATTATAGTGTGCGATTTGCAACGAGCATTATGCTAGCATTATAACACTACATTTTCGCAAAAGTGGCATTATACTCAAATATGGAAGTTTTGGCCACTACAAAAAATGGACCGTTACATGCCTTGTACATCGAACACCGCAACCTGCATAGGATTGTCCAAATTAACCATGCATACTATTGCGGTTTTGCTGGCATTATGGAGCAATAGCAGCGTAAAAGTGGCATTATGATCATGATTTTCTAGCATTTGCCATGCCGTCTACGTAGAACTACGAAACGTGCACAATCCTGACCAAACCTAGCCATTTTTCCATACTTACTATTGATGAATGGCGGCCAGAGGAACAGCAGCATTATAAGTAGCATTATGATACAGTTTTTCTGGCATTGCCATTAGCATTATCCCGCAAAATAACTAGCATTTTCCGCCCAGGCCTTGTCACGTGGCACGTCGGGTATTCAACAGCACCACACTGACAGTTTATGCAAGGTATATTTAGTATTTATAGTCCTCCTTCAAGTAAATGTAGACAGTGAGCATCATGAAAGTTGCCTTTATGCAGAGTTTGAAATCTTTTATTCTCACGATGGCCTGTGGCCAATAAGAGAAAAATAATTAAAGGCACAGGGATCAGAGAGATCGAAATTTAGCTGCTTGCTGAGGCATTAGCGATGGCAATAGGGAGTTTATCACATAGGCTGGGGGCAATGGAGCTATAGATGTGCTGAGTAGAATACAAGATTGTCTCTAGAGATGAGCGCGACGACTATTTCAGGATAATACTGGTGATTAATACAGGTACTTCGAAGTACTGTCTTTTTGATGTGTGAACACAAGATAGCTTCGTAGCTTCAGTCATCCAGAATATTATTTTTATTCCAAGTGTGCCGCATATTTGACACGCAACTGTATTTGTGCAAGTCGTCCATCGCTACGTAAGTTACTTGTCCACGGTGATGAGAAGTACTGCTCCTAATTTTTAAATCAGGAAAGGATTACATACGCAGGTAGATACACACAATGTGCACTACATGTACATGTATCTTGAAGTTGTGCGCAAATATTCAAAGTCATTCACCGAACACAGAGAGGCGCACACACACATGTAAATACGAAGGAACAACATGCGTAGCAAGGAGATTAGTCATTTCTTTTTTCCTGTCTGTCATGAATAATTTACTTATGAGTTGATGGATAGAAGTTTCCTTTCAGTCGGGCATCACCACTCATGAAAACAATAGTGATTGCTGTTGGTCTGATTCACAGGTAAATATTCGGCCCTTATCGCGATGTGTTTTCGAAGCTTGGCAGACAATTTGCATCAGGAAATCATGCAGAGATGTGGCATAAGGTGCTACAAACATTACCCAGATAATGGGATCCCATTATTTGCCTTTCCAGTATTTTGGCCTAGGATAATTTGTGGATGATTGTGTTGACCAATTTCACATAATTTCACAAAGGTCATTGTTTGTTTAGTGGGGTGTTGTAGTCCAAGGATCTACCACCATCTCCTTTACCTTTCGGCAAAGTAGACACTTTCAGCAGTTCACACAAAGAAATTCTTCAGTGCAAAACATACCGTTCGGACACACCAGCCAGTCCTTCCCAGCCATGATTTTAAAGTGCAGACGTATCCACGATGACCTTCGAGGGAACATGCTGGTTTCATTCCTTCCGGAGTTTCTGTAACATAGTAACGAATGTTCTGGCTGATTTCTACAATACGCATTTGTTATAACCCTTCCTCTTCTCAATCTATATACAGTATATTCTCTATTATACCTCATTCCATATTCACCCACATGCAATTGCCTATCTACATAAGTGATGAATATTGCTCATTATTCACCGCTTATATTCACCACTTGTTCACTTCCGATATGGTTTTTCCAGGAAAATTATTGAAAACAAAGCGTTCACAGACCCCATCAATACTCACTCCTTTTTAGGAAGGAGAGTTGAGAGACAGCAGTAGTATGTACAACTAGCAAGTGCAGCCATGAAAGCGAATAAAAATTAATTATACTGTGAAAGCAGGCAGGGTAGCAAAGAATAGCAAAGCATTGAAGAACAACGCCACAGCAATACTAGTACATTTGGGAAGCAATCCAGCACGCTTGTTACCGGGAAAGAAGAAGATGGCACTGACTGTTATTGATCACACTGTCCAGCTAGAAAATTCTTTCTTTATGTTTCTTTACGCCTCTCGTTCAATGACAAACAAAATCTCTTCTTCGGCTTTGAAGCGTACTTTGAACACCACATTCGAGAACGTTGCACCTTGAGTATTGAAAACAAACCCAGAAGGTGATGTATCTCCCTGATCGCTACAAAAACTCGTGTGTGAAGTAGCCTCAGTTACAGCAGACTGAGAAATTTCAGTCCTTTCTGAAACCGAGCATTCTGGGACTTTCAAATCGATAGCATCTGCAAACCTAGCTGATTCAGCGTAGCAAGTGAAATGACATTTTTGGGACCAGTAACAGTACAGATCTTACGGTCTTCAATGCCACAGCGTTTCATGTGAGCAATGCTCGTAGCACGCAGACAGTGGTTGGTATAGGAATAAGAAAGGCCGGCGGCTTCTGAAATCATCTTCATCATGGAGTCTAACTTATTATGGGAGAGCGGGCTTTTGAAAAACAAGCAAGGCAAATCGCTAGAGAGTATCATACCTGGTGAGCACGCAGCTCGCTGAAATAGCCTGTCAACGTCTGGGTGGATCTTCAACAGGGAGCACCTGATGATCCTCACCTGCCGTGGGTCCTTGATGCAGCCAGATGTTGTTGCCTCAGTTCCTTTTAATCCACCGCGGTGATTTTTACTCATGAAGTCGGTAGAAAGCGTTATACGGACTGTCGCCTTCGCCTTCAAAGCTGAGGTCCTGCTTTCTCAGTTTAGCCTGGATTTCGCCACCTCTCAAGCAGAAATGCGACGATATCTGGAACTTAACGTACATCGATAGCTTCTGCGGGTCCCATGAAGTGTCAGTATCTGCGAAGCACTCACTCATCTTCTCCTATCTTCTCGCTATCGCTGATGGGACGCTTATGTTGAACTGCTGGTTCCCGGCCTTCTCGCTTCTTCTCCTTCAATACAGCGTCCAAAACCTTGTTAGCCCGCTGGAATGCTCCATCGGTGAAAATGTTCACTATTGGCTGATGATTTGTGACATGTCGATGGAGTGCGGATCGAGCTGCAAGCAAGGAATTTCGCTTGTACTCAGAAAAGTTCTGTTTACGGACGTTGGCGTAGAACTTTTCTAGGGTATCCGCCAGCTCCGGTGCACTGATTGAAGAGAAATCAAGCGCAGCACCAATACTGCTCTCTTTACGGTAAGTATCGAAAACTCGTATCCTGTACGATGTGGCTGACGCTGTATCAGCCGGTGTTGATTGTTCCAACAAAGTTTTGATCTCGGCAGCACCTGCACTGCCAAACCATTTTTTCGGAGGAGGTTCATCAGACGGTATGCCCCCACATGAGCGCGACCCAAAACAGCGCCGTTGACTTCAGCGCCCCCCAAAAGCCCCATCCCCATAATTGGACATCCCCAAAACAGACCACCCCGTCAGCGCGCACGCTCAATACAGGTCGACTCATTTACACTCAAACCCAAAAGATGGACACTCGACTTGTCAAAGACTCAAATCATGATCAACTCGAAATGGCCAGTTCAGTATTGAAGGGCGATATTGCCTGGACCCAATTTATAATCAACTCTAGAAAGCAATGATGAACTAAAAAAAGCATTAAATTGTATCGACTCAAAAACACCAGTTCAGTATTAAATGGCGATATTGCCTGGATGGACGTTAACAGGTCCAGATACAAATAGGTTGTAGTCAACTCTAGAAGGCAATGATCAACTCAAAACAAGCAATGATCGTCTCAAAAAACAGTTAACTGTTAAATTTTTTGGTTTTCCGAAAATGGTAATCTTCAATGGATTGTCATTAAAACAGAAAAAGAAAATAATAAAGCACCCATTTTGATAGTCCAGGGGATGGCCCACGCCTGGTAAAGAGAAAAAAATAGAGAAAAGAAAAGACGGGTATTTCACAGGAAGTACATGTACATGTACAATGGGGACACAGTGCAGTTCAGTATTAAATGGCGATATTGCCTGGAGCGAATCCATGAACAAATTGTGGGCAGTCACGAGATGGCTTGGACGTTACCAAGTCCAGATGTAGGTTGTAATCAACTCTAGAAAGCAATGATCAACTCAAAAAAAGCAATGATCGTCTCAAAAACGCTAGTTCAGTATTACATATTTTGGTTTTCCGAAAATGGTAATCTGTGATGGACTGAAACAGAAAAATAATAAGGCACCCATTTTGATAGTTTTTGATAGTCCAGGGGATGGCCCACGCCTGGTAACGAGAATAGAGAAAAGAAAAGATGTTGAATGGCGATATTGCCTGGAGCGAATCCATGAACAAATTGTGGGCAGAGTCACGAAATGGCTTGGACGTTAACAAGTCACCGCAGCTGCAAGAGGTGATTGTGCTTCTGCTGGCCCCGAAACAAACTCGCTGTCCGTGCCAACATGCCAGAATATGGTCAACAGTCTCCCCCCCCCCCCCCCACGACTGTAACAAGGTAAATATTCAGAATTTTCGCTTCGCTCATCTTCCCTTCTTCGGTCCTACGTAACCACGAACCTTCCAAGTTGGAAGGTTGGTTTGCGCACTGGAGATGTGTTAGAGCTACATTGTAGGTCTCGGGCCGCTGAATGTCTCAGTAGCCTGTCAGTTTCGTGCCCTATTATCGCACAGTCACTTTCTGACTGTTTATCATCTTGTTACAGTCGTGGATAGTTGCTGCACAACTCGTTCTCATGTGTTTCTTCTCTTTTTTGCATATCTTTTTTAGGAACGGGTTTGCTCCTGATATCCACCATGGTAATACTAACATCAAGAGTACATAACCATGATAACACTGGTTATGTACTCTTGCTAACATAAGCCTGCACATTATGGGTCACGTGTGTAATGAGCTGGCTTATATTCGGACATTAACGTAATTGGTCGCGCCAAAATGGGGCGTGCAAGAGATGAGACGAGCTGTAGTGACACCGTGTCACATTAGGTCGCGCTGTACTGGGGGTGCTAATATGAACACGCGCCGTTTATGGTTGCGCTGTTTTGGGTGTAAATCCATCAGACATATCTTCGACTTGAACTTGCCAAACTTTGAAGATAAGTGAAGGCAGAATGGCTTGGCTCGCTGTTTATACCGACTCCGGAATTGGCGCGCTGCTCCAAGATTGTTCAAATCTTCCCATCGAAACCGACGATGATTGGCTTCCGCCAAAAAGCAATATTCTAATCAAAACCAACCGGTAACAATGCAATCTTCTAATTGAAACCAACTTGTAACTTTTGGCTCCCGCCACAAAGCTGCACGAGCGTGTTCTCCAAGGTCGTCACCTCACATGCACAAGAACGTGTACGATCGATCCTCAATCAACACTGAGGTTGAACAAGACTCCGTCATCAAGTACACGTGAAAATCGTTCTCAGATTCATGCAAGAACGTGCCAGTTGGTTTAGGATAGTGAAGTACCGTTAGTTATGCGTGCATGTACTAGTACATGTTCGACCAACAGGACTCGTTTGTTGGGTTTTAGGGACGAGGGAATGAATATGGAGAGGTATAAGTCTAATATTACCTTCAGCCTCGTGAATATGGGCGAATATTTACTACCGTATTTCCTCGATTAATGGACCATGCTCGAATAATAGACCATGCTCAAATAGTAGACCCTCCTAGAGGCCTCACGGAAAAATAGTAGACCATGCCCGAATAAGAGACCCGGTCTCATATTTGAGTTCATCGCTTTGCGCATGCGCACTAAGAAAGCACGTGGTAGATCAAAAAAGGACGCGATTTTAGGTTGTTCAACTACAACTTTTGTAGTGGCTAGTGCTTTCTTTCATTATTTTTTAATTTTGAGCACGGTCCACTATATTTTCATGGGCACATCGCTGGAAATGGTGGATTTTTAACACGTCATAATATAGAAGTTCTATAATCCACCATTTCCAGCGATGTACCCATAAAAATATAGTGGACCATGCTCAAATAATGGACCATGCCCAAATAAAAGACCGGGATCCAACCCTCTTCAAAAAACAAAAGACCGGTTCTATTAATCGAGGAAATACGGTAGTTATACAAACTTCGGCTTCGCCTCGGTTTTTATACGTATAGGATATTGACCAAGACGAGGTCTATATTTCCCATATAGACCGAAGTTGAGGTCTATATCCTATTTAACACGATTCCTTTGCCATAACCCCAAAATTCAAAACTTTAGGAGCTATACAAATAATCTACGTAGAGATAATAATTTTAATATAGCTATGAATAGGATGAAGGCCGCAGACATCACGCAACTACGTTACTTGTTTGACATGTATTTACTGTGTATTTTATAACAAAAAGGCCCAATATCTGGGATAATCGACCTTCGGGGCTGTTTTGGTGAAATTTATTTTTTTAATGCTAATTAATGTCTAGCCTTTGTAGAGTATTTTTGACTTCGTTTCACGGCCACCAGACCAATATTGACCATTTAGAAATGCATTTCACAGTCAGGAGTCATGTTAATGAATTGTTCTCAAAAAGAGACTGGATGCATTATTTCGGAAAGAATTTCTACGAGGTTTGGTTGTGGTGTCGATAGGCAGTGAGTTGTAGTGGGTGAGGGCACTGTTGATGGGGGAATCTCGGTGGCTGTTTGTGTGGGCATGTCCGATGGAGCAGGTCCTTGTCTGTCGAAGGGTGTCGAAGTCCCTCCAAAGTCGAAAGATTACAATGTCTAAGTGGTCGATGCAAGCGGTCGATATTGCGGCGATATGGGTAATATAGGACCAGTCAAGGATCACGAGAATTAGTGGAGGTCGACATAGAAGAGTGATGCTAGTGAATATTCGCCCATATTCACTCGGCTTCAGGTAATATTATATACTTATAAGCGCGTGCTTATATTTTTTCAACACCCCTGTACCCTGTGCTTATATTGGAGTCCGTGCTTTTGTTTTTTCAACGAATACATCCATACAGAGCAAGAAGAAATACATGCTGGATATCATGCATGCAGCATTGATTTCCACCAAGACCGTGCTAATAATAGAGACTGTGATTATAATGTTTCAAAGGGTGATCACAGTGTGCTAGTATTAGAGATTGTGCTAGTGATGGAGACCTGCGCTTATAATAGAGAATATACGGTATTATATTTTCGCAGATATATTCCGAATAGGCCAGGACCGAAGACCCCCTCGACTTGGCCCCGGCCTTTGGGGAATCCATAAATAAATCCATAAATAAACTGCGGCTTGGAACACTTTGAATACGAACCACGCACTCAAACTAACTAGACTACCGCATAGCTGGTGCATTCACGGAGCCAAAGATGTCTCCTTCTACCCCCACAGAGCCTTGGTTACTTCTCTAGAAGGGATGAGAGCTGTACCTAAATTCAATCAATTCTCCTATTCCAAAACCCTCAAATGAAGGTGTCTTGGTGACTTCGTTTCCCGCGGTTGAAAAATAAAATCCACCCTTGAGCACCCCTTGGCGCACGGCCTGGGAGCGAGCCACTCTGTGGCGCTCCAGATGAGAGACTAGAGGGAACCGGCTAGGGCAGATAGAGATATGCGGGAACTTGTTCCGTTCTTTAGCCGTTGGATGGGGGCAGTACCTTGAACAACGGTGGGTCCGTGGATTGAGCGGAAACAACGATTGCAGATGTCGCAATGAGCACTTCAGCAACTCCGAGTGGTAATATAAACAGTGGCAGCAGCAGCTGAGGGGATCGGTACAAAGCATGAGCTAGAAGCGGTGCAGTGATGCACAGCCCAACCATCGCTGCTCTGGAAGCAACGATGGCACTGATTCACCTCTCTCCTCCAAAACCGGCTTCTGCCGTTCAGCAGCGAACGCACAAACACACGCACACACACACACACCCCACAAACACAAACACACATACACGCACTATATTCTTCTGATGTAGCTGATTCACTTCACTCAATTAGATCCAACACTCATGTAACATATAGAGCACTTCCATGTACATACTCAATGGCCAATGGTGGAAAACCAGAATTGTCGAAAACTGCAAGATTCACAGTTTTCAGCACATTGTTTCTATACCATCATTTATTTATTTTATTTTTGCACTCTGTGCATCGCGCCGTTCTCAATGAAATCAAAGCCGGATGAAAGACCGAGAAATCATAACAAACAAAACAAACTGATATTGATAATACAAAAAGTAAACCCATTTTTAATGGGAACACCATAACCAAAGAAACTGTACATGTATAAGTACACAGTTTATGGCACCAGGGCAGAATCAGCAGGCGCCAGCACAGGCGAACAAGACAGATGTCGAGGTGGGTTCCGACTGTGACCATGTCAACTGGCAACCATTGCCCGAACAAGGCAAAAGGAAATCTTCGCCCGTACGAAAGCTAATTATGACGGGGAAAGGCTCAAGGCGCTTATCACTAAGCTTGCTGGCAATCCTGGCGAAGAGGGCCGAACCAGCTTTCCCCCGCCCACCAGTTGTAGCGAAGACCACGGGAACAAACGAGGAATGCTCCACCTCCAGGACTCGCCGTTCATACTTGCGCCGCCACTCCTGCTGGTGCATTCTGTAGACAGACGGGATAGTATGGTTTCGGCTGGTAGGGACAAAAGGGTTAAACACCCGAACATCAAACATTGTCCTCTCTAATCTACTCCCATGAACTCCACGTGCTGCCACATCCATAGTAGCATGAGCCTCCGTGTTGGCCAATCGGAGAGGGAATGTTTCACCCTAGAGGGATTCCAACTCTGGCTCCACGCTGACGCCGTTCGCAATCTCCAACAACAGATTAGCGGTGAGATTTCGGAGCTGGTTGTGGCGCATCCCAGTGTATGCTCCGTAGGCACATGACAGGGCATCGTGGTGTCAAAGGGATTTTTGCAGGTGCAGTTAGACGGCAACCCAGGATGCTTTCAACCGTGGCGCAGGCATAGGGCATCCCAGAAGCCAGGCTTGTGAGTGGTGATCTCTCTCTCTCTCTCTCTCTCTCTCTCTCTCTCTCTCTCTCTCTCTCTCTCTCTCTCTCTCTCTCTCTCTCCCTCTCTGTCGCTGTCTCTGTCTCTGTCTCTGTCTGTCTCTATCTCTCTCTCTCTCTCCGTCTGTCTCTCTCTCCTCTCTCTCTCTCTCTCTCTCTCTCTCTCTCTCTCTCTCTCTCTCTCTCTCTCTCTCTCTCTCTATCTATCTATCTATCTCTCTCTCCCCCTCTCTCTCTCTCCCACTCTCTCTCTCTCTCTCTCTCTCTCTCTCTCTTTCTGACACACTCTCTCTGAGCCAATTAGAGGCACCTTTCTCCACAGCTATATCAAGATTCCGCTTGTGGTGGTAACTCATTGTGTCTTTGAGGGAGGAGAGGGCCATTGCCTGATCCTGGCGACTAGCCTTTCGTTGGGCCGCCTCGTCTGCGTTGGTGGCTGCAACAACTTCCTCGAAGGAGCTGCTCAACGATAGGTCTGGTGACAGACGTAGATGCGTCGCACTGCTGGGCAATGGTACTTGGTTTTAGAATTCCCAAACCACTATGGCGACAGGGGAGAGCCAAGATTGAACGTTCTTCCTCGCCTGGTGCCTGGCGAGCAGTCAGTGCAGGGTGGAACACTTGGCTGTTTTAGCTTTCCAGCGGTGTCAGGAGGTCCGCTGTTGCTAGCATTGTCCTCGCAAGGAATGACCACTTATGGCAGACACCATGCCTTAGGACAGCGTTCGCAGCCTGATGTTGAGACGCCCCATGTTTGTGGAGGGTCTGCAGCTCTGCGCACCATGTGTCTACTTTCCGGGACACGCCATCATCCTCAACACTGGAGGTTTCAGCTGAATAATACAGTAAATCTATGCTCGAATTTTGCCCGTCGCATTCAAATATTCTTTTTGGTGTTAACGTTCTAGAACATTCGAATTATTCAAATGTTCCCTGCATCATTAATAGTAACTACTCGGAGACAGTAGTTCTCTTTCAGGGTGGCCATGGCCGTGGGCATGTCAGAGGAGAGGAAGTCACCAACATCGACGCGGACATGGAGGCAGACGTGCACAACCGGTTCCCGCAACGCATATTCCACATGGAATATGCCCCATGCCCCATGTGGAGGTTCATACAAGATTTCTTATAAGGCTGAAGGATATCAAACCTATTCAATGGATGCACTTGTCGAATGTGACTTGCCACAAGAAGATGGAATTTGAAGCTATTTCTTTTACGGCGCTGGCCATTGAACTCGGACTACTTTCTCAAAATTACGCTGCGAGTAATGTTTCGGAATGTTTAAACTATGCATGCTGTGAAAGCTGAACGTCGTCCCGAGCTACTTGTATCGGGGCACAGAAAGTATGTCGGTGGCCATGATTCACTGTTCAGCTCCACACAAATGAAAAGCTGAGATGTAAAACCTGATAAGCACCAAATTTGAGAAAATCAGATTTTAATCGCAGTGTAATCAAAAGGTCTAGGGGCACACATGAAAAAAACTGACTGGAATCGGTAACGGTTGGATATACCGGTTACGTCGGGGCCGGACTGGCCGCCATGTTGTCCGTGTTTGCAAAATTGGCAAGCTGTTAAATACCTGCATATTTGAGGATTTGTTAAGTACTGTATGAAGTAATCTACTAGTATCTGCAACTAGATCTTGCTAAGAGGATTCTTGTGCTGATCTTGTACATGTGACATTACTTGCTCGGGTGTTAGCGGCCGTCGTGAGTTCCCTTCGTGAACGGACACGGTAATTTACTTTTTTTTACTTGCTCACAGTAATGAACCTTTCTCTACCCTTAACTATAGTCCGGTGATCAAATTGTGACCAAGCTTGAAAAAGATACACACGTGCTGATCCAAGCACTTCAAAGTAGTACAATCATCTTCTTTGTCACTGTGTGTGCCTCTGCTATGCCCAGTTCTACCCAACATACTGTCGTTCAACACATCGGATTATGTGGACAACAGCAACACAGTGCACCCCATGAGTTGTACAGGTCAGGGATACCCCGAACCTACAGTGACAGTAATGGTCGAGAATATGGTAGTGACTGGCACTGATACAATCAATTGTGCTGCTGGTGTTTGTACAAAAACACGAACAGCATCACTAGATGGTAGTACCTACACACCTGGTGACACCATCAATATCACCTGTACTGTGGATATCAACCAACCACCATTCACCTGTACTGCTGCCCAGAATTCAACTTTACAGGCACAGTGTAGTACATCTATCCAGACCAGCTCACAAACAAGAACGGTTCCTGCAATTGGTAAGACTTAAACGCCTTATTGGTAAGACTTAAACGCCTCCAGAACATTTGGTTGCTGTTGAGCGAAGAACAATGAAATAGGGATGGACCGATGTCTGGCATCTCAATACCGTGTTGAAGGTGTTTTCCAGGTTTACTGTGGTTGACAGCTATTGATTTCCCCGATACGTTTGAGCTCGTCATAATTCTGGATCCTTAAGCTCTTTAATGAACCCAGGCTTTCAATATTAGTATAGTAGAACCAACGGTATGATGGAAAATCAAACGATGCACACTCAAAATTCAGGAATTGTCTTCTCGTTGCCATTTCAGTGGAGACCCACAGTGTTTAGGTTAGGGTTACAGCCTGTCAAAACCGAAGACGTTTATTTTGCGCCATTACCTGTGCATCTGCCTCACTAACGCCGTCGATTATACAAAGAGTACATTATCCATTGGTTTCAGGGAATTGAAAACGGGAAAGCCGGAACACAAAGTTGACTACCACCATCAGGAATCGAACCAGGAAACATCGATCATGAGCTACATCTCATGTGCTGAAGTTCTTGGAGTAAATTATTAATAAATGAAACATTAGATTCTTGAAATCAAAGTCAAGTGTAGTGGTCAGCTATACACAGTATAATTATACTGCGGTGCTCAAGTGTTGTGTGGTAAGTACAGAGCCAGTAGCTTGCGCAGTGGATTGTTCTATCGAAAATCAATACACAAAAATCAACACTTGACAAATTTACAAACCCTATGGAGACATTAACCATGACCCATGGTACATATCGCCAGGCCAATAATTACCCCAAGGATATAAGGAGGACACTGGGGCGACCTCTGGCACTGCACAAACTGACAATAACATTGCAATTTCGTTTGCCGTGGTATGCTCCTGCAGCAACTCAGTATCATCACCTTGCATCACATTCTACAGCACTTGAGCTAGACTTTAAGGCTTACTCACCCAGCCAAACGACGTAACTGTTCTGTACACTTACCTACCATGATGGTGGTGATCACCTCTCTAAGGCATGTACCCAATTATATTACACACTTCTTTCCAAACATGCATGCTTTCCAGTACATGAACGCAAGCTCTCCCATTCCAAAAACTTGTTCACTGTCATGTCGGGGATGGTTGTTGTTCTTATTGCCGCTTCCATGAAATGTCACACATTCTTTGTCCTATTGATATAATGTGAATAATTGGTTTTCAGCAGAAGACAAGTGGAAAAACTCCGGTATACACTTGTGAGCGAGGGCTAACTAGGTATTGTCTGTTTCTAATGGTATTGAAACATTGCAGGACTTGCATCTTTGAGTTTTTCACCTATTCTGAGTAATCAAAGTGAATTATGCCTCTTCATATCTAGCGCAATGTCCAAATCTCACTGACGGCCAATTCAATTACAAACCTATTGCCAGATTCGACACACAACCAGGTACCCCAGTATCCATCGAGTGCAGAACAGGTTTTCTGTCTAACAATAGTATGGAAATAACTCAGTCTACATGCCAAAGCAACGGAAGGTGGCAACCAATTCAACCAATGTGTGAGAGTAAGTCTGTACCTCAATGCATACCAGTTATGCAAGCACATCTCAATATTACAGGAATATCCAGTGTCTGTTACATGCAAACAAACATTCACATTTTGGGTTTGGATTAGGAACCTGTCCACGCCTTTTAGGTAAGGCTTGGTCCCATGGTCCTTGTACCAGCCACAAGGAATTTTTCAAAAATCTGCATATTTCTCTTTCTTCAGAGTGTAACTTCAGTTCTACTCACCCAACGAGAGAGCTTGGAAGCTCAGGGCCCTACGCTATGCTTTTAGCTTTTTTGCCTAGCTCATCGTACATGTGATAAGAACTGATGGAATTGTCTTTTTCCGTTGATTGGCCACATCACTGTATTGCAAAAACGTTTCAATCGGTTTGAATATTATGAGTTAGGCAAAAGTATTTGCAGAATTTATTGCGGATTGTTGTTTCTCTAATAATTATCTACTTTTGTTTTGCTCCTTCTTTAATTTGTATCTCCTTATATTGTAAATATACAAATAATCTACGTGGAGATAAAAGTTTAATAATAGCTATGAAAAGTATGAATGCCGCAGACATCACCACGCAACATGATAATTTGTTCAAGGTTTTGTTTTGTGTGTTTCCAAAATCGATTTTCACGCTCCGATTATCAGTGGAAATACGGAACTAAAGAGATCAAGGGAAAAAACAAAGGTTAAAAATCCAACGAAGTGTGACACATGACGGGTAACTTGTGGTAAGTATTACAAAAAGTGAGAACTAAAATAAAGAGTAAGTGTGGCAAACGGGCATTTATTTTAGTTCTCACTTTTTGTAATACTTACCACAAGTTACCCGTCATGTGTCACACTTCGTTGGATTTTTAATCTTTGTTTTTTCCCTTGATCTCTTTAGTTCCGTATTTCCACTGATGATCGGAGCGTGAAAATCGATTTTGGAAACACACAAAACAAAACCTTGAACAAATTGTCATGTTGCGTGGTGATGTCTGCGGCATTCATACTTTTCATAGCTATTATATTGTAAATCAACAAATTTTGGCCGATGAGAAATAGAAACCTCTCGATTAGAGAGGTTAAGATGCACGTTATTTCCGACGTGACGCGCAGTTTCACGTCAAATTTGAAATCGATCGGTATTTTTGCTCTCACATGCATCCATTGCTCAATCATGCATCATTTGCCTATATGACAAACGTTGGCCTGCGATTTACTTTGTCCGGTTGGTACCAAGCGGCGAAATCAGCGAAATTAAATCGCCAGCGAACATTAGTTGATTTTAATACAGGAATCGGATTTTCTGGCCTTTTTGTAGTAATACATGTACATTGACCTGTTGAGCCAATGACGACGCCGAATGCATGGTTGCTTGTGGAGCACATTACATAACTTTACAGTCTCCTAAAATACGTATCCTGTCCGACGGCATAAGAGGCTGCAGATTTAGTTTTTCTGCGCGTCGACGGGATGTCTGCGACGCGAAAGTTCGGCTCTCGTTATTTGGCTCGCACGTCGAAAAATCAACGCGAGTGACCTGCTGCTCACGTCGAAATTTGGACATTACATAACTTTACAGTCTCCTATATAAATACGTTTGTTTGTTTCTTTCTTTTATTTGAATTCGTTTAGAGCACAGGCAATTCTGCCTTCTCACCAGAGGAAAAACCTCCGGTTTCTGCTAAGAACGAATATAATATTTTGAGAGAAGGAAATATTAAAAAGAATCATAACATGATAATTCCAAAGCACAAAGTTTGTATATAATTCAAATGGGTGTGTGTATGTGTAAGCATGCAGTGAAGAGAACACCGAGAAAACATGCAGTAATGTGTAGGGATGCCGAGCAAGGTGGTTACAAATTACAATTAATTCTGTTCAGAGCCAGTTTAAAGGCAACCGCCGCACTGTGGAGGCGAATATCGCTGGGAAGGGCATTCCAAAGAGTGCTTCCCACAAATGTCAATGACTGACGACCGGAAGGTCCAGGAAGGAAAGGCACTTGCAGTAGCCGCTGCTCCTGTCCTCGAGTAATTCGGCGATCATCCCGGGATGCTTGGCCTGTGTTAGCCATCAACTGAAAGTAGGTGCAGAAAAGAGGACTTGCAAGATCATGTAGGCAACGGAAAACAAAAAACAAAACCTTGTAGTTAAAAATGTGAGTTAGGGATCGAATAGATAAGCGCACGAGGAGGGGGGCTGTGGATGCACGGCTGGAGAGTCGGAAAATTGCACGAATTCCGGATTTGCTGGATTTGATTAAACGACTCTGCAGCTGCTGTGTCAGCGACGGGAAGAATGCATTGGATGCGTACGTTAGTCGTGCTTGCACAATGCCAATGTACCAAAGTCTGCGGGCTCTTATGGGCAGAGATCGCCCATGACGCCATAGCTGGCTGATGGCGACTGACGCCTTCTGCACAACACTGGAGACATGTGGCTGCCAGGATAGCTGGTCATCAATGGTTACGCCAAGGTATTTGGCAGTGGAGGTAACAGTTAAAGCTTGATCCTTACATTTCACGACTGGTATGTCGCCAGTGAGTCCCCGAGGTTGAATTACCATGACTTGGGTTTTGCCAGTATTCAGCAGAAGCCCAATTTCGGAGAGCCAGTCAGACAGACGTGTCACAGCCGTAGTCAACGTCTTGCAAACAGTGTCCAGTTCTGAATCAGAATAATCTAGGATGATGTCGTCCGCGAACTCCTGATGAACAACAATGCAAGGTATGACGTCGGAAATGTCACTCGTGTAAAGGACAAAGAGAAGCGGCCCAAGAACACTGCCTTGGGGCACACCTCTTGAGCATGGGACTGCATCAGACAGAGCCTCACACACCTTGACACGCTGAGTACGACCAGACAGATAGCTAGCCAACCATAACAATACTCTGCCATTGACTCCCAGGGTGAATAGTTTATCAATCAGACGTTGATGTTGGACACGGTCAAACGCTTTTGACATGTCAACCATCACAATACCTGTGTATTTTCGCTCTTGTTTGGCCAACAGCCAACGGTTGGCGGCTAGAACTAATGCATCCTCGGTAGAGTGCATTTTCCTGTAGGCAAACTGACTGCCAGGTAATATGCTATGTTGCGTGAGGTATGCTGTGAGTTGCTTCTTTACAAAGAACTCCAAAATCCGGGACAGAATAGGGAGCAATGACACTGGTCTATAGTTAGTAGGGGATGTTGCATCGCCACTCTTGAACAGTGGACTAATGTGTGATGTTTTAAAACACACTGGCACAGTACCTGATGTCAAGGATGCATTGACTAGGGTGGTAAATGGAGGTGCCAGGGCATCTGAACACTGCTGCAGTACAATTCCAGGAATGTTGTCACTCCCAGATGCTTTGTGATCACTCACAGTTTGCAAGCATTGTGCAACATCAGACACGCTTACCGGCTGAAATGTTGAGAAGCTAGATGCAGAGGCTGGACCATGTGGTATATGCAGCTCAGGTGGCCGCATAGGGTCATGCACAATGTCTCCAAACAATTTACTGAGTGACTCAAGCGGCGCTTCAAGTTCTTTCCGTGTCTTCTGTCGGCCTGTGACATCGTTCATGACAGCCCAAAGTTGCCGTTGATCTGATGTATCACATCTCTTAGTGAAGTACAAGTTGCGCAGACTCCTGTCCAACTTCCGTGCTTTGGAGCGAGCTGATCGGTGTGCTTCTTGAAGGTTCTGATCGGTTTTGTCTCGGAGCCAGAGACGATGCGCCCGGTTCCGTTCACGAACACTTGCCACTAACTCATCTGTAATCCAGGGGCAAGGCCGTCGAGATTTGCGGCGCCGTTCCCGAAGTGGAGCATGTTTGTCTAGAGTGGTCTGGATTCCCGCAGTGAGTGACGACGCAAGCACATCCACACAGACAGAGTCACAGGTAGTTAGCGTCTTCTCCAGGTCACATGCCCTGTATACCCCAACAGGCAGCCTCAGCAGCCCCAGCATACGATCAATGTAAACTGTCATGAAACGCCTATTCCTGTCGTTACTACGGCCAGGTATCTTGGAGTGCTCCTCGACTCGGATCTGTCATGGACGCCCCATGTTGATCGCTGCACCGCTCGACTGGCCCAGAGGATCGGAGCACTATGGAGGTTGCGTCGCTGCTTGACTCATCAGAGCCGAGCTCTCTACTTTAAAGCGATCATCATGTCTGACCTGATGTACGGATCCAATGCGTTTTCCCAGCTTCTTACTGCCAACCAATTGGATCGGCTACAAGTCATGCAGAATCGGGCGGCAAGGGCGGTTTTCGGACTCTCGCATCACACCTCCGCGCGTACCCTCCTGCTGCAATTGGACACCTACAGAGTATCCGAGATATTCAGGCAGAAGTTCATCGTTCTGGTCTGGAGGTCTCGGAATGAGCACGCAAGTTCTGAACTGCAAGCCCTCCTAGTTCCTTCGTCAGCTGGCCCAACTAGGTTGCACTCCACCATGGGTCTGCGCCAACCGCCAGTTTCCACCAGGTTCGGCAAGGGTTGCCTCGCGTTCCGGGGCGCCCAGCTGTGGAACACATTACCCAGCGATATACGTGCCATCTCCACGCTCCGCCAGTTCCGCGCCAGCATGATCCCGCACACACTTACTGGCCTTAGCACCTAGAGTACCAAACGTCCTGTTTGATGATCAGCTGGCTTAGTTTTTCTCCACCTCTATCCTAATTACATCAGTCCCCAATTTCATTTATTACTGCTTTCTATCTGCATTCGCCACCTTTTCATTGGGCAGATCTGCCCGTTTGGTTTACGAATTAAAATAAACACAACAACAACAACAACATGTAAACATATTCCAATCCACTTTGTGCAAACAGCGAGTCTTGCGCAGATGCTGTCCCTTCAAGTGGTAACTTGCTGAAATTGGCAGCCTGGCAAGTATTGCAGAGTGGTCACTGATATCCAAATGTATGGTCTCGCAAACAAGAATAGACAAGAATAGATCCAGTAGTGAGGAAGTACTGCTGGTTACTCGGGTAGGAGATGTGACGTGGTTGCGAAGGTTAAACTGGTTACGTATCCTGTTCGACGGTAAAAGAAGCTGCAGATTTAGTTTTTCTGCGCGTCGACGGGATGTCTGTCCTGACGTTTACTGGGACCGGCGCTGACTCTGCCGATCATGGGCGTTCTGGACTCGACGGGATGTCTGTCCTGACGTTTCCTGGGACCGGCTTAGACTCTGCCGATCACGGGCGTTCTGGACTCAACGGGATGTCTGTCCTGACGTTGCCTGGTACCGCCGGACTCTACCGATCACGGGCGTTCTGGAGTCGACGGGATCTCTCTTCCGACGTTTCCTGTGACCGGCACTGAATCGCTCGTTCACGCTTATTTTGGAGACGACGGGATCTCTCTTCCAAAGTATGTTTATGCTGACGCATCCTATCACCTAATCGGCGTTTATTCTAATTTAATTTCCTCCTCGTCTCCCTATTTCTTTCCAAATCCCACTCTACATCAGGGAGTCGTATGCATAATACGGCGAATATTGGTACGGTACGGGCCAGATACAGGAGCCCGCAAATATTGTGGACAGTTGTTATATACAATCCTGTAGAGCCTTTGTAGTCACAGATACGGGACAGATACGGGACAGATACGGGATAGCGCCAGGCGTGACACAAGCAAGCAAACAAACAAACAAACACACACACAAATACCAAATTAAAGCTGTGTTGACCCTGGCTAGCGCCAGACGTTACTGAAGTAACGTCTTCTGCATAGCTACGGGAATATAATTATAGTTCATCCAGTCAGCGAAAAGTCTGAAGAAAGAATAAGTGATGTCGTTTGGAGTCGTCCTCAATGTGTGCCAATTGCCGCTATCGCAGCTTGTTTTGCGAGTGATTTATCTCTGAATCTGCTGGTCGTAGCTCGTCGCGTATTTTTTCTATTGAGAGCTGAGAGTTATCTCTTGGATCTCGATATTTGTATCGTTGAAATAGAGCGATTTTGGACAGAGTTACGATCATTTGAAGTTCTCCACGTGGGTGCGACGAATGCGTCGAATTCGACGGACTAATGTACACATCGATTAATAAAGGGTTAATAATGGATACAGTGCCGCTCAGGGCCGGGTTCAAGTCCTGGTAAGGTTGGAGAATTCAACGGAGGATATCACCTCAAGTCGAAGCCCATTCTTACAGGGGTCGAAAGTATTATAAGACTTTTTTTCATTTCTCCACTCCAGATTGCATGTTGGTATGCAATGACACTAATGTGGTGGATTGTAATCATGTACCAGCAGTGGGAATGACAATGGCAACTGTCAACTGTACTTGTGGACAAAACTTCCAATGGACCATGGGTGAATGTCAACGTAAGTGCATTGCTGTATATAACGCAACCTGGATTCTTCCTGCAGTTGTTTGAGCGCGTTTTTCAGCATCGGGAATACAACTCGCTCGACTCTGTATCTAATGAGTTAAGAGGACCCACACCTTGACCTGGTGAGCTGCGGCATGGGGCTTTGCTGTCAGACGTGGTGCCATCTTATTTATTTGCCTTTCCGCAGCGTTGAAGTAAATACTTTAATGCTTTGTAGCTGTGTTTTGAAGAGTGGTTGTCAATTGACTAGCCAAGGGAAGAAGGAAGGACAAATAAGTTACGAGTCATGACTAACTGTCCACGAAAGTAACAAAATAATACATTTTTTGTTCTTTTCTACAAAATACACAGCTCATCGGCAGGCACATGGGGCTAGCCTTGGGTGAGATGGTGCTGGTGGGGCTTGCCATGCTCAACCGACCAGAGGTCTCGGCATCTTCACATGGCAGGCGCACCAAATTCGGGAGGGAAGCATAAGCATGAGGGGAAAAAAGCAGGGGAGAAAATGGAAGATTTAGAACGAAGGAGAGGATCTAATTTTGGAACACAGCAGAAAACAGCAAATGATAAACAGATAATAGGAGTGAAAGGAGAGTGTCAAATGAAGGGTGCAATAGGGTAGCAGTGGAGATTGGCTACTCAGGATCGGCGACAATTAGGCTTGGGGTGGGAGAAGCAGGAGCATAATCCCGGAGGAGGCGAAAGGCGGTCGGTTGCCCAGTCCCAGTCAGACTGCCTCGGGTGGTCATATAAAGTCAAAAAGTGCGACAAAATCGTACAAACCTGACAAAGATATTGAGACTTTCAGCGACCTGACACTTAGCTCGGACACACCTACGAAGCGCAACCCAACAACCTTCCAACTTAGAGTGCTCAGATGCGGGAATATCCAATGAGGGGAAGGGACACGCCACAAAGATTTGTACGAGCTATGTCCCTCGGAAACAAAGGATGTCAGGCGTTTTTGGTTGATGATGACGAGACTAGTAGCACTATCTCACAAACCTGTCTTACTCCAAATAGGCTATGCGGTGCAAGAGCCCACCCAACTTGGGAGGCTCAATGGTATGAAAGAATATAATCTAGAACGGAAGCCAAGCGAAGACGAATTGTCACAAACCAATAGTCCTTATCCTATTAAACTCCTATTAAACTATTAAACTCCTATTAAACTATCCTATTAAACTCCATGTTGGCCTGGTTTGGTCAAATAACAAGTGGTTTCAGACGACGTACCTTTCGCCGTATTGCTGGTGGCGGCTCATCAGCTGTGCTTAATAAAAATTGGGATTTTGAGCCAAGAGTAATGTGTAAAGAGAAAAGGACCTATAAGTTACCAGTTATCACTAACAGATAGGCTAAGATGTACTTCATTGTGCATGTGTGAGCAGCAAGCCACAACCTGTGTTCTGCCAGCTTAACTATGCAGCAACAGTACAGCATTGTTGTCACTCAATTACTCCCACTCTGTTCGGTACCATCACAGAGAATTGACGGTATGACTACATTGGGAATTACTATAATGCCCAGGCGACAACTGAACCTCTACTGGACATGACAAATTCATGAGGAGGTCTGATGGTAAACACACCCAGCAGGATGTGCACGCACTAGCAACACGTACACATGACGAAACCTGTACAGTACAATGTACTAAACTATGCTGTCCTTGAGCGCGCTCTGAAACACTTTCAGTACTAGGGGACAGAATCAAGTTACATTTAAATGCAAAGAACCTCGATTGAAAATCCTCAGATTCTGTCGGAACATGTACCGAGTCTCTCAGCTCGTAGCAGGGCCATCAGAATGTAAGCCATTTTAGCCATTCCCTTCACCTTCCCCCCTCCTTCTCCTTGAATTGCTCCACGTTGAGCAGCATGACCGTCAATGCTCACGTTGACTCTTGCCCTTGAAGGTACCACCATTTGATTACATGCTTTGATTATCTGCGACAAGGACTCATCCTGGATCTGCTTTACCCTTTCCCGCACACGTATCACTGTTGGAAAAACTGCAAACGGAATCACGGAAATGTCTGCGGAGCGCTTCTCCATCGCGATTGCTCATGCATATCAGGCTTAGGTCGCTATTTGCTTTGGTTGGCTCACATGTAGTTGCGATCTAGATTTTGAGGTTTTGAGTACGTCGAAGTAGTTCTAGTTATGTGCTGGTGCCTGCGTGCGTGCATTTCGCTCTGTTCTATTTTGCAGTTACTTCTATGGATCCAACGACTGCCACGGGTA